>NC_071395.1:107431547-107759636 GCF_022682495.2 Desmodus rotundus
ACATATACTTAAGTGCCAGGTTCCTCATCCAGTCACATGTTAGAGACATTGTGCATCCTTATTTCTGGTGGTGTGCTCGAGCTGGCTACTATAGCTCACAGGAGCCAATTGTTAGCAACTCTTTCCAAGTCCACGTTCGGTGACGTCATGCTGGTGGCCTGACATCAAGCCGTAATGGGAGTATTTACCCCACAGACGTCAGCAAGTGCTACGCAGTAGGAATTTTTTTCCCCCCCAGAGAGTCCGTCATTAAACGTTTGCCAGCTCACTACCGCTTATTTCCATCTTTTCTCCTTCCCACAAATGTGAGTTAAGTGCCGCTGTGCCCCGGGCACTGTGCTGGGCTCGTGGGATGCGAAGGTGAGCCGGACCCTCTCAGGGGGTCCATGAGGGACTTCCAGGCAAGCGAGCACGTAGCTCTGCAGTTGAGTAGCCGCCAAGACCCTTTTTGGTTTCATAGTTTAGGCGCCTTTTAATAGTGTAGCCAGGGTCATAGATACGGGGTCTGGATGTCTCAGTGTATCTTCGCAGAAGAATCGTGGCTTAGCTAAGCTGACCTTTCATCCTGTCCGGCCCCTTCAGCGCGCTCTCCTCTGTGCAGACTCAAGCTGGTCAAATAACTCAAAGCCTGTGGCCTTCTGCTGGGTCGGAGCAGCAGCCCTGGAGACAAAAACCTGCGTTTATATATATATATATATATATAAGCCCTATTATATTTCAGGATGATGTCTACTTGGGGGCCCAGTGCAGAACTGCTTTTGGTCTATTTAAAGACATTGATTCTGGAACTTCTGGCAGCCGAGATTTCCTTCTCCAGCCTCTTGGTATTGATGATTCTTCATCTGCCTTTTGGTGCTCAGCCACCTCTGTGATCTGGTTTCAGGTAATTGAGAGTTTTCTGAGCAAAGAAGTAAGTTACATCGTGTCCAGCCGCCGGGAGGTAAAGGCAGAAGGCCCTGGGATAAGCCGCAGAGGCTGCTCCAGCCCCGGTGAGGTCAGAGTGGAAGCGCCGTCCAGGGCCAGCCCGCCAGCCAGCCACACCAGGCCTTCACCGAAGTCCGTAGACTCGGTAAGAATCTCGTGGAGTAGGAAGGGTGTCTTCTCTACACAAAGGAAGCAAGCCTCAATGAGCCCTTTGAGGCAGCTCTGGTTTTAGCTTCATCTGGTTTAATTTCTCATTGGAATTCAGGGGCTGAAAGTATTTTATCCTAGCTCTGGGTTCAAACATCTCACAGCATGCTTTCCCCATGCTTTTTCTTTTATGACTCTCTGTCCCTTTACATGGGACTGCAGAGAAGAGGTTCAGACACAGTAGGAGGGTCCTCTGTCAAGCAGAGAGGGCTCGTCGACATTGGCCTAGACGTGTCTGCGGGAGAGTGCGGAGACTCATGAGGGAGGTCTTAGAACATCTGTAACCCTTTGACCTCTGGTGCATTCAGAATGCCCTTCTCCACCAGGGTCCAGGCCGCAGCTACCTGTGGGTGACCTGAACTTGGGTGTGGCCTTGCCTTTACCTCTGAAGGGTTCTGTGGGCTCACATTTCAGCCACTCCTGGGCTGTCATTGCTCCCCGCTTTCCGAGACATGACCCAATCCTGGCCCACCCCTCTGTGAATACCTGTTCGTGCACAGGTGGCCTACAAGCATGCCTCGTTGCTCCTCCCTTCCTGGCAGGTGCCGATGAGCAGGGGCAAGGAGCTGCTGCAGAAGGCCATCAGAAACCAGGTGAGCTGCGGGTGCTGAGGGTCTTCAGAAGTACAGATGACCCTCAAACACCGCATGGAGTGTGCGGGTCCACTTAAACGTGGGCTTTTTTCCCCAACAAATACCTGTACTGTTTTTGACTCATGGTTGGGAACCTGTGGATGTGGAGAGTCAGCTGTATTCATTGATCTATGCCGTCTTTTTTTTAACTTAATGTTTTTAAAAAGGTTTTATTTAGTTAGTTTTAGAGAGAAGGAAAAGGAGGGAGGATAAGAGTGAGAAACATCAATGCGCAAGAGAAACATCCATTGGCTGCCTCTCACATGTCCCCCACCGGGGACCTGGCCCACAACGCGGTCATGTGCCCTGACTGGGAATCGAGCTGGCGACCTTTAGGTCTGCAGGCCAGCGCCCAGTCCACAGAGCCACACCAGCCAGGGCTGATCTAGGCCATCTTATGTAGGGGACTTGAGCGTCTGTGGATTTTGGTATCCGTGGGAGGTCGTGGAGAAGCTCCCTCATGGATACTAAGGAACAACCAAGTTTTTGGAGAGCCAAAAGGTATACGCGGATTTTCAACTGTGCAGGGGTCAGCGCCCCCAATCCCTGTGTTGTTCAGGGTCAGCTGTACTAACATAACACACGGCCTGTGAGATGTATTGTCATTACCTTCTTACAAATGAGGAAGTGGGCTTCAGAAGTTAAGTCATTTGTCCCGTCACCCAGGGTGTCAGTGGTCGGGTAAGGATTTGGCTCCTTGGGGTTTCCTCCCCAGAGCCTACCGAGAGAATCTCGGAGGGATGCTGTGGCCCAAAAGCCAGGCTTAGTGAATCTTTTACAAGTAGCTGTTCATCCCTTTTGTGAAAATCCAGAACCATTCGGGTTCAGTGGCAGGCGGAGGAACTGAGGTGATCTCGTGAGAGGAGCCATTAAAGTGGCATCAAGCCCTGGCTGGTGTGGCTCAGTGGATTGAGTGCAGGCCTGCAAACCAAAGGGTCGCCGATTCGATTCCCAGTCAGGGCACATGCCTGGGTTGTGGGCCTGGTCCCCAGTGGGGGGCACGTAAGAGGCAACCACACACTGATGTTTCTCTCCCTCTCTTTCTCCTTCCCTTCCCCTCTAAAAATAAATAAATAAAATCTTCTTTAAAAATAAAAATAAATAAAGTGGCATCGAGATGGGAGCATTGGCTGTGATGAGGGAGGAGGATGCCAGCAGGGCGGGAACAGGCTGCGCAGCGCAGCTTCCTGCCAGGTGATGGTGACTGTCGCTGGTGTTCATTACATACGGCGTGCTGAGAGCCCTCCTCACAGAGGCTGTCCCAGCAAGCAGCTCTCTCCCAAGCACGTGTCCTTCCTGGTGACAAGGTGGCCCGGACAGAGGGTATAGGTAGACCAGCAGTCCATCCCCTCCAGATGTGGCCAGCCCACATGGAGCACAGGGTCTCCCTGAGGGTTGGGGTAGACCCTCCCCAACTCTCTCTGTATGGATGACCCAGAGCTCCCAGAAGCCAGGACAGCCTGTCCCCTGGGTGTTCAGGCCGTGTGGCATCTCATGCCCCCGCCTGGCTCTGCTGCTTCTTTCCAGGGGAGCAGCAGCAGCGTCCTGACCAACGCCCGCTCCTGGGGAGTGAGGATTCTGCATGTGGACGGTACCGTTTCTGCCCAGGGCCCCTGCGGAGGGGAGGACTGGTGCCCGACTGGGAATGTTCCCTTCTAGAGGGCTTGTAGTTGCATGAGCTGGCTGGGGGCAGGTGCACGGAGTTACTGTGCGGGGGAGGGTGCAGACCCGCAGTCACAACAGCAGAGCGTGCGCACCGGAAGGCGCTGTCCCCTTTAACCCACTCGGCCGCGCTCCTCAGACTAATGTGATGATCCTGATTTATAAAGAAGGCAATACCCCTGATACACCCACGACCACTTATCGGGTATTTACTCTGTTCTAGGAATTACCTCCTGTAATTCCCACTGCAGTCCTCTGCCTACTGTACCGTGAGGAGATTGAGCCTTAGAGGGATTAAGTAAATTACCCAGTCTCACCAGGGTGAAGAGTGTGACCCACATGCCAACCTAGTTTGACCCAGCTACACTCCGTGTTATTTCTTTTCTGTAGGGCTGCCTCACGTGATTGCCACCTTTTGCAGGTTGCGATAAACTTACACTGGAATGGCTGTCCTGGATAGGCCGGCAGTGAATGGCTCTGATACCTAGCTCCACTTCGAGTTGGGTTTTCTCTGATCCTGGAGGGTGGCGGGTCCCGATCCAGCCTGGGATCTGCCAGGGGGGTAGAGAACTGTGCGTGGGAAGGTGCTTGTCTGGGAGGCAGGGGTTCCATTGTCGCCAGAAAGTCAGCTATTTCTGACTTGATCCAGTTTCTTGCCTTCCTGCGTGTTAGAGAAGCTCCGGCATGTACAGCCCCCGCTGGGGCTTCCCTGCTAAGGGTACATCTGAGTAACTCGGGCGGCTTGGTCGCCCCCACAGAAGCAGGTCTTCAGAAGTAGCTGAAAGCCCTTTGTGAGCCAAAGCCACTTTGTGTTCAAGAGTCGTATTCAGTGCCACAAAAGAGCAGGCAGCCAGCTCAGGTCCTTTTCCAGGGAGAGAGGACCCTGCCGTTCATTTGATTATCAGCAGGTGCAGAGGTGACGCATAGCCAGAAGGTGGCAGGCAAGGTTGGTGTGACCCAATGTGCGGTGCCTGGTGAGACTCAGTGCCGAGGCCCCAGAGGGGGCTTTGCCGGGGACATGAGGAGTGGGAGCCTGGAGCCGCAGCCCTCTGGTTTCTCCACAGAGATGACGATGCACGTGCAGCAGCTCTCTTTAGATGCTTTGCATCTGCAGCAACGAGGGCCAGAGAAGCCTGAGGTGGGTCATCCCGCTGAACCGGAGGGAAGTGGGCGGTTTGCAAACTGTGAAGTCCGTGGCAACGTTAGTAAATCCATGTGTCACCCAAGCCTTCTGTTCCCGGCCGTTCTGGAACAAGTAAGAGGAGCGCAGCCTCTCTGTGAGCTCATCCCTGGCGTGCATGGCCTGCCCTCCCCTCCCAGTGCCACCTGCCAGTCTTCGTGGTACGCTGAGGCACGCACTGCCACCTGGGCCGTGGACAGGCCTGGCCTAGAGAAAACGCAAATGCCCATGGCCTGCTGGCCAGGCTGCCTTCCTGGGGATGTCTGTTGGCCCGGGAATGAGCCTGCAGAGAGCATGGGTGAGGCCTGCGGTGGGGGGTGTGGTTTGAAATAGCTGCCGTATTCCAAATTCTGGTTTGGCTTTTCCTTCTGTTGCTGGAGTTAGAACTGCGTGTGCCACATTGAAACAGCCCCTGCTGATTTAAAGCCACAGTGCTTTCATCTGGCCAGAGTCTGAGGCAGGACCCAGCCCTGCGGGCCCACGCAGGAGCAGAACCCACAGTGGCAGCAAACCCCCGGATGGTGTGCTGCTTGGCCTCAGTACCCCTCGCCCTCTGGTCTAGGGGTCTTTGGGGTTTTGCTGCTGCTCCTGCTGAATAGGTTTGCATCCTCGCAAGTAGAAAGGTGTGCAGTGAAAGCCCCTCCCCTCCAGCCTCAGTTCCCCGGCCTGGCGCTCCCTCCCTGAGATAAGCAGAGTGAACACTTCCTCAGGCAGCCTTCCAGGACTCCACGCATTTACAGCTGACGGGCTGAAAATACCCCTCTCGTGCAAGTGCACAGCATCATTACTTTGTTCACTTAATAATCTCTTCTTTAGATACTTGGGAGTCTTCCGGAGTGAGTTCTGGGTACAATCCCCGCATGCGTGGGGACGTAGGGGGGTGTCTCTGGGGAGTCTTTGCCTTGGAGGCGTGGCCTGGGGGAGGATCTGGGAGTCATGGATTCACTGGCTCCTTCATCTTGCCCCATCCCCCACCTCTGCTGATTTCTTAATTCTTTCCATTTAGTACTAGCTTTGTTTGACCTTGGCCTACATGTTGGTTTTGACCCACAGTCAGGGCACATGAGGTAGGGCACAGAGAAGTAGAAGGCGCTGCCTTCACCCTTGTCCTGTAACCTGACCTGAAATGCCCGCGCGCCTGGACGGCCTTGCACTGACAAGCTGCCGTCTGGGGAGCACCCGCTCTGTGTCAGGCCTGTGAGCTGCCCCCACCCGTTTGTGCCACATCCGAGCAGGTGGCGCGTGCTCCTCATATCACAGGTGGCCCCGCGCCACTTCCCACCCACCCGGGCCCGTGGGGCTCCACAGCTCTGGCCGTTGCTCCGGCCTGCAGTCCCTCCACAGAGTCAGCTTGAGATTCACACACAGTGCTCACCCCTCGCTGTCTCCCTGGGGAGGTGGAGGGAGCCTCTGTGCTCAGGTCAGCTCTAGCTGAGGGCCCGGCCGACAACGGGAAGCAAAGTGGGGCAGACTCGCAGCGACGCAGCTCACCAGCCCGCTCGACCCCCCTGGCTCCCTCACATCCTTAACCTATTTTCCCTTTCCATTTAGGGAACATGTCCAGCCGAGTCAAGAACGCGGAGAGGTCAGTGTGGTACCTGTTCCTCATCTAATTGCCATCCCTCCCTTCCTAAATGCTTCCCTGCGACTCCCTCTGTGGCAGCATCTGCTCGCTTTTCTGCGGCAGGAAGCAAGGCCAGGTTGTGTTATCCCAGCGTGTTACCAGGGCCTGGGCTTTGGGGAGGACAGTGGCAGGAGAGGGGTGACCCTGAGTGAGTCTGGAGCTGCTGGGCCAGGGCTTCTCCTTAGAGCCAAGACCCCAGGTGGTCCTGCTGGCTCCTGCATCCTCTGGCTGTTCCTGGCCATCAATTGAGGTTCCGCATCCTTTTCCCTCTGATTCAGGAGCAGTTTGGAGTGGGCAGTTGAACAGCTGCCTACCACTTTCAGAAATGCCAAACTCCCCGAAACTGACAAACAGGCAGATTGACAGGCCCGCTCCCGGCTCCTCTTGGGCAGCAGGGGAGTTTCTCCCCCTGGATGTTTCTCCCGAAGATGCTCTTTAGGTGGCATTTATTCGTGCACAAGCGGGAGCTAAGAAAAGTCACTTGGCACCTCTCATGTTCGAAATTCAAGGAAACCTATGGGGGAATTGATTTTAATAACTGTCTCAGTTAATTAGACAAGGGATCGCCCCCAAAAAAGTAATTAACAGGAGCTGCCTCTGTGCAAGGAGAAAGTCTGCTTTTTTTGCTTGGGTGCTGGCGGCTTCCTCGGATGGGTCTGGAAGCTGTGAGATGCCAGCCTCTGTGGAGATGGTGGCTGTCACTTCTGCCCAGGCTCGCAGCCCCTTTGGCAGGACCTCCGGTCACCACGGGAAGGTAGAAATGGTTCTTAAGGCCTAAGAGATTTTGTACCCTGTGCTAGAAACTCTCTAGGGGATGAATCTCTTGATTAATTGACTCCAAATTTGTCCTCCCAGAGAACCCTTTTGCCCTATTTTTGGGGGTGGGGACACCAGATTTCACCTTTGATGTGTTTTTTTTTTACCATCCTTCTGCTAAGATCTCTAAACACTCTTTAGCTCTCTTCCTCTCCTCCCCCCGTAAAAAACAAAACAAACCCAGGGTCCTCATGGAAAATTCTGCCTGGGAGTGTCCCCAGGCCCCTCAGCATTCTGAGACACCAGGAGTAAAGGTCTGGGAAGGAGCTTGTAGCAGCGGCTGGGTCCCTCCTGCTCAGCTCGGTTTCTGCCTGTCAGTGGGCAGCCCCCAGAACCCGTGTGCGGAAGGGTTCGCCATCCTAGGACCCCAGGCACCTTGCAGCCTCTCCCGCCGACGGTGGAACACTTTCTCCCAGCTTAGAGGCTGGAAGAGATGGGAGCGGGTAGCTTACCTCTGCCAAGTGCGCACCTTGGGACCGCGTGTGTCCCAGCTCTGAGAGGCTCTTAGGCTTTGGCAGGGTCCTGCGCTGGAGCAGAGAGATGAGCAGACAGAGAGCTAACAGTGCACGCTTCCTTTCCAGTGGCCAGACTAAAGGCACCGTTCCTCAAAATTGAAGACGAGAGCGGGTGAGTGGGGCCTGCTCCCTCTCCTCTCACCCCCACCAGGCCCCCACAGAGGAGAGAGCCTAAGCTGACCGGGGGTCGTGGAGTCCCTCAGCCCTGTAGCTTTGCCTCCCCAGAAGCCGCGTTCTCGCCCTGTGGTGGAGAAGTCTCGCACAGACTGGGAGGAGGAGCCCCTGAAGGCCGCGTGGCCTGGCTGACGCTCCCCTAGGCAGGCCACGAGTCAGAGGTTGACGATCCCAGGTGCAAATCTCCTCCTTTTAACGCTTGGCTCATTGAAGTCCCGCCCAGGCTCGTTATCTCTCCATGTTGTTTACTCCTTACTCCTCGCTGGGCGCCGACACCGGCAGTTGCATCATTGCTGGACCCAGAGCGGGGCCAGTGCAATGGTCTTGGCTGCAGTGAGGGTGCTGGGGTGCTGCTGGGGCTCCCTTGTGCCCGAGGAAGCCCTTCTGTTGTGCCGGGCAGGACCCTCTTCTGGTACTGGTCCGTGAGGCAGCCCTCGGTGGGAAAGAGGCCACCCTCTTCCTCATGGGGAAACTGAAGTCAGAGAAATTAGCAACCTGCACCAGCCGCTTTACTAAGGAAGCTTAGCCGAGGCTGGAACCCAGGTGCTGTAACTGTCCTGCCTGGCACCCCCTCCGCTCTGCCCCATGTACCGTGAGGGCCCCTTTCGATCTAGAGCAGGGAGGTCGATGACCACCTGATGAGCTCGTAGCCACCCGGGCTATCACTGACTCTTCAGTAAGTACTAGATCAAAAGGCCATGTGAATCTGTAATTATCTCAAAAGGTTTTTGAAAAGAGAGAAGGCCCATGTGTACCCATCAGAGAGTCCGGGCACCAGAATTTTCTGGGCCCCTCCCCCTCACACAGGGCAGCTAAAGGACCCAGTCCCTTGAGCCTGGCATCTGCCTGTCCTCCAGGCGGCCCTGAGTTGCCATCTCGGTGCCTGTACACAGTACAGAGTTGGCTTTGGTGGCCCAAAAATGAGTGTCAGGAACACAGGGATGGCGATGAGGTGCTGCCTCCTCCATTTCCAGTGGGATGGAGCGCATGTTCCTCCATCACAGCCTCTTCCCAACCAGTTAAACACAAGGAGGCATGACGCACACGCAGCGGCTGAGAGCCCACCGGTGCTTCCGGGGCTCTCCCTGCACGCGGCAGGCACAGGTGATGCCACTGTCACCGTGGGGGGGTACACGTGCTTGTGCACCCCCAGCGTGAGAGGCAACAGAAGAGATTCGAGTGGAGCTGGGGTTTCCCATGATCCTTTTGCATGCTGTTCTGAAACAGGTGCTCTTCAAACCCTAATAGCCCTACCGTCCTCAACATTCCAGCCTCCTAAGCAGAAAGAAAACAACACTGAAAAGAAAGAAATGGGGTACCAGGGCTGTGGAGAGCACCCCCTTCTGTTCAAGGATCTGCGAAATTTGTTAACTCATTCCTGAGGCCACAGGGCTCTCGCCGAGCCACCCAGGAAACCATAGCCCACACCCCCCTCCCCTGGAGCACAGGCCATGGCACCAAACACGGAGGGTTGGGGGGAGCCCACACTTACGTCACAGGGCGTGCTGAGCGTCCCCACATCGTCAGACCTGGCTCTGAGCTCGCATGGGAGCAAGCCGGGCAGACCACCAGAACCGCTCAGTGCCGGGCTGACTCTGCAGAACCCTCACTGCACCTCCTCGGCTCAGAATACTCCACTTCAGAGGGTGCAAAGGAGCGGCCCAGAGCGAACGTGCTGCTTCTACTGGAGCGGGAAAATCACTGCTCTGGTTTAAACACTTCCATTTAGATTCTGCAGGGCTGGAGTCCTCAAAGGTCGTTTCAGGGTCAAGAAACAAAATGGAAGTGTGGGGAGAACTAGATCAGGGGTTGGGAGACAGGGCTTCTGGTCTGGTCTTGGCCACATACTGGCCGTGAGCCCTTGGGTGAGTTCCAGCACCTTTTGGGCTTTCTTTACTCCACGTGCTTCACTCAGCTTGGGGTGGCTGCAGGGCTCAGGTAAAACTGAGGATAAACAGCCTTGAATAGTCAGGAAGAGCTTAAGCATGAATTTATCCTGTTAGGGCTGGTGAGAGTTGTTTCAGAACCTGGAAGGCGTGCGGGTGAGAGTCCACTCTGTCAGGGTTGGAACTCGAGGGGTTGGGCTGGCCCCCCCTTCATCCTTTTCCTTCCGCACGATAGTGAAAGTGGAAGTTTTCTGTGTTTCAGGAAGTTTCGTCCTTTCCACCATCAGTTTAAGTCCTTTCCAGAAATTTCTTTTCTGGGACCCAAAGACGCAAGTCCCTTTGAGGCCCTGACGACCCCGGGCAGCTCACACCGTACCAGGTGGGTTTTTCTGGTCCCCGAATGACAAGGGCTGGTCACAGGCCGGAGCCCTTCCCTCAGGGGCCCTCCGGTCGGACTGGGAATGGCCATGTGCTGTCTCCGTATGCGAAGTCTGCTCTGGGAACTCAGCCCAGAGCAGAGACAAGGCGCGCTCATCCGTTCCATTTGGTGTTCTCCGTTCCCACTGAAGGATTTGACTCGTGTCCAGAGGATGGTAGTCTTGTTTCTGAAACTCAAGTCTATGGACCACGTTCATCAGAGTCCCCTGGGGTCCCATTAAAAATGCAGGTTCCTGGCCCTGGCCTGGTGGCTTGGTTGGAGCCTCATCCATACACCAAAAGGTTGCAGGTTCAATCCCCTGTCGGGGTGCGAACAGGAGGCAACCGATCAAAGTTTCTCTCTCCCATTGATGTTTCTCTCCCATCAGTGTTTCTCTTTCTCCCTTCTTCTCTCTTCAGAATCAATAAACATCCTTAGGTGAGGATTTTTTTTAAATGCCAGGTCCTGGACCCCACATCACATGCACAGCATCACAGTCTGTTGATGGAGCCCCAGAAGCTGCATCCTCCCGAGCTCCCTGGGTGACTTGGTGCATGTCAGCATTTGAAGCCTTTGGGCTAAATATGAGGAGTAACTAAGGGGCAGGGACCTTAGTTATTTAGGCATTGTGTGGCCTCAAGTGGCTTAGGGGCTTATTGGTGTCCCTACTCTGCAGATAAGTGAAATTTGAACTTCGCTAACCAAAGTGCAAAGAGAATGAGGTTCAGTTGATGGGCCAGATGCCTTCTCAGGCCCTTTCTAAGTTCTGGGACACATGGATAGTTCATAGACCAGGAGAACAGGGCAGAGCAGACTCGGCCGTTGAGACTCCTGGCCACGGAGGCTGGTGGGTCCCCAGCAGAGGGAGGCGGCAGGATCAGGAAGTAGCGCAAATGGGAAGAAAACCAGAGGGGGACATGGCAATAGGTAGAGGGGAGGAAAGGGAGAAGGAGCTGAGGTGAAGCCCAAGTGCCCTTCACACCTTCCCTAGAAGGTGCAAAGGGTACTGCAGAGCCAACCAGGGGCCCGAAAACTCGGGCTGTAGGTGGCGCTGTGCCTTGGATGGCCTTGGAGTCGTGGAGGGACCGAGGGGATAAAGGGAAGGTGCTGAGGCAGTGAGGCTTTGGTGTCTGCACGTGAGGAGAATAGAGAGGATGTTGGCCAGGGTTCCATGTGTGTGTAAGATCAGTGGGAGGAAATGTTTAACTTTTAAATTTAAAAATTATTTTGGTTCAAAATCCAAGCATTTACAGAGGGTTTAAAGCCTCCCACAGCCGCCCTCTAATCTCCAGGCTGCGGGCCTCTCTCCAGAGGGTTTCTGTGTACAGAGGTGCCCTGTGCCCCCTCTTCCTCACACAGAGAGCCGCGCGAGATCCACTGGGCTGGGTCCTGCTTTTGCCGCTTACTGTATCTTAGGTTACTTTGCTATTCGTACCTAAGAGCATGCTCACTCCCTCGGATGGCTGCAGGGCACTCCACCTCGAGGATTTCCTGTACTCACCCAGTCGCTTATTGATGGATGCGGAAAGTATTTTCAGTCTTTGCTATTATAAAGGAGGCTGCAGTGAATGGTCTTGTTCAAGTATGTTTGCAGTATAAATTCCTAAAAGTGGAAATACTGGGTCAGAGGGTGCCTGCATTTCTAATTTTGCAGCCAAATTGCTTTTCGTGGAGGCGACGCCAGCAAACACTGACCCACCCCCTTGGCTCCTGCTGAGAGCTGTGGGACTTGCTGAGCTAGGCCGACCTGCTAGATGAAAAACTCTCTCTGTAATTAGAATCTTCATTCTTGCTCGTCTCGAACAAGGTTCAGTCTGTGTTGCTTGGTCACTTGAGTTTCTCTGTGCACCTTGGGCATGTCATTCGCCCGTTTCTCTCCAGTTATCGATCACTTTCTTGGGGGTTTCCAAGGAGCCCGTCTCTGTGTAGTTGTGTATACCACCCCCCACTGGTGGTTTCTCTGAACTTCGCTTGTTTTCTGCCAGTCGTACATTTTCTAAAACTGCCTGTAGTTTTTTGTTTGGGGGGGTTGTGTCCTACTTAGAAAGTCCTCAAAGGGATCTGTTTTGGACGTGTTGAGTTTGCTTGGATGGCCCAGTAGCAACAGCCTACAGGCTGTTTGAACTCCGGGAGGAATAAAACTCAAATGCAAAGTCAGTTTTGAGGAAGATTTGAAAGTCCTCGGTGGGTGTCGGGGCAGCTGTGCAGGGGACGTGCGAGGTGGAGGAGGGCAAGGGCGGCACAGTCCCCTCACTACTGTTGAGGCTTTTCCCCTTTCGCAGTGTAGGTCAGACGAATGTGGGTTTGGGTAGGAGCGCAGGGCTGGAACTGCCCTTCAAAGGAGTCCAGCCGCCACCCACCGCCACGTGTTTTCACCTGCAGTTCGAGGTGTGTGGGTGGGGAAAGGATGGAGCTGGGACGAGGTGCCCACAGGAGGTCTCGTCTTCCTTGTTGCCTCTCCCGCGCCCTTGGACAAGTGGTGCCGGGTGTGGCGGGCCTGCCTGTGCCCGCCCAGCTCCCTGGCTGGACGTTCCGCTCTGAGAACCCCAGCAGTGACCGCTTTCTCCCACCCTGTTCCCTCCCCAGAGAGTCCAAGGACCGGGAGGCAGGCCGCCGGCCCACCACCCATGCTGCGCGCAGGAGGAGGAAGGGGTACTGCGAGTGCTGCCACGAGGCCTTTGAGGAGCTCCACGGGGTGAGCCCCTCCCGCTGAGGGTCGCCGGACTGCCCCGGAGGGCCCTTCCCTGCCAGGCGCTCCCTGGCGCCCCGCGCCGGCCTTGTCTAACGCCCTGTGCCGCCTCTCTCCCGCGCAGCATCTGCAGAGCGCCCAGCACCAGGGCTTTGCCCGAGAAGCCCGCCCATATGCAGAGGTCGATCACATCATCACCCAGCTCAGCCACAGCTTCGTGGACATCCCCTTCCAGGCCAGTCTCCCCAGGTGAGCGCCCAGCCCTGCCCAGGGTGGCGGGTGTGGCTACGTCTCCCCCTTCCGCTGCCACCCTCTCTAGGTGGGGGGGCCCCTCAGGATGGCCGGCTGGAACCAGGCTGTGGCGTTTTTCTCTTTCCTCACCTTTCTTTCCCCTCGCCTTCTATATTGTTCACTTTAGAGATGCTGGGGCGGGAAAGGCCTCCACTCGTGGCTTTAACCAATTGGAACTGGACCCAGAGCGGGGCGCAGCGCCCTTCCTAGCACTTGGGCACGGCCACAGTTGTCGGGGCGGAGAGAACCTTCAGCAGTTGTACTTACTGCTGGTCATGTGTCTGGTCATTTCAGCCTGTCCCGCCTTCCAGAAGTGTGGAGGGGGGATTTCTGGGTCTCTCCCAGGTGGATGAAGAGCCAGGTCTTTCTGCCGCTCCTGAAGTCACCCCCGGAAAGAAGGGTTGCGGGTGCGTCAGTGGAATTCCAGGGCTCTGAGCTTCCATCAGGGCGCTGTGGCTTCACCTCTCAGCCCAAGTCTCTACCTCGGGCCTCACTTCCTGAGCCCAGCTTGGGCCGCCAGGCTCTGCTGCTTCCTCCGGCCGCCAAAGGGCACAGCCTCCTCTGTGAAGTTATTAAGTGGAACAGCCTCTAACCTGTTCCTCTGGCCAGCGCTGACCACAGGCCACAGAGCCGAGAGGCACGGGTGGCGCTGGCCACTGCTGCAGGGTCTGACCCCCAGAGAGGGCCTTTCACGGAGCCCCAGAGGTGGCAGGTCTCCTCAACACCTGACAGCCCGCAAGGGAAGCACTACGCGTGCCCCCGGCCCAGCAGGGTCCCAGCTTCCTGCCTGCTTTGCCGTTGAGCCCAGTGGCCCAAAGGGTGTTTCTGCCCCCCACAGGCAGCCAGGCGCCCCAGCTTTGGACCGTGACCTCCTGTGTCCTGAGACGCTGTCTCCCAGCCAGCCCACCTGTGACAGGGCAACATCTCCCAGGACGAGGGAGGAAGATGACCTCCAGGCCCCAGACGGCCCGGAACAGGACAGGGTGGTGGATGGCATGAAGGCACCGGCTGACCGTGTGGGGGCTGGTGCGGTGCCCGGACCAGCAGCAAGCGGCCAAGACCTGGGGGGGTCGGCTGATGCCATTGTGGACTCCCCAGGGACACGGGTGTCCAGGAGCCCTACTTGCCAGTGCCTTCCGACCAGCTGCGGTTTTGCGGACCTCTCCTCTGGCCCCGACCCAGCACTTGTTGGCCACAAGCGGAAGGCTCAGTTCCCCGGTGGCAATGCCGAGAAGAGGCCAGGGGTCTCCTGGCCACAGGCCTCATTCTTTGTCCCAAGAGCCCTCAGCCCCTGTGGCACCTGGACAACCGATGGCAGACAGCTCTTCTCCCTTCCCCTGTCAGGCCAGGAGTCCAGCCCCTTGACGTCCGTCCTGCCCTTGTGCCCCCCACAAACCAGCCTCTCCCTCCCAGACCCATTCCCCTGGCAGCTCACAGACAGGCCGGCCCCCTGGCCTGGAGGAGGATACTCTCCAGGTTCTGAGGATTCTGAGTGTGCAGCCCCTAGCCCTGTCTCTCAACAGACTGACCAGCCTCCCAGCTGCTCTGCAACTGCAGGCCGCCTGGCAGCCCACCTGCACTCAGCTGCAGGCACATAGCCCCCAGGAGGGCCTGCAGAGAGCCAAGCTACCTCTCTCCCCAGCCCTCTGCCAGCCAGTGGGGAAGCCAGCCTCTCCCAGCCCCCTGCCTCCCCATCTCCCGGCACCAGCAGCAAACTGCTCTTGTGCATCACTCAGGGCATGAAGTTCTTCATGGGGCCAGAGCTTCTGGCTGGAGGGCCAGGTGTACAGATAAAAGTTACACCTCGCCAAGTGCTGCACACCTAGCCAGGGTAGAACAGAGACACGGAGGAGGTGTAGCACCCCAGGGCCTTTCCAGCAGAGCCCGAAGGAGCCTGGGGCTGGGCCTTTGAAGTCCAAGTGAACAGCTGTGGCCGTGGCCAAGCTCTGGGCTGGACAGACCCGTTCCGCCCACCCAGGCTTCAGGTGAGACCAAGGGAGTATAGGCTTAGGGACTGCCCTCTCCTACCCCTGCCTCCAGCCACGTTCCTGACTGGGCAGGGATCTGTGATGGGCTTGTCCAGCCATGGCCAGCTGCCTACTTGCCAGGAGGCAGAGGCGAGCTTGGCATAGGAAGGGATTACAGAGAAGCTGGAGCAGCGGGAACCCTGGCCTGGCTTCCTGTCCCTCTGCAGGCACCTGCCTCTTTGCAGAGACCAGGGTTGATGTGTGTTCCCCACCCCCACCCCAGCCTCCTTTCCCACAAGCATGTGGCTCTCCTGCCTTCTGCAGTGCCTGTGTGTGTCCCCTCCCCCAGCCCCCCACGCTGTGCACACAGATCCTTGGGAACATATGAAGCAGAGGAGGGGCTCAGCGGCTGCACTCACAGAGCTCCCTCCCCCCGCACTTAGTGGGGGCCCAGCACTGACCTTGCCCCTGGGCCCAAGATGTGGCCAGGTCTGCGTTTGGGGACAGACTCCTCTCTGCTCTTTCCTGCCTCAGTCTGGGCCGCCCACCCGGGGCTCTGTTCCAGGGTCAGCAGCTCCCCAGCCAACTTCTCCATCACCCTCTTTGCTCCCCCCCCTTCCTCCCTGAGGACCTCCCCCCATTTCCCTCAGCCAAGCCATTAATCTGGAGACATAGATGGGTTTGCTATCGATTCTTTGGCCACTTTTTTTTTTATTACATTTTGTACTGTGGTTCTTCTCACCCTTCTCTGCCTCTGTGTGTTTGTCTCTTTAAATGTTGAAGCTACGAGAAGCCTGGTGCCATTCTGTTCCCATTTCGGAGGCAGAAGGGGGGCCCAGCTGCGGGTGAGGACCTGAGTTGTTAGTTTGGAAATAGAGCAACTGTGTGCACAGCCGCCACGGAGGTCGTGCTTGGCCTTTTTATGCTATTCCTGTTAAATTTCACAATTAATCTCGGTTCAGGAACTGTAAATAAATTTGTTAATAACAAATAGCAAAGAGATGGGGCTGGAAAACAGAGGGCCAGGCTTTCCTCTGCCCCTCAGTGACCCGAGGCCATGCTGAGGACCCAGTGGACATGGACAGAACAGCTGTCCATCAGGACAGGAGCCTCCTGCAAGCCAGAGAACCCATGTGAGTGCCCCCGCCCCTGCCCCGGAGGCCTGGCCCCTGAGGGCGGAGGGCAGCTGGGGCTGCGCCTGTCCAGTCTCCTCGGGTCACCCACCTGGCTCTGCTATCCGCGGAGCGGTCTGCTGTGGAGGACGTGCTCACCACCCACGGCCAAGGAAACTCCTTTGCTCTTACTCAGACCCTGCTGAGGGCCTTGTCCCCTTCCCCGAGGCCCAGACAATGGCTTCCTTCTGATCCCTGGCGTGACGCGTGGCGATGCCTTGTCCCCCAGGGCCTTTTCCCCCTCTGGATGAGATGTTCCCCCCACCCCTGTCTCAGACCTCGTCTCCGATGTCTTCGCATGCTGCCCACTCCGACCACACCAGGTTCTGACACCCTCCTAGCCATCTGCCCAGGACCTCACATCCAGCTGAGTGGCCTTCCCCTCCCAACTCAACGACCTTGACCTTGGATGCCACATCTCAGCCAGGTCTCAATTCCAGCCTCCAGGATACAAATTTAGAGGGGACCCAGGACAGAGGGGTGCTACGTGACACATATTGGGCCCCTCAGTGGCTCCTTGACATGGGAACTGTCCTTTTACTCCCTCGCTCTCAGCCAATGGCCTTAACTCAGACTCAGCAGGCACTACCTCATCCTGCTCAGTCCCCCTCCCATACCTGACTCAAAGGAAGCAGTATCCTTCCCACCCACAGCCCCCCCCCCCCCCCCCCCCCCGCCAAGTCAGCCTGTGCCTGTGCTTGCCAGCCCACCCCAGCCAGTCCAGCCATCCCCGCCTTGCCTTCCCTCTGCCCCACAGCTCCAGTCTGGAAGAAGCCTGCATCAGTCAGGAGCTTGAGGAATACTCCCTCCTGTACGTCTTGGTCTGTAGCCACGGCCTCCTCGTCTGCACCTCCTTCCCCCCACACCTCCATCGTGAAAACTACTGGGGTTGTCCATCCCAAGGTCCCTGGCTAACTGGCTAATTTCCAAAGTCAGGTTCCTCTTCTCCTTTGCCACCTTGAAACCTGGCTGCCACTCCCAGTGGCCCCAGATCAGCCTGGTCCCCCTTCTCCTTACCAAGTGCACTCACTCATGCAGCAGGGGCCAGAGGTGGCTGCCCTGGATCACTCCCAGGGCTCTAATGAGCCCTCTGCCCTCACTGCTTCCCCAGACGAGGGTCTGGGCCCTTCTCCCCTGCGGACCCTGGCTCTCTCCCTTCTCCAAGTTTGACCTGGATTGGTAGCTCCACCCATGGCCTCCTTCTGAATCCTGATCCTTGCGTGTGCTGGCCGGGAAGGCAGGAGATCTGGCCACCACCCCAATCCACACTGGGACTTCGGACGAGTCCCTTTATCACTCTGAGCCTCGGTTTCCTTACCTAAGTGAGGAGCTTGGATGAGATGATTTCAAGGGTTCTTCCTCCCAATAATAACACGCCATGACCTCCCACAGAGCCCCTGTGCCCTTCCTGTCACGCTGTCACCCCCGACCAGCTACTGAGGACCTCACTCCTGGTCTGAGACTGGCTCCTACTCCGTCACGTCTTTCCCGCGTTCTCCAACTCCTGCCCCTTCGGCCACTCCAACTGGTCCCAGGTCCCCCGATTCACGCTCCCTGCTGACTGTCCTCCCCTTACACCCACCCAGCTCCCTGGTGGTCTGTGCCATGACCCCCACCCGCGCCCCCTCCAGCCAGGCTGACCCCCTTGTCCCTGACCACTGCAAGTCTTGCTGTTGGCCCCTGACCTGGAATGCCCTTGACAAGAACGACAATGTCCCACTCTTCAGGTTTATGCTCCATACTCTCCATGAACCCTGCAGTATAAGCCTTTGGGCCAGAGAGGCCTGAGTTCAAACCTGGGCCCTGCCATTTTGTGACCTTAGGCAAACCCCTGAAACTCAGTTTTCTTAACTTGGTTCCACACCAACCCAGCCTGGACCCCGTGCAGGACACGGTGCAGAAGCACTGACTGGAAGGCAGGAAGAACTGCAGGGGCAGCAGGCCCCGGACCTCCTGGTGCTGGGAGCTCCCGAGGGGGCCTGGGGCCCAGAGCCTCCCTCGGCAGCAGTGACCCTGCAGGTGACATGATGACAGAAACAGGGGCTGCCAGCCTCTATGTAGAGTTTTCAGGCCTCCTCTTGGGGGAAATAAGCAGTGGGGCAGAGGGACCAAAGGAGCCAACCTTCACAGTGGGGTTGGGGTGGGATTCCCCCAGGGACCCCTGGTTTGGGGAGAGGCTGGCTCCACAGCCCCCAACCTCAGGAGGGAAGGTGGGTGAAGGAATCAGGCTTCTGGCTTGAGAGACTCATGCAGCTTGTAGCAGGGGTGACATGAAGACAAGGTGGGGGCCTGGGGCTGGGGAGTGAGGGGCAGTCAGGGGAGGGTCAAGATGCCCAGCTGGACCTGCTTAGAGCTGGGGAGCCCAGGAAAATAAGCAACTCTTCGGGGTCAAGGGCCATAAGATTGAGCCTCCCCTGGAGCTGGCCCAGAATTCCACCAGAAGAAAGTCACTCTGAGGGGTCCAAGAAGGTCTCCCCAACAAGAAGCCCGAGGAACCAGAATCGCAGCAGTGGTGGGAATGTATCTGAGCCTTGGAGGCCCCAGCCACAGTGGGCTTGCTGTGTGGTCTTGGGCATGTGAGAGGAGGGGACCTAGACTTCCCCAGGCCCAGGGTTCTCCATTGTGAAATGACAAACCCACCTATCCTTCTGGGAGGCGCATGGGAGCAGGGCTCAGTGACTTGGCCCTGGAACATGGCGCAGGTGGAGCACGACAGGCTCACCCAGGTGGTGGTGGTGGGGGATCAATGGACCAGTCTCCTCTAGGTCCAAGATAGAAGGCAGAGGTGGGATAGGGGTAGCCAGAGAGGGGTGGGACCCTGGAGTATGGAACTCTCGCTAACGAGCTAGCTGTGTGACCTTGGGAAGCTAGAGCAGCCTCTCAGAGCCTCCGTTTCCCTACCTGTGAAATGAGAAGCACAATCTCTCCCTCCTGGGTAATTGTGGATTACCAGGGAATGTCACATAGTAGGTCCTCATCCCCAAGAGCTCTCTTATCCCTAAGGTTTCCAGAAGTTTCCAGAGTGAAGGAACAATGGGCTCAGCCTTGCTGGGCATCTGGGTCTGAGGTGGCAGGTGGTTGAAAAGGGGACGTCACCGTTCCCAGCACTGATGTCAGCGCCTCCTGGGAAAGCGCCTTCTCACTTCTCCTGGACCTAAAATAGAGCAGGGGCTGGGGGGGGTGGGCGGGGAGGCGGCTGTCACCAGCCAGAGGCAGCTCCCCCATTCCTGGTGGTGGAGGCCCTGGGTCCCCAGGGCAGAGGACCCGAGAAGGGGTTCCCTTCCTCCATTCCTGTCCCTCAGTGACCTGTGTCTCCCAGGGTGGGTTCAAGGAGTGTCTGGCTTTGGGCACAAGGTCAGGGTGCGGGCCTTACCAGTGGTGCCCGCTCTCTGCCACCACCCCACCCCATCTCTGGCCTCTGGATCCTGGGATCCCTCGTGGAGGTCAGAGATTCAAGGCCCTAGTCTGGGGGTCCATGCTGCCCAGGGCTGCGATGCAGTTGGGAGGCAGGTGGTTTGCAGGCAGGGCAACCTGTTCTGCCCACAGAGGGAAATCTAGGGGGCTCCACAGGTATCCTCTGCTCCTCAAAGATTTGGGCTGACAAAGGAGAGGCAGAAATGGCGCATGCTGACAGCGTGTAACTGGCCCAGCTAAGTTAATAGGACGTTTAGGGGGAGGACTGCAATGCCCTGTGTGAAGGACCCAGGAGCCCAGAGAGGGGAGGCCACCCCGGCCCGGTGGCTCGGTGACAGCAAGTCCTGAAGCCCTGCTCTAGAGGCAGCGGCACCTTCGGCCACGTAGAGCCTGTCGGATGGAAAGGGAACTGGGCCGGGGTGTGGGAGGGCTCCGCAGTGCCCTGCTCTGCGAGGAGGTGGAGAGATCCCAAAGGTGCCCGGAGGGACTTTAGCCAAATGAGCCTCTGCCCTCAGTCCAGTCCCTGACCTTTCTGGCTCCAAAAGCCTTCGGTTAACAGGGGATTTGGGGGGTCTCCGGGCTATGTCCGGGGGAAGCCGCCTCCCTGGTACAACGAACGCTCTAGGGGTGAACCTGGCCGGGGAAGCCACGCCCCCGCATCTCTATCCCGCGGGTGCCCAGACCTGCAATCGCCAGGTCAGAGCTCGGGAGTCCCTGTGTACCCTGCCTCCCTCCCCCTACAACTCTGCTGGACCTCGGAGCAAGGGGCTGCCGAGGAGGGGGTCGCAGGACCGGGACCGGGTGCGACCGGCCCGCACCTGCCGAGGAGGGCCGAGGCGGTGCGAGAAGGCCGGCCCCCGGGCGGTGCCTCTTTTGTCCTCCTGTCACGGCGGCCCGGGCGCTGCCCGGCTGGGGAGGCCCCGGGGGGCGGGGGCGGGCCCTCGGCTCACGTGCTCGCCGCTCCGCTCTTAACCCGGCCCGCCGCCCCGCCGGGATGGCCGCGGCCCGAGCGCGCTGAGCCGGGCGCCCTCCCCGCCGCCGCCGCCAGCCTCGCCCCGCGCCGGGCCGGCGCCCCCGCCCGCGGCTCCGCAGCCCGCGCCCCCGCCCGCGTCCCGCCTCCGCCCGCGACGAGCCGCTCCACCGCAGCCCCCGGACTCGGAGGATTATGAACGAGCCATGAGGCGGCTGCGGCGCTGGGCGGTCGCGGCGCTGCTGCTGCTGCCGCTGCTCCCCGCGCCGGGTGAGTGACCCCCGCCCGCCGGGCGCCCCTTCCCAGCCCCCGCCCCGGGGTTTTGCGGCGGTTTCTGCTGCAGCCACATTTTCCTGCAGTGCTCGGGGTGACAGCCGGTCTAGAGTGCAGGAGGGTGGGTGCGGGGGAGGTGGGAGGGTGCGGGCACCCACCTGTCCCCATCTGGCCTGCCGCACCTCGGCCATCCCCCTGCCGCTGGCCGGCGGACTCTGCAGGTCTCTGCGGTTTGGGGGGGCAGTCGTGACAGTTGGGCAGGAGTGAAGCAAGCTCCTGGCCCCCTCCCCATCCCATCGGACTCTTCCGCCTGCAGGGCACCGTATCTTTCCCCTCAAAACCCCCAGGACCCCAAGAGCCACACCAGAGTCGGGGGTGGGAGTGCCCATTCCATTCCCAAGTCTCCAGCCCAACGGTGGGCATCTGCCTACAGCTATGGCCTTGTGTCCCCAGGTCTTGGGACCCGGGGTCCTGCTGGAGCTCTGCGTTGGAGGGTCTCACCCCGGTTGTGGGGCCCGGAGGCCCCTGAGGTCACAGAACCCAGCCGTCTGGTTGGGGAGAGCTCCGGGGGAGAGGTCCGAAAGCAGCAGTTAGACACCAGGGTCCGCCAGGAGCCACCCCGTGGACCGGTGAGTGGAGCTGAGTGGGGAGGCCAGGGGGCTGAAACAGGCCTTAGAACCCGTGGGAGGCCAGGGGCAGCCAGGGTTTGGGTGCCTCCCAGGCGGCTGGCTCCTGATGCCTCCCCTTTTGTACCAAGTGGGTACTGGAACCCACCAGTGGGAGCACCCACCTGCCCTACTCCAGGGCCCCTCCATCGTCGCGGGGATCCCGTGCCCTCAGCAGACTGAAACGCCCAAGGCTCAGGCCAGTCTCAGTCAGCCTTCTGCTGGCCCCCACTCCTCTCCTGCCAAAGCAAGTGGTTTTACTCCAAACAGGGGTTGGGTAGGGCAGTAAGGGTAGGGAGAAGCAGCTGAGAGCCCATTCAGGGGTTAGGGATCCTGGGTTCCTGCCATAGCCACCCATAGTGGGCCTTTTTGGAACAGCTTAGTGCTTGCTCCTGTCTCAGTTTCCCCCTTGCACTGATCAGCTTGTTCTCCTTCCTGTCCTCACTGAGGACGGGGCCTTGGAAAAAGGTTCCAGGCCCCAAGTGCACCCATAAATGCCTCCACCCCCTGTCCCTTTCAGTTGCCAGGCCCCTCCTGCCTCCCAGAGGAAGGTTGGGAATGAAGGAGATTAATTGCAATTAATAATTAATTAATATCATGTGAATAATAATCACCCAGATGGAATATTCATTCAGCACGCCTCAGCTCTCCAGGAGCTGGAAGTTGAAAGTTAGCCAGGCCAACGGGGGTGGCGGCGGGCGGGATGGCGAGGGCCTGGCAGAGAGAGGTGGGAGGTGCAGAGCTGAGACTGGAGGAGGAGGCTCGGAAGTTTGGGCCACTGAGGTCTTGGAGGGTGGGAGGTCCTGGGCTGGGCAGAGGAAGGAAGGAGGGAAACAGAGGCCAACACTGTGGACATCTGTCAGACTGGCATCTGGCCCTGCCTAATGTACTTGGTTAAAAGCCCTCAGCGGGGGCGGGGGCTGTGGGGGTGGGGGGGACTCGGGAAATGGGATGGAGCAGGAAGGCAGCATGCATAATAGATGGACCGTCACTCAGAGCAGTGCAGAGGGGGGAGGGGTGGCTAATGGTCCTGAGCAGGCAGGCCTGGGGGCGGGGTGGGGGGGTAGGAAAGGCGAGGAGGCTGCTTTCAGCACCTGCCCAGGCTCCTTGGGAGATGGGAGATGGGCAGTCGGGATGGTCCCAGGGCCAGGCATGAGGTGTCCTGGCCATTAGTCTGACTCACTTCCCTACTGCCCCCCTTCCTTTGAACTGTGCACCCCAAGGCTGTGTTGGCTGGGAGGTGATGGCGGGGCCTGACTGCCAGGACCCCTATCTGGTGTGTTAGGGGGTGTCCAGTAGGATGGGGAGCCATGCTGCCAATGGGGTCAGAGGACAGAGGGGAGAGAGAGCTGAGGGCCAGGCAGGGAGGAAGGGTGGGTGCTCCTTCAGCGTAGTCACCTGAAAGGGGGGCTGCTCTGGGGTGTGGTGGTGCCTGGGACAGTGCGGTGAGAGCTGGGTGGATGCAGCTGGACTGGGTGGGCTGAGCCCCCCACACAGGAGGGGAATCTCTTTTGGTGTCGTTCTGCTGGGTGAGTGGGTGGCACGTGTGCACGTGATGTGTGAGTGACTGAGTCCGAATGTGCCGGGGGAGGGCGGGTGTCCGAGGAGGTGGGGGCCGAGGGGTCTGTGGGTCTGTGAGGCGGTGGTCCCCTCCAGGGTGGGGGTCTCTCTGGGATTGAGCCTTCCCAGTTACTCCACTGCAGCCCTCCCCCCCACGGAACTCACTCATTGATTGGCCTCACCTGTACCTCAGTTTCCCCTGAGGTGGAATTCTTACAACTCTGTAAGGCAGGTAACTTGTCTGCCCATTTTGCACATGAGCAAACTGTGACTCAGAGAAGTTAAGTAACTTGCTCAAAGTCAAATCAGATCTTAAGCAGTGGAATAATTTTTTCCAAGACCAGATTCTTCCCACTGCCTCCAGGGACTCTAGATTTGGGCGCAGGGGGCAGGTCCCCAGCCTCACCCAGTGCAAGGTGGAAGACCAAGGGAGACAGAAAGACATGTCCAGAACGTTTCCCCTGACCAGGAGACCGGAAGGAGAGGGTACAACCCTCTACCTCCCACTTGGCCTTTCTCGCTGGAGCACTTCGGGCCTCAGACCCTCCAGGCTGATGTTGGAGACAGTGTAGGCGGAGCCCAGTGTCCCGGTGGGACACGCCCCGCCTTGGTGCTGTTGAGCTTTGTCTGAAGTTATTGCTCTGGTTTAGGACCACAGGCCAAGCCAGGTGGTGGGTCAGCCTCAAGACCCCCGTCTGCCAAGGGCCATGTGGTGAGGCCAGAGGCACACGCTGACTGGCAGCACAGGATGGAGGGGCCCGGGGGTGTTGACCTGCCCTGGCCCTGGGCTGCTCACCTCGCCCTCTGGCCCGTTCTAAAACCAGGAGGATGGTAATCATCTCGGGCCACCCGCTGCCCAGAGGTGGTGACAGTGTGTGAGGACTCCCGGCTTGTGTGAGAGGGACTTCTGAGAGGGAAGGGGGCCAGGTCGGAGCAGGAGCTGCAGAAATGACAGTGTGCTGGGGGACCCGACGGGGGCAGGCACTCTTCTGCCTGTGTGTGCGTGAATTCACCTCATTCTCATCACAACCCCAGGACGTGGGGCTCTCAGTATTCCCATTTCACAGACGGGCAAACAGGCACAGAGAGGTGAAGCAACTACCCCAGGCCACACAGCATTTAAGTAGCAGAGCAAAGAGTGATACCTGGAGAAATATTCTTAACCAGGCCCAGGAGATAGACTCTCAGCTGAGCAGGCTAGGGGAGGGGACCTCGGTCACTGGGCTGAGCTCCTGTGAGAACCACCCAGACCAGCATTCACTGGAAATGCCACCCTGGAAGCCCTCAACTGAGGACATGTGCTACAGTGCTTGTGTCTTCTTCCTGCAGAGGGGTGGGGGACAACAGGGCGAGACTCAGTCCCCAACCCTTGCAAGACAGCAGTCAGGGGCAGGGAGCCACAGGGTCTTTGCCGGAAGCCCTATTACTCCACTAGGGCCAAGGCCACGCTGTGGTCTCTGCAGCCAAGGTCACAGTGCTGTCCTGAGACTGGAGGCAGGAGGGTGTGGTAGGAGCAGGCTGACAGTGGAAAGCCAGGGCTGGGGCTTGTGCTGGGCTCAGCACGCCCTGCTGTGAGCTGGGGCAGAGGGAACATGTGCAGGAGGCTGAAGTCCTTTTCTGTGAAAGGCTGTACCTGTGGGTTTGGGGTGGGACAGCCTCAGTGGGTCCCAACTCCACTGCTTCTGAAGGAGGAGTGGCCTGGGCAAGCCTTTGGTGCCTCTGAACACCATCTTCCCCATTCATGAAATGGGGATAATAGTCATCGCCCCTCTGCCCGGCCGCTGTGAGGGTCAGAGGAACTGACGTCTACGCAGGTGTCCTACCTGGGGTCTGGCAAGAGCAGACGTTCAGCGTGCGTGAGGCCCGCACTCCGCCCTGCTTGTGGGGGCCAGGTGCCGGCGTGAGGGCCGGTTCCAGAAACAGGAGCCAGGGCATCTGGGGGTTACCTGTCAGGCTCTGGGCGGAGTTCGGGGGGCCACGGGGGCAGGAGTCTTGCTTCCCCAGCCAGACTCCATCTAGCCTGTGGTCTTGACCTTCGTAAGTGCCCCTGCTGGTAGCCTAGAGGGACCCAGCTGCCCAGAGTCTGTCTTCAGAGGGACTAATGACCCGATAAAAAAAGCGACTGTCCTCAAAAATTTAAGTCAAATTCAATTAACAGAAATTCATCCAAGGTCCTGGCCGGGTAGCTCAGCTGGTTAGAGCATCGTCCCTGATACACCAAGCTTGTGGGTTCGATCCCCGGTCAGGCAGGGCACACACAAGAACCAACCAATGAGTTGTGTAAGTAAGTGGAGCAACAAATCAGTGTTTCTCTGTCCGTCTCGCGCTTCCGCTCTCTCTCTCAAATTAATAAATAAAAAAATTAAAAAGTGACGGCAGAAAAAAAGAGAAAACAGAAATCCATCCAGTTCTTCCCTCTGGGACCCCCACCGCCCTGACAGTGAGCGGGGCCTCACTGCACCTTGGGGCGTAGCTGCTGGGTGAGGGGGTTTCTCCCAGGTGGGGCCTCCGCTCCTCTGGCTCGTCCCCACCCGCTGCCGCCCAGCTCTTACAGTTTACCCGGTTCCTCCGAGCCCTGTTCAGCTGGACCATTTACACTCTCTTCCTGTCATTCGTTATTACCACCAATCCTTGTGAGAATAACACATTAAAAAGGGCTCTCATTTAATCCTCACGACAACCCTATGTCACGGATGGGGAAACTGAGGCTTGGAGAGCTTAAGCAGCTCACTCAGGCCCTTGGACGCCTCTGCTTTCAACACAAGCGTGGGGCCCTGGCAGCGAAAAAGACGAGTGTAGCCTGGCCTCCAGGGGGCCGACTCACGGCTGCCCACAGGAGAAGCGGAATCAGGGTGTGAAGAACTGCCTAACAGCCAAGAGTAGGGGGGCCGCAGCCCCTGCGGGTTGGTTGGCGGGTGCAGGCTTTACGGAAGAGGGTGGGGAGGAGGAGGCCATGGCAAGAGATGGAGGTTCGGAGGAGGGGTTCAGGGTGACTCTCTGGGGACAGTGCCTGGGTGTTCAAGTTGTCCAGGGCACTGGGGACCCTCAACACCTTTGTCTCCCTCTTCCCAGGACTGACTCTGTAGGTCTGGGGTGGGGCTCCGCTTCTGTATGTGTTCTCTTGGAACTTCAGCGGGATCTCTGCCCCCTGTATCTGGTCAGTCTGACACAGGGCGCAAGCAGGTACCTGGGGAGTGGATGAGCTGGCAACAGGGACGCCTTGGGGAGGCCGTGGTCACTCCTGCCAGGTGGCCGCAGCTGCCATGGTAGACATGAACTGCAGCCCGAGAGTGAGGCTTGGCCCTGCACCTCCCCAGTGTGGCCCTGGGCCAGTCACCTCCAAGTGTCTCTCCCTGAGCCTCCGCCTGGCATTTGTAAAATGAGCGCCAGACATCCCGGGCAGGTTGAGATCAAATGAGCCGGAGCATGTGAAAGCCGGATGGCCCAGAACAAGAGACAAGAAGCAAGAGCAGGGCACGGGGTCGGGGCCCAGCCGGCTAGTCACCAGCTGCACTGAGCTGGGAACGGAGGAGGGCAGGTGACAGGGGACAGGAGGGGCTCCCAAGGGAAGGGCTGAGAGGTAATGGGAGAAGTCAGGGGCAGGTCAGGGGCAGGAGCAGTTTGGCTTTGATGAAACCTGGGCCTGAGGCTTGGCTGGGGAGTCTTAGGGCCCTGGTGCCAGCAGGAGCCCCCTGCCCAGACACCGGGTGTGTAGAGGTCCTGGGAACTGAGGTGGGCTTGCCTGATTTTCCATCCTTCAGACAGGGAACGTTCCCCTGTGTCCCCCCACCTCCTACTTGGGCCCGGCCAGGCAAACCTGCCCAGCTATTTGGTCTCCCTCCTCTTCCTCCTACCGCCTCTGGTAGGGGCAGGAAATGATGGGGCCAGAGAGGACCTGGTGTTTGGGCTTTCCTCAGAGTGGGGCCAGCTTGCTCTGTACCAAGAGGAGAGAGGCCAGATGGGTTAGCTCACTCACTTCTGAGTGGAGAAGATTCTGCAAGTGCCAGGGCCAGCTCGGCCAGAATTCTCCAGGCCCAGGACGACCCCCACTGCACAAGCCAGCCTCACAGCCTGGCGTCTGGGCTCAGCTTATCATTTTCACAGGGACAATCTGAGGCTCAGAGAGGTGGCTGGACCATCCCTGAGGCTGCCCGGCCTGAGAGTGAAGTCAGGGCAAGGAGCCTGGACAGGCTGCTCCTCTGGATGGCCAGCATGGGGGTGGGTTCAGGGTTTGCCATTAGGGGTCAGAAAGAATGAGCAGGATCAGACCTGGGGGCAGGGGAGTGCAGAAGTGGGCTAGGCAGAGAGAGTTCAAACCCAGGAGGGGAGAAGGAGAGCGGGATGGTCCGGGCCAGTGGGGAGGAGAGGGAAGCTGTGACTTGTCCTTGACTTTCTATTTCAAGTCTGATCAGTGCCCCAGGGGCCAAGGATGGACGGGGGGTGGGGTGAGTCAGTGTCCTTGAGGCAGAGAGGGCTGCCGACCCAGGCTCCGGCCCTTTGCCCCTGCATCACCCCTCTCCCGGGGCCTCCCACGGACCCTTGGCCATTTCCATCTTACCTCACCTTTGGGGTAGGAAGGCCCTGGCAGCTGATCCGCTAGGCTTGAATCCCAGCTCTTCCACTTCTTAGATGCGTGGCCTTGGGCAGGTTAGTATCTCTGTGCCTCAGTTTCCCGTCTGTCAGTAGGATAACAGCAGCGCCCACCCCATTGGGTTGTTGCGAAGATCAAATATGATAAACTTGTGAAGCACGGAGAACAGTACCAGGCACGTCATAGCCACTCAGGAGAAACCTAGGTGGTAATGAGGAAGCCAGTGAGCACAGACCTGGGATTTCATGACATCGGGCCCAGTGGCAGGACCCTCATTTGGGAGCCTGGACTCAGTCTTCTTGAATGGTGGGAAGAACGCTCCAGTGCCTCCCAGGCCTCTCCCGTACTTCCCAATTTTTTGCAGGGCCTGAGGCTTGGGGTGGGGACGTGGTTGCTGAGAAGGACAACACCCCCTCAACCCAAACTCTCCTGTCCCTTCTTCTCTTGGGTGTCTTTCCCTAGAGGTGCACTAGCTTCAGGTCTGGGGTCCCCACCCCCCAGATCAGATGGGTGCCCAGGCCAGCGAGGGCAGCCATCTTGCTCAGCCTGGTGCATTGTCATGACAACCCACAGCCTCCCAGCCCCACTGCAAAGGCCCCTCTGAAAAATTTATCAGGAAAACTTCCGTGTTTAAAAATTAACCATGGGATTGAAATATTAAAGATGAGCTACTTTGGGCGAGGCAGAGGGCAATGGACTTGGGGGTAGAGGAGCCAAGTTCTTTCATCCTGACGGGATGGCATCTGCCCATCACCCCTGCTCTCAGGCCCCCCATCGACTCCAGCGCACCCCACCCCATCCGCAGAGTTTGAGGTCTCCTCCTTCTGTGGAGGCCCCAGCAGAAGGGGAGGAGAGGGACACAGGAAGGAAGGCGCCTGCTTCAGCAAGTTCCCAGGATCATGCTGCACACAGCTCCTGTTTACCCCTTTCCTGTAATACCTCTGAGGGCCTCCCTTTAGTCCACCTGAGGGTGGGCTGGCCCTGCCAACAGCGGGAGGCCCGGCCCGAGCAGTGGGCAGGCCAGGCTGCGCCTCTCCACCCCGGCGGCTCCAGGAGGCTGCCCCAGAGAGGGTGGGCTAGCATCTGCCCCCTGCGCTACTCACTGTGCCCTGACCCAGAGGGCAGAGTGGGCTGTGCCCCGGTGGACGCACTCCTGCCCCCACTCCCAGGAAAGGAACAGGGTCTCGCACAAAGCATCTCCCCACCCCCCCAATCAATGGTCCTCATAGCTGCCGGACTTCGCCCTCCCTCCCTTCCCCAGGGCTACTCTCTGTTCTGGGGTTTCCCCGATTCCCCAATTCCCACCTTCAGGCTTCCCCAGGTTGACCCTCCCTCTGCCCTCTCCCCACCCCCAGCCTGTCCACCTGGCCCGGGTGAGTTTCGTCATCCCAGCCTTCAACTCCAACTTCACTTTGGACCTGGAGCTGAACCAGTGAGTGTGGCCTTGAGCCTGGGGGGAAGGGCTGCACACCGGTGGGCAAGGCAGGGCCTGGGCTTGGCTGCTGGAGGGGGAGACTGGGCGGGGTTGGGGGAGAGGGGCCCAAGATCTGCATCTCTGCTGGGGCAGGACCCAAGCTTGACCCAGTCCCATGAGTGACCCGTCCTTCTGCTGCCCACTCTGTTTCAGTTACCTCCTCGCCTCGAAATACGTGGAGCGTCATTTCAGCCGGGAGGGGACAACGCAGCATAGCACCGTGAGTGCCTGTGGGAAGGGACATGGAGGTGCGATTGGAGGTGCGATGAAGGGACAGCCGGCCATTGGAGATGGGGCCTGGGGTGTACCTTACACTCGGGATGGGCCTGCCCTGCAGGACCCTCCATCTCCCCCACCTTAGAGGTTTTGGGGGTGGGAGTTGGAGCGGCATGTCAGAGGGTGTGCAGCACCCTGAGCTCCCTTGCCCAGCTCCAGGGGCCTGACCCCGGCCAGCCTCCCTGCCAGGCATGGAGGCAGCCAAGCACCACGACGGCTCCAGGCCCAGACATTCTGGGAGGGGGCAGTTGGGGAAACACCCTCTTACTCAGCAAGAAGACCCTGGGAATTCCTGGCTGCCTGCTATAGCAGGGTCCCAGTCCTAGAGGCCCAGAGGCCCAGAGGCCCAGCAAAGATGAATGAGTGTCTATAAATAGCCTCCCCCCTCCCCCAGGCTGTTCAGTAACTGGAGCACAAGTAATTCTGCAGGAAGCAGGGGGAGGGGTTGCCGGTCCCCTCTGACCCAGGAGCCGGGACCAGGAGGACACACAGCACGTGTCCAGGCGTCTGTGAACACACTGCCTGTGACGTTGTGTGTGTGTGTTGGGGGGTCAGTCCATAGCATTCATCTAGTCAAGGGAGACTATCCATGGTAAGTGCTTAGAACAGTGCACGGCACATAGTAGGTGCTACATGAATGCCAGTTATTCTTCGCAAAGGAGTCTGGGGTCCCTGGGGTCACCTTTGTAGGTGAGGTGAAGGAGGCCCAAAGAGGGCCAGGAAATTGCCCGGGGTGAGGCAGCAGGTTAGGGGCACACCCCAGAGTAGAGCAGGGCTGTAGAAACCCGGGCGCACCCAGGACCGCAGCCCCCTGCACTCGGGCACCTCCAGCAGCCCTCATCTGTCTTCCTGCCTTCACGCCGGCGCAGGGGGCATGCCCACTTACGTTCTGCTCCTCCAGGGGGCTGGAGACCACTGCTACTACCAGGGGAAGCTCCGAGGGAACCCCCACTCCTTTGCCGCTCTTTCCACCTGCCAGGGGCTGCAGTGAGTATGGGGAGGGGCGGGGCAGCCTGAAAAAGCCTCCAACCCTGGGCCCCGGGATGGTGGGGAGCCGCACCTCTCTCTCTGCAGCGGGGTCTTCTCTGATGGGAACTTCACCTACATCGTGGAGCCCAGAGAGATGGCCAGGCCTCAGGAAGCCCCCCAGGTGAGCCTTTACTGTCCCCTCTGACAGCGCCACCACATTTGTCCCGATGGCTGTCATTGCCCCTCCTTCTGCCTTGGTAACCTCAGCTTCACTGCCCTCAGTGACCCCAGCTCTGGTTCCCTCTCCCTGTGCCCCCACCTCCAGTGTCCTCCAGGTAACCTCCCACTGGGCTCCAGTGTCCTTTGCCCCTGTCTCCTGGCCGCCCCCAGGTCTTGACCCCGGAATCTGAGCATATGGGAGATCAGATCCGACATGGGAGCTCTGGCTGGTTCTGGGTCACTCTGAGGTGGGGTTGGGGAAGGGCTGTCTCCTCCCAGCCCCACACCCCAGCTGGGCTCAGAGCAGACCTGTCAGCCTTACAAGAACTAAGTTTTCCTCATTGCAGGGACCCCTTCCCCACCTCATTTACCGGACCTCTCTCCTCCCAGCCCCCACCAGATGCAGGGAACCAGGTAAAGGAGGAAAAGTGGGGCTGGGGAGGGGACTGGCTATGCCTCCCCTCACCTGTCCCTTCCTCCAGACTGCCTGTTCACTGCCCCTGCCCACTCTGCTCCTCCGAACCGGCCGAGGCTGAGAAGGAAAAGGCAGGTACGGGGCCCGCACAGACCTCGGGCTGGGCAAAGGAGGGCTCAGACTGATGTGGCTGGGGGCCAGGGAACCATCTCTGGGAGGAAGCCTCCCGCCCCATTCTCTAATGCCAGTGTCTACACATGTCCCAATGGGGGGCTAACAGGGGCTGCCTGCCCTTATACCCAGGATGGGGAGGGGTATCCCCACCAGTGGGGATCTGGCATTCTCCCTGGCTGGAGTCCAGCCCCCTAAGTCTGTCCATGGCTTGGCCATGACACCAGGCATGGAGGGGACTGATTCCAAGTGCCCACCCCCTGCCAGGTCCGCCGGGGCCACCCTACGGTGCACAGTGAGACCAAGTATGTGGAGCTGATCGTGATCAACGACCACCAGCTGGTAAGTGCCCAGGCTGGGGGGACTCCGGGAGGCGGGGCTGGGAGCAGCCTCACCCTCCACCCACTCTTCCTGTAGTTTGAGCAGATGCGGCAGTCGGTGGTCCTCACCAGCAACTTCGCCAAGTCTGTGGTGAACCTGGCAGATGTGGTGAGCAAGCCTCCCCCTCCCGCTCCCTATGGCCCCACACTTCCCACCAGGCTGCACACATCCTTGGGGTGAGCCCTCTAGGGCACTGTCAGCCAGTGACCCCCCCCCACCACTTCCCGAAGGAGGTGCAGACTGGTGCCCTTCTCCAGCCCTATCCCCCAACACCCACGCCCTCCCCCCAGCTTTCTCCCCATCTTCTCCCATCTGGGCCCAGATGTACAAGGAACAGCTCAATACCCGGATAGTGCTGGTTGCCATGGAAACATGGGCAGATGGGGACAAGATCCAGGTGCAGGATGACCTCCTGGAGACCCTGGCCCGGCTCATGGTCTATAGGCGGGAGGGCCTGCCTGAGCCCAGCGATGCCACCCACCTCTTCTCGTGAGTTCCCCACCCCGTGCATCCCACCAGCCTGTGCTGGTGGCCACAGTGCTCAGGGCACACCTGCTCTGTGCCAGGTGCTCTTGCAGGGTTTGAGGCTGGTCAGGCTTATCTTGTACCTGCTCCAGCCATTGCGACAGGCTGGGCATCCTCCCCTGCATCTTAAGCCGATGCCCCTTTTCCCCACCTCTGATCACCTATGCCTTCACCTCTGCCCCTTTGCTCCCTCTTCCCTTTTCAAACTGTCCTAGCACCCTTCCTGGTAGGGCAAAAAGTCAAATAAGAGGTCCTTGCAATTAGAGATGATCTAGTAGGAACCTCTCATGTGGTTTGCAAGCAAACAAACCCAAAGAGGGGAAGGGGCTTGCCTGAGATCACACAGGATGACATGAAGGGGGGCTTCTTCCTACTTACCTCCCCAAGGAAGGACTCCAGTAGGGGAGGCTCCTCATCTCCCTCACAGCCCAGGGGAGCCACCGTGGGTAGGGCAGGAGGTTTTCCCGACAGCCCTTTCCCCTCCAGGGGCAGGACTTTCCAGAGCACCAGCAGTGGGGCTGCCTACGTGGGAGGCATCTGCTCTCTGTCCAGGGGCGGGGGTGTGAATGAGGTGAGCAGTGTGGGGACACAGCTGGGGTGGGGGTGGGAGGGAAAGGGGCTCCTAAGGGCATGAGCCCTGTGCCTTTTGGAGGGATGTAGACATCTTTGTGCTCCGTCTTCCTCACCCCAAGTACGACAACATGGGCGCCATGGCAGTGACCCTGGCCCAGACGCTGGGGCAGAACCTGGGCATGATGTGGAACAAACACCGGAGCTCAGCAGGTATCAGCGAAGATCCCACGTGGCCCCATAACCGGCCTAGACTCACGCCCAGCAGCTCCAGGAGTGAAGAGGGTGTCCGGGGGTGGGGGGCAGTCACCTGCCCTCTCTTATGTACACCTGGCTCACCTCTCAGGGGACTGCAAGTGTCCGGACAGCTGGCTGGGCTGCATCATGGAGGATACTGGGTGAGTTTGGGTGGACAAACCAGAGGAAGGCCCAGTGCAAGGAGAGTTCCAGAGTGAGTACTGGTGACAGTCTCGACCTGGTGGCCAAGAGGTCTAGCTCTCCGAACCACTCAGGATTCCAAGAAACCCAGTTTTCTTCAGTACACTGCACACAGGGAGACCCAGATTCCTCTGCTCCGCACCAAAACTGACCAGACTGTAATGCACACTGCCGCCGCTGGGGGCCGCCAAAGCCTCTTTTGGAGGCACCTTCGCTCCCAGTCACTTCAACCTGACTCCTGGAGTCTTGAGGTTGCAGAAAGGGGACAGGAGCGACCTCCTCCGCCCACTCCCGCTAGACGGGGAGGCGGGAGGATTGTTGTGCAGATCCTCAGCCTCCCCCACAGCGTGAGCGAGTCCCCATTGCAGCCTATCCTCAGTCTTTAGAAGGGGCCTAGAAAGTGGGCTGGGAGGGAGGGCGCGGCCAGGACCCAGCGGTATCCCCTCCTTATCCCTGCCCAGGTTCTACCTGCCCCGCAAGTTCTCCCGCTGCAGCATCGACGAGTACAATCAGTTTCTGCAGGAGGGCGGTGGGAGCTGCCTCTTCAACAAGCCCCTGAAGGTACCAGCCCAAGGGCGGGTAACGTGGGAACGAGCCTTGGGTCGGGACCCGGCCAGACTCCCGACACCCCCTCCCTGTCCAGCTACTGGACCCCCCTGAGTGCGGAAACGGCTTCGTGGAGGCGGGGGAGGAGTGTGACTGCGGCTCTGTGCAGGTGAGCGACCAGTGCCAGGTCCCAGGCTGGGGGACGCGGGGGTGGGTGAGAGGGCGAGCCTAGGTGGGAGGGTCCAGGCTCGCCCGCTTCCCTACCCTTCTCACCGGTCTCTCAGGAGTGCAGCCGAGCGGGCGGGAACTGCTGCAAGAAATGCACCCTGACTCACGACGCCATGTGCAGCGACGGGCTGTGCTGTCGCCGTTGCAAGGTAAGGGGGACCCACTGTTAGGGCGGGGAGGAGGCGGGACCAAGAGGGACCCAGCTGCTGACCATAGAGCAGATGGAGCCTGAGCAAACTTGGAGGGGCGGGGCTTGGCACGAAGAAAGCGCCAATGGGGAAGGAAAGGGCAGGACGTGCTGGGCCTACTGTAGGCGGGGCCAGGGGAGGGGGCGGGGCACCTGGAGGGAGGCGGTGGGCGGGGCGGAACGCAAGCAGGCCTGGGGGCGGGTCCGGGTCCAGGGTCCCAGGTTGAGCCCTGAAACGTATCCCTTCCTCAGTACGAACCGCGGGGTGTGTCCTGTCGAGAGGCCGTGAATGAGTGCGATATCGCGGAGACCTGCACTGGTGACTCGAGCCAGGTCTGTCCAGCCTGGCCGGTCTGCGGAACCCCGGGCGGGGCAACCCCTGTCCCTACGGTTTTGGCTGTGTCGGGTGACCACTATTCTTCGCGCCCCTCCGCTCTGCTGCTGGCGTCGCCGCTGCTAATTAACCTGTTTCCTCACCTGAGGAAGGGGTTGTTCGTGCCTCCCGGCTTTGCTCCTACAATCTCGTTTGCAGTCTCCTTGGTGTTCCCATCACCTGACGTGGTCCTGGTGCGTGCTAGGAACCAAAGATGATAATATTAGTTAACATCTCTGAAGTCTTTCTTACGTGCCAGGCATTGAATTTTCCCAGCCCTGTGAAGGGGTGCAGGGAACAGGGGACTGGCTGACCTGCGTGGTCTGAGTTCCAAGGCAGGTCTTTGTTCCTGACATGGAAGAGCCCCCACTTGGGGGGCATTAGGCCACCCCCCCTCCCTCCCTGGCGCCAGCCTCACATCTCAGGCCTAGGGTCGCTCTGCTCAGCTGCCCCTCTCTCTGCAGTGCCCCCCTAACCTGCATAAGCTGGACGGTTACTACTGTGATCAGGAGCAGGTATGGTGGTGTTGGGGGCTCCTCCCTCTTCTGGCTCAGTGCAGTTTGTTGTCTCCACTGTGACCACTCGGTGTGTGGGTCCCTTTTGTCTCCCATTTGTCCCTTAGGGCCGCTGCTATGGGGGTCGCTGCAAAACTCGGGACCGGCAGTGCCAAGCCCTTTGGGGCCATGGTGAGTCTGGCTAGGAGTAGGAGAAGGGGCTCTGGAGGACCCAGAGTCAACCATCTGGGGAGGGGGCAGGTTCTGGCTAAATACATTCTCCACCAAATATGCAGCTCTCCAACCTCTCGGGGACCCAGCTTGACTGGGTGTCAGCCGGAATGTTGGAGGTGCAGACTTAAGGTCCTGGGGTGGGTTCTGGGGTGACGCCGCACATCACCTTTTTACAGCGGCTGCTGATCGCTTCTGCTACGAGAAGCTGAATGTGGAGGGGACAGAGCGTGGGAACTGTGGGCGCAAGGGGTCAGGTTGGATCCAGTGCAATAAACAGTGAGTTGCCAAGGCTCCTGGTTGAGCCTCCCCAGCCCTGGGGCCTGGGGTTTCTTCTTTTTTTCAAAGATGGAGCAGTAATTTCTTCTAGGATGTACCTGGGAGTCTCGATGGGAGAATACATAAAAAATCAGAGTGTGAGGAGAAGGCAAATTCAAGTTTGGTAGGTGGGTCAGAGGTCAGACTTAGGGCCCACTGTCTCCATACTGCCCCAACAGGGATGTGCTGTGTGGCTTCCTCCTCTGCGTCAATATCTCTGGAGCTCCTCGGCTGGGGGACCTAGGAGGGGACATCAGCAGTGTCACATTCTACCACCAGGGCAAGGAGCTGGACTGCAGGTGTTGGCTGGGACCATGGCTGGGGAAGGGGAGGTAGCAACTGTGATGGGGTGGGGGGCATGGGCGGAGGCTGGCTATGCTGTCTCCTCAGGGGTGGCCACGTGCAGCTGGCCGATGGCTCAGACCTGAGCTACGTGGAGGATGGCACGGCCTGTGGGCCCAACATGCTGTGCCTGGATCATCGCTGCCTGCCAGCCTCTGCCTTCAACTTCAGCACCTGCCCGGGCAGCGGGGAGCGCCGCGTCTGCTCCCACCATGGGGTGGGTGCCTGGAGATCAGGGATGGCAGGAGGGGCTTCCAAGAGGGGACAGAGCCCTGCTTACCTTGACTGGCCCCGCCCCATGTCTAGGTCTGCAGCAATGAAGGGAAGTGCATCTGTCAGCCAGACTGGACGGGCAAAGACTGCGGCATCCACAACCCCCTGCCCACGTCTCCACCCACCGGGGAGACGGAGAAGTATAAGGGTGAGGCCACTGCTGTCTGGGACAGGGCTCTGTCTTCTTGCCTTGCCTGTCCCTGCCAACCAAGCCCTGCGTCCTCCCCAGGTCCCAGTGGCACCAACATCATCATTGGCTCCATCGCCGGGGCTGTCCTGGTTGCAGCCATCGTCCTGGGCGGCACGGGCTGGGGATTTAAGTAAGAGACACTCATGCCCCCTATCCCCCCCCCCCCCCCACCGCCCTGCCTCTGCTGTCCCGGGGCTTCTCAGAACCCCAGGCTGTTGGAGCTGAGGGGCCTCTCTGGGAGGTTAGCTAAATTAGAGCTTGTAGGTCACGGGCCAGGCCAGCCACAGGTCTTGTTTTAACATTTAAAAAGATTAGTTAGACCTCCCAAGACGAGGTCACAGATGGTTTCTTTTCTGTTCTCTCTTTGTCCATCCTCTCTTTGGCTCCTGAAGAAACATCAGGCGAGGAAGGTATGACCCGACCCAGCAGGGGGCAATGTGATGCCTGCCACCTCATCCCTCCCACTGTCCGTCTCCATCTCATTTGTCCCCTCACATTCTGTGGATGGGACCTAAGGGCCAGTTCTGCATCGCTGTCGCTGATGTCGCTACAGGGGTGGGAGAACCCACTCCTGGAGGAAAGTCCTCAGCCGTTTCCTCTTGCCCATCCATCCCCCTCAGGCCTTGGTCCGTTTGCTCCTGGCCCTCCCCCAACCCCCACAGCCCCACCCCCGGGAAGGGATCCTCCCTCTGCATCCCATTTGTTTGGTCTCTCACGTCATCATCACCTCACTGGCTGTCTGACTTTCCGCCAGACCCCCTCCCTGGCCAGCCTGTGACTTGCTGCCTCCAGGGCGTAGCACTCACGTGGGGCCCAGCTTGGAGGGGTCTTCCTCTGGGCCCTGCCTCCTGTGCTGCCCTGATGCCCCCTCTCCCTTCCAGGTCTGGAGGGGCCTAAGTGCCACACCCCTCCCTCCAAGCCTGGCACCCACGTCTCAGCCCAGAATCGGGAAGTTGCCCCCACCCAGCCATGGAGGGAGGCACCCTGCAATGTCTTCCAGGCCCAAGCCTTTCAACTCCTGGCCCCACAGGGATTTGGAGGGTGGGGGCTGTGGCCCTGCCCTTCACACCACCAGGGTGGACCAGGCCTGGGGCATGTCCCTCATGGTCCCCCACCCCACCTCCTGCGGCTTTGGCCTTGCACACCAACTCTCTCTGTGAATGTAGCTTCCATCATCACAGGTTGCCACGGTGGTGGGCGGAGGGGTAGAGGGGTGCCCCTGGGCGCATGGCCTAGGATGGCCCTTCCTCGAAACCAGGCAGCTGGAACAGGGTTCTAGCTCTCTGGGACTTAGGGAGAGGGGGCTGAAATCAAAAAACTTTTTTTTTAACTGAATCTTCACCTATGAATGTAACTCTGGGGGTGCTGGGCCAGGGCAGTTGGGGGGTGTTTTGCCATTTGTGGGAGGGGCTGGAGGAAGGGAGGCATGGCCATCCCCCAGGATGACTACGCCTGGAAGCTTCTCACTGAACACTGATGCCCCCAGCTGGGCAGGGCCGGGAGTCCTGGCTCCTTCTGCCCTCCCAGCCCTGCTGAGGTCGGGGAGGAGTTTGAGTGCTGATCCAAACCAAAGCTGCCTGCTCCGTGCCCAAGCCCAGATTTTGGGTGCGGCAACCATATGTCCCAGATTGTCTTCAATTCAAAGTGACCGTCCTTGCCAGGATGCATGTATTTGGGGTTCTAGGAAATGCAGCCCCTGAAATAAAATGGCACCTTCCCCCTTTTAAGAAGGGTGATTCTGGGGCTGACTCAGGGTTTAGGTGCCCCCCGGCATAGCCTAGTGGTCCCAGGCTGGGCCATCTTTTCCTGGGAGGACTTTCCCAAGTAGGGAAGGCCTGAGGTGGCCCAGTGCCTGGAGGGTTAGGGGTTCTGCCTGTGATGTGCATGAGGAGGTAGGAAAAGGTGGGTCTCATGGATGATCTTCAGCTTCTAGAAAAGTCCTCAAGGCCCCGTCAAACCCATTCCGCTCCTTACCCCCATCCCAGGGCCGAGTAGTAAGTTTACAGTTGTTTCCCCCTTGTGTCCTCGGGTCCCCACTGCAGTGGAGGCTGAGACGGGTGGAGGCCGGCAGACTTCCTCAGTCCTCCAGCAAACAGCCCTGCCGGCGGCCTTCCCTCCCGACCCCTGCTTGGGACAGAGGAGCTCTGGCTCCTTGACTGTTGAAGACCAGCTGGCAGGGACAAGATGGGGGTCTAGCTACCTATGGATGAAAGCCACAAATGAATGGAGCCCCCTCCCCGGGGACCCCCACCCAGACTCAGCAGGGATTTCTGAATACCCCAAGGGCCTCTGAGAGGTCCCTGTTAGTCTCCCCCACTCCCCCACCCCTGCTACTGGGGCAACTTTGAGGAGGAGTCATGGAGGAGGTGGCCCCCTGTTTATCTGCACCACCCCTCAGGGCAAACTGGGGACTGAGACCCACTGACACCCTCGTGGGTAACTGGATATGCCTACAATGGGGTTCTCAGGACTGAGCTTCAGCGGGCACTGCCCTAGCAAGGGGATGGGTGCAGTACTGCTCTGGCCAGCCCTGCCGCACCAGCTTCCCCGGGGCTGCGGCAGGGGCAGCAGGCCCAGGGTTGGGTTTTGCACTACCGCTGTGATACCTTAAGGCGCCCTCTGATGGTGCACATGTGCGCACAGGTGGCGACGCATCTGGCACAAGCATTTGGATCCACACCTCTGCACAAGTGTGAATACCTCTGCACACATGGACATGCTGTGTGTGCACACGTGGGGTGGAGTGGGGTGTGGAGAACTTAAGACTTCATGTGACCAAGTCCTCTCGGCTCCCAGCCATCTGCGTCCTCCTGCCCCGACCCTGGCAGTGCCCCAGGGTGACTGGAGGCTGCACTGGCCTGGGCCTGGGCCTGGCTCCATATTGCATCCTGTATATATGTCATCGGGGCTCGGGGTGGGGAGGCAGGGGCAGGAACATCAATTAAAGATCATGTCTGGGGGCTCACACCAGCCTGTGCCTCTCCTTCCTGTAAATGACGGCACTGTGATGGGGGGGACCCTTCCCTTTCCTCCCTGGCCTGGGAAGGAGCATGGCGATGGGTGATGACAGGTCGGGGGGGAGGGTGGGCCCTGAAGGTAGGAAGTGAGCCCCTGGGTGCTGAGAGGCTAGGAGGCAGGGCGTAGTTTTCCGTTCACAGCCAGGAAATGACACCAGCTGGGTGGAGGGCCTGGCTCTTCTGCTTCCTCCACTCTCCCAGCAAAGATAACTGCCCTCTGGTTTCACAGCAGAGCAGGGTGGGGTGCATTGGAAAGCATCTTACCAAAGGCAGGAAACTCAACTTCCCTTTTATGGTTGAAGCCAGAGAGGCCTGTGCTCACCTAAAACCGTTAATCTGGTCCTAAGGGCAGAGTGCTCTTGGGCCTGCAGGGAATTTGTTCTTGTCCCACTTCGGCTGCCTTCTGCTGCACCTGCAAGGCTGAGAGCCGCCCCCCCCCCCTTGGAGCCCCGTTTGAGCCAGATAGGTATGATTCTTTTTTGTTTTGATTTTTTTTGAGTGGCTGACAAGTTTAGAGTTTTACACAGTATGTTGGAAATGACAACGTGAGCTGTGCTGAGGTGAGAAGCCCAGCCCCAGCCCCCACGGCCAGGTCACAGCCAGGCCAGACCAGGCCAGGCCAGCTCCCCAGTTGCTGAGGCAGGACCCTGCCTGGTGTGACGATGGGCAGCCAGCGTCACTGGTCACTGCTGCCCTTCAGGGCCAGGCTGTGTCGGGGGACAGTACTGGAGCCTCTACTGACCTCAGGACTCCTTTCCACCCCCAGCTCCAAAGCGCCCTCTAGGGCTGGCTGAGAACTCCTGGGTTCACGGAGGGCCGCCCACAGGAAGTCACTGCCCAGTGGCAGGGAATCAGCTCCACTGGTTCTGAACCTCAAGGCCACCACAGCATCCCTGTCACTTGCAGAACCTGGCCCTAGCAAGACTGCTGGGTGTGACGCTACAGTGACCATCATCAGGACAGGGTCCTTCCAAAGGGAAGTCCGAGTCCATGTGAGTCCCTCGGGCCTCTCCCACAATGGCAGACCCAGCTCCAGCCGTCCACCCCACTGCCCGGGTCGGGGACAGGCCCGCTGCAGGCGCCCTGGCACCCGCAGGCCTGGGGCTGCTCCGGCTCACTCCACACTGAGCACACGTTCACGGCGGACTTGAGAGCGCCCAGCAGAGAAGGCAGGCCCAGTGCTCGCGCCTGGGACCACGCCAGCTATGCCTCCTCCTCTTGGAGCGGCCTCAAATGGGGCCTCGCTGTTCTCACTCCCTTAGTGGCCTTACTCAAATGGCAGGAATGCACAGAAAAGCCAAATCTGTCACTGTCCTTAAGAAAGTCCCCGGAGGTTGGTCCTGGAGGCTTCAGTCTGCGCCTGCCCTCAGCTTGGCACCACCCAGAAGTCTGTCCCAGTCACGCCGCACAACCCGGCACCCTGACACACACAAGGGAAAGGAGTGGGTCACCCGGTCCCTCCCAGGGGTCACCCGGTCCAACCTCAGCCCTCTCACTCGGAGGGCAATGAAGCCTTCTCCATGCCCTTTCTTTCTGTCCCACACCCTCAGGTGTCTGCTGGGTGCAAAGAGGCAGACCTTCCCATAGGGGCGCCCTGCCCCCTAGGTTGCACACGCCATCTGACCGGGCATGGCCTCTCCCCGGCCGGACAGAGCAGGGTCACAGAGGGGCCAGGGTGGTGGCGCTGCCCAGGAACAGACAGATATGTACTGGTCTTATCTTTTCCTCCAGACCACTCTGGGCCTGGGGCAGTGTGGCTCTGGGAGCCCGGCTAGCTCGGGAAGATGAGTGAGAGAGGTGGGAACAGGGGATGTGGGGTGGAAGGATGGGGCGGAGATACTAGGAGCAAGAAATAGCAGCAGCGGGCAAGGTGCTGGGGAGACTGAGCAGCTGGAAGCTCCAGGGTCACAGCCACATCCTCCACAGCCAGGACTGCATTTCAAGTGCCCGATAGCCACATTCGGCTGGTGGCTACCAAGTCGGATAGCTAGGTCAAGACAACAATGCTATTAAGTAGCAACATTTAAACCCAGGAAATAAGGCAGAAGAAAGGAAACAAACTATAGCAAAAAATACTTGGATCAGCTGCAGCGGACAAGACTCGTTAAAGGCGAGGGAATCTGTGTGTACCTTTCTAGAAGGTAAACGAGGAGCTAGGATGGCTTTGGCAGTCACGATACTCACTGCAAAACGTCGGTTAGTGTCGCAGCTCAAGCTATTGCTATCATGTCCTTTAGGGTCCTAGGATGTTACAACCTGCAGACCATTCTCGGAGGCAACTCCGGAAACATTCACGGGCAGTCCTCGCAAAGGGCAAAAGCACTCGGGAGGGCCCACGGTCACCTGGACCTTTGGGGGGGCGGGGAAGTGTCTCCCAGCTTCGTGAGGTCGATGAGCCATGGATAACAACATCCTCCGTGCAGAGCCCTAGAGAGAGCCTTCCACCCGTCACACTCTGTGTTCCACGTCCACTATTTATATGGGGACAAGGTGCCCCTCGGTCCACCCTCAGTATGCTGACATATCGCCGCGTTCGACCGCCTTTGCTCTCTGTGCAAAGCTCTTCACATGGTCCATCTGACCATGAATAGAGACCCACCCCCCAGGTGAAGGGACAAGGGCAGCATTGTCCGGTATACTCACTGGACCTGTGCCATCTCAGGGACAGCCCTGGCCGCTGGGCTCCATTGTGGAGTCCCCACTGCCTTCCCTTCTTTTTTTTTTTAATTAACTTGAGAGAGACATCGATTTGTTGTTCCATTCATTTATGCATTCATTGTGTTCTGCATGTGCCCTGCCCGGGACAGAACCCACAACCTTGGGGTGTTGAGATGGCATTCTAATCAACCGAGCTACCCGGCCAGGGCCCCACTGACTCCTTAGGCAATGCTCCGGTTGGGCTCTGAAGTCTCCACTGCCCCACCCCCACCCCGGCCCCTCACGCACAGTCCTGGCCTCCAGCCACCTGAACCCCTGCCCACTTGGCAGCCTACAGCCTCCCTGACAAGTGTCTAACCAGCTGCCAATCTCTATTCTCCTCAGGAACCGTCTGCTTCTCCCTGGCAGCTGTAGTGCCCACTTGGGTTTAAAAATAAACTCACTGTCTGCCTTTCTCCAGCCTGACCCCGTAACTCCCCCCAGGTCGAGCCTGATCCTGGCTGCCTCTGAAAATGAGATGCCACCGTCACTCCACAGGCCACTGCCAGGGACGTATTCCCACATCTCCACTGAGGACCTACCGTAGGAAGTTCATCCTGGGAAGCTTCGTTTTGTCACGAGGCACCTGTCACTTCTGTAACCTGAGGGTCATTCCTGGGTTGAGGATTTAAGCACAGGAGTGCGGTGGTGGGAGACAGGGCTCATCTTAGGGAGAGAGAGACTCCCAGGGTTGCCCAGGCTGATGCCATTACCTGAAGCCCAGAGAGGACCAGCCATTACAAAATTTAGTTTTTAATCTTCACTGGACACTCACAGCAACGGCACAGGCGCGCCTGCCACCTGGGTTTACCTGGTGGGTGTGCCTCCCGCTCCTGCCATTTAAGTCTGCCTCCTTGGCCCTCTACCCCTTCCCACCTGTCCTTACGCAGATACCCCTCCCCTCCTACATCACACTCAGTCTGAAACTCTAATCTTGAGGCCACGCCAGGGCCGCCTTCTTTCTTACCAGTGCTCTTGGGTCCTTCACCCCACCCCTCCCACCTTCTGAGAACAGCATCCTGCCACTCCAGTCCCCTCCCCTGCCACTTTCGCCTTCCCATAACCCAAGACCTTCCCAGCCTTAAAAATAAAAACCACCACCACCCTCTGGCCAGCAGCCCACACATCTTTACAGCCACGTCTCGGTAGCATTGCCTGCTCCCTCCATCACATCTCATCATTCATCCAGTTCTTGGGGCAAACGCTCGAGACCGCCGCCTCCAAAGTCACCTGCTTTTCCATCCCATCATCTGGTTCCTGGAGAGCCCCATTCCTCTGGCTGTTCCTCTCCAGTCCCTCCTCAAGCCTGGAGCTCTGGCTTACCTGTCTGACCCCTACTTGTCCCTCCAGGTCATTTCGGGCCCATCTTCCCCTTTTGGTTCCAACCTTGGGAGTCTTTCCATTCCTTAAAGGCTCTCGCCCTTGGCCCTTCCGCCCATTTCCGAGGTCACCCCCCACTCTATCTGGCTGACACCCTCTAGGTCTCGATTCTGTTGCGCGTTCCAGAGAGCCTGCTTGGAGCACTCCCCGCCCCCATCAGTAACAGCAGCACCATGAAGCGGGGCTGGGGCTGCCTTTTTCAGTGTCTATTCCCAGCACGTCATCTGGTGCCTGCGCCATTCGTGGTGCTTCATACATGTTTGTTGAATGAAAAATAGCAGTGCCAGCCAGCGACTACAGCAGGATCAACTGTTGTGTGTTGTGCTAGGAAGAATAAAAAGGAAACATAAAGCTGGACCTGAAAATCCAGACTGGCCCACAACTGTTCTGTGTGTACCTGAGGTTGCAGCCAGAATCTGAGTGATCTTTTGGGTGTGGAAGCCGAAGCTTCATTTGGGATAAACACCCATGGCCTGTGCTCACCGTGGAATTTCTGTCCGGCTGCCCGGCAGGAGTACCGACGGGGCTGGGTGCTGTAAGGAAAGAACGGAAACGTCACGCTTCCAGCACCAGGCACCTCCGCCTACGATGCCGTAGAACTCACGCCTCGAGTCATGGAGAGCTTCCCGTGGGCCGCGCACTGACTGAAAACGGCAGCGCCCGTGATCCTCACACTCGCCAAATGCACCGGGGCCATAACTAGTCCCATTTCACAGGTAAGGAAAGCCAGCCTTGGAGGACGCGTCTCCTTCAACTATGTTGTTTCCCACACTCACCTGACACTTCTACGTAAGGGTCTTTTCTGCAACTAGATGCCCCCCAGGGTCTTGCTGTCTACCGGTCTGCATCTTCTGCAGAGCCTTTACGTAGAACCTTTGCGCGGGACCACCTAACACACCGTCATCGGTGAGGGCGCTGACGCACCGCTGGTCCTGCGGCCCTGGGAAGAGAGTGCAGGGCTGGGAGGTAGAACAGGCCTGCTGCTCCCAATACAAGAGCCAACCACCCCCTTCAAAGGACTATTATGGGTTCTTCCCTTTTCGGAGCATTTCATAAATGTCAAATGTTTATAGTGTTACTTACTAAAATACTTGCCCGGAACCCCCAGGCACTTAAGAAAGAATAAGAGGTAAAGAGAAAGTTCTACTAATCAGTGTTGCTGCAAGGGAGTGGAGACCAGAATCCTGTTTACCCAGACGGGACTGCGGAATCCAAGAGAAGGTCCTAAAAAAGTATCAACTTCTCACTTGATTCCTCCTGCAAAGCCCCCAGTGAGGCTTTTGTGGAAATTCCTGCAGTGATGGGAAACACACCACCTCAAAAAGCAAGATTCATCAGAAAACTTAACACTGTAACCAAGCCCTGCCTCCCCGACAAGTCCAGAACAGCCCTGGAGGTGTGCGAAGACCACTGCCATTTCTCAGCAAGCCTTCGCTTCCCCAGCTGCGAAGCCTGTCCGGTGCCGTAAGGGCCCTCACAGGCCGTGACCCCAGGCCTGGTCTCGCCATTCCCCTCGGACGCGCCGTAGCCTACCCATGTTCCTCCTGAACACGATGCCCAGACACCAAGAGAACACCCCAGTATGCCGTGCCCTGCGCAGCAGGAGCCCAGCACCTTCCCCAGTGAGGAAACATCTACAGAAAAAAAACTGTGCTTTAATGAGACCTCATCAGATATGCGTATTTCATTGGCCTTCCTCTTACAGATTTATCTACAGATTCCTCTTGTAGATAAATATGAGAAAGTTCTTTGAAGGCTAGATTTAACATAGTTTTTAGTTTTTAGGAAGACGCCAAAAACTACATGTCAACCCTTGTTCAGAGAATTTATTACATGAAAATACTAGATATTACCACCAGGAGAGGCTGCCTAAGACCCACCATTAAACATCTGCACGGTCTTTCCTTTTGGTAAGTGGGGCACTCAATTCTGCGAAGCGAGCTCGCTTGCTCTCGAGAATGTGGGGCCATGGCGAGGCCACTGTCAGTAGCAGCCGGAAGCATGAAACCGAAGGCGTCCACAGCTGTGCCATCCGCTAAAGTGGTCATTACAAAGCAAAATTGATGGCAGGAAAAGCATCCCAAGATGTAGTAAGTGAAAAACAGGATGTAGGAGTGTTTATAGAATGAGCTATAATAGAATCCACGAAAATGGACCAATGGTTACACTTGAGGAGAAAAACTGTTGGAAAGGAATATTTACTTTTCATCCATTTAATATATATTGGTAGTTTTGGTTTTTAAGATGTGCATGTATATTACTTTTTAAATATCAACAAGGATTATCGAAGTGTGGAAGTTGCGGACCACTTTGATTTCCTACCTACTTTTCTGGGTTTAAAGACGAATAAATGCATGTGTGCTTTTAAAAAAGAGACAATGGTAATAATGACCTTCTAGGGACTGGGAAATTATTGATGTATTTTCTTTTCTCTTTATTTTCTAAGTCATCCAAGTTTCTTATAAGGAGCATGTAGTAATACCTTTATAACCAGAAAAAAGGTCATTAAAATAGCCCCCAAAACAGCAGGCAGTGGTAACTGTGTTTACACAGAGACGCCAAAGTCATTGACTTGCACCCTGAAAAAGGGCGCATTTGTTGCCTCTACATTATGCCCCATGAAGTTAATTTTAAGAACTTAGAAAAAGCTTTGGGGTTCTTACATTCCGCTTTTTGTAGTCTGTGTTACAGCGTCAGCTGTGTCTGCAAAGTTGTTGTATGTACCCGGCAGCAGACGTTCCATCAGATTTCTGTGTTCTCTTTCAAAAAATTAAGTTCAAGTAACCTCTCTACTTTTGGTGCCTCTACTTTTGGATGTGGGGTCCTGCAGCCTGCTATTACTAAAGATAACTGTAATTGTTATGTAAGTGCTTTGCTAAGCAAAACCAGACATACATACGCTTGTATGTACATAAATATTTCTGGAAAGAAATGTTAAACAGTGATTACCTCTGAGGAGTGGAAATAGGAATGTGAGGACTTTCACTTTTTGATATCCTTCAGTATTGACAAAAATTCTTTTATTGTTTTGTTTTAGTAAGTTTATTCATTTTTAATTGTGCTAAAAAACCAAAGCTTACCTTCTTAACGATGTTGAAGTGTTCAGTTCAACAGTGTTATCTTCACATTCGTGTTACAGATTTCCAGAACTTTTTCACCTTGTAAACCGGAAACTCTACATCCATCAACAACTCATTTCCCTAGCTCCCGGCAATCACCATTCTATTTTTCGTTCTGATTTTTGACTAATTTAAATATCGCGTATAAGTGGGATCATACAGTCTTTGTCCTTTTGTGACTGGCCCGTTTCATTTAGTGTGGTGTCCTCAGGACTCACCCATGGGACAGGCCTTTCTTCTGAAGGCCAAATACAGTCCACTGTATGTATGTAGTCTACCTTCTTTATCCACGCACCTGTGGACAGGTGAGTCACTTCCGCTTCTTGGCTATGGTGTATTCACTGTGCTGTAATAAACGTGGGTGTGTAAACGTCTCGAGATTCTGCTTTTGATCATTTTGGATATATACCCAGAAGTGGAACTGATAGATTAGTTTGGCTGCTCATCTGAGTTTGGGTTGACACAGCTATTAAATTGCTATTGACGAAATTATAGAACCAGCGAACTGCCATAAACAGGGAAGGCCAAAAAGCATTCCTCCTTGTGTGATTTCTTACTCTCTCCGCATGGAGTGACTCAGACTCAGCATGCAGTTTCTGCTCATAGTTTTTCTAGTAATTGACTAAAGCCTTTTCTCCTCTGTGACCAGGTCTCCGAACACAGGTCTGAGTTGAATCAACTGTTTATTTGCTAAAATAAGCAACCGAGTAGGGTTGCCAATTTTAGCAAATAAAAGTGCAGGTTGCTCAGTTAAATTTGAATTTTGGATAAACAACAAATTTTCAAAATATCAGTATGTTCCATGCAATATAGAAAAATTATTCACTGTTGATCTGGGATTCCAGTTTAATCAGGTACCCTGTATTTTATCTGGCAACCCCAAGTCAAGGGTAATGGGCTCCTGCCCGGGACACCTATGCCAGGCCAACCTATGTGGACCTATTTATGACCTCCTCCAGCAATGCCTAGCCGTACTACTGCATTTCTCACCCCCCAACCCCGCCCTGACGCATACCCTTGGCTGGTATCTACCCTTCCTTCTCCCCGAAATTTCCCAGAATCTTTGCCCCCTACTCAGAAGGGCTGGCTGGAAAGGCCACTCCCTGCCTAAGGGCAGTAAGTCCCCACCCCACACTGTCCTTTAAATCAACAAGCCCCAGGAGCAAACCACTGGAGCGGAACGGCACAATCACAGGCTGGTCTATAGTCATCACTGGCTCCAAAGCTGCAGATCCTTGCCCACCATCATTCCCCTCTCTGAACGTGAAGTAAGCAATCCACGGGCAATTTGCACTTACCCTGTTCCCAGGGCTTTTTGCCATTAAAGGCATCTTAAGGAGCCCTAATCCCCACGCAGACCACTTTGCTGTCACAGCCTGTCACCGCTCTCAACACCTGGGTACAGGTCTACGGGGTCTCTGCCTGCTGGGCAGAAAGCGCAGCTGCAGTGGGCTTTAAAGGAAAAAAAAAAAAAAAAAAAAAAAAAAAGGACAGGCCAAAGGAGCTCCCTGTCAGTGTTCTTCAATGTCCCCAGTGGAAAGATACATTTTCACTTCCACAGGACTACACAAACTAAAAATAAAATCAAAAAGAGCCATCCAGTTCTGTATCAGTTTTCCCCACGGTCAGGTCCCATTCAGGTCACTGGTTATGCTCGAGAATTGGTTATGAACAGTTGCTTGGTTCTGCTCTGCCCGGAGTTGAAGGCTGCCAGCCAGCCCGTGCCCTCTGCGCCGGGCCCGCGAGCGGAGCCGACAGGGTACTTGTGGGAGGTGCGGCGCAGGGTAAAGGAGAAACCCGGTCAGCTCTTCCTTGGGGCGCCGGCAGTGGGCTTCCTTTTCTTTCCAGCATGTCAAGGGCAGGGCAAGGAAATGCCGTGCCGTTTCCCGGGGAGTGAGAGGGCAGGAGAAAACGAGCTGACAGCAAACATCGTCACCATGTCATCATCTCCCCAATTCTGAGTCACTTCCTAATTCCTCAAAGAAGGAATTTCTATGTAATGACAGGAATTCACATACAAGGTGTGTGGTTCTTTTCGCATGGGCTGAGTCACAGTCATAAACCAGAAGTCCTGGTGACTCCAGGCAGCCCTCAGTCATCTTGAGGGGGCAGGTGACATCCCTGTGCTACGGCTGTCCTAACCCTCCTTGAAACAAAGGAAATCGTTCAAAACAATACCTCTCCCCCTTTTATTCTGGCTCATGCTTCCTGTGATTTACAAACCTTCACATACAGAAGAATTACCTAGAGAGAACATTTGGGTGATACAATTATTCACTACCTTCCGGTGATGGGTACTCAACTAGACACTAAAAATGGTGAATTTTACTGCATGTAAATTATAATAAAATTTTTTTTAAAAAATCACTGAGAGAACTTGTTAGCTCTATGTAGGCCTGGGATGGGTCCAATGACCCTACATTTTAATTGCCATTCCCTGTTGTTTCTTACACAGGCAGCCCAACGGTCCCATTCAGAGAAATGCTGTGTGCACAGCAAGGTCCACCCAGCAAAGACCCACCTCGCCCTCCATGAGAAAGCCACACGAACAGGTACATCTGCACCCTCATCTCGGAAAAGAGCAAAGGACGCTGGCCTGAGCCACTGGGCAATGGCCGTGCAGACCTGGATTCTGCTCTGAGCTCCGCTTCAGCCTCCCTGTTCCTCATGCCCGTGAGCAACAGGCTTCCGATCTAACTAAAGCAGGCAAACCCTATACTGTATATTAACATAAGCCATTAAAACAGAAATATTGTTTTAAATTCTATGTAGCGAACATTTTATCTCTGATGCAAACATCTACTCAAGGTATTAATAATCCGTTTTGATGGCAAATCTGACCAAAAATGCACTTTTAAAACTAGCAGTGACTTAACTGCTCCCACAGCTTTCAAGCAGCCCAGAAGTTTATTATCAAATATGGCTGGCTACCCAGCTTACCACCCTTGCTGCTGAGGGTGGGCCCTGTGCATGACCTGCAGTCAGCTGTTCTGGCCTGGGGGAACAGAGGGCATTGTTGCAATAAATGCGACCCTCTCACACGCCCATCTCTGCTCAGAAGGTAGGTGAGAATGACCAAGACTGATCTATGGCAGTGGGGGGCACCCCTCCCAGAAGGCACCACTCTTGAGGACCAAAGGGAGCCAGAAATGGGTGTAGTTTTTGTGCTTAGGCCTCAGCCTCCCCCTCCTCCTGCACAAGGTCACCTACCCTCCCCAGATTATGATGCCACAAACACACTGACCCATTGAGTCACAGCAACCCAAGTTCTAACCCAGCCGTGAAAAAAAGGGATCTTGCCCTGGCTGGTGTGGCTCAGTGGGTAGAGTGCTGGACTGTAAACCAAAAGGTTACCAGTTCGACTCCCTGTCAGGGCACATTTCTGGGTCGTGGGCCAGGTGTCTGGTTGGGGCATTGAAGAGGCAATGGAGCCATGTTTCTCTCCCTTTCTTTCTACCCCCCCTTCCCTCTCTCTAAAATAAATAAATAAATAAATAAATAAAATCTTAAAAAAAAAAAAAAAAAAAAAGGCACCTCAGGCTCAAACCTCTACTTGGAAATTTTCCCGCTCATGCATTCCCACGGACACCAACTTGCAGGTGAATGAACGTACAAGAAGAGATTTTTGTTTCAGGCTTTCTGCGTAAACCGCTAAGGTCTCGGGTACTGTTTTACACAAAGAACAGGGTAATACCCTCAATACGATATCTCCTGGCAGCTGAGTCGTCAAGCTTGGGAAAAGATACACAGACCACAGATGAATCTTCTAAACTGTATTTGGAACTGACAAAACATTTGGAACCAAAATCTTTCTAGAGACAAAGCCCTGAGCACAGAGTCTGTCTCCAACCACAAAGTTTAACATCAACTGTACAGACAAAATTAGCAGCAAGGGGTCTTTGGCACTAGAAGGGGTAATCCTTAGCTGCTCATACAATACCCAAACTGTACACCATACATTAGATTAATTGCTGGTTAATAGCTGAATTTTACATTTCAATTATCTTAAAAAGTTGGAAGTCCTAGCTTAAGTTTTTCAGTATCACTATCCTAACCACACGTAACACTGAGCACCTGAGGTAGAGGCTTCTGTAAAAGACTTAAAGAAAACACAATGGGAGTACAATAAAGAGAAAGATTTCCAATCTTGAAAGCATATAGCCACGTTTTTGTTGACTCAGCAAGCCAACCCTGAAATGTGGAACCCTTACTTCTTTAACTTCGCACAGGAGTAGGACTTTCTCCTGTTTCAACTCCTGGACTTTGGAGTATTACGGGTCACGCAAAACCCAAACTGATCTGACATCATCATTCAAAACCACAACTGCATTAGCAACATATAAAATCTTTTAAACTCTCCATGATGTGTGGCCAGAATGAGTGACAAATATGTAATTCAACTCAATGATTCTCACATTTGATGGTGACTATGAAATATTACAGATGTTTGATCCACAGGTGAGTTGCAATTTTGTTTCCAATACAGGTTCCAAACTCAGTACAGTATAGGCGCAGGGCTTTATTATTTTCAGGTGTTAAAGCTCTTCATGAGTTTACATGATTTTAGTTTCTTAAAAGATTTTATTTATTTTTAGACAGAGGGGAAGGGAGGAAGAGAGAGGGAGAGAAACATCAATGTATGGTCACCTCTTGCACAACCCCACTGGGGACCTGGTCCACAACCCAGGCATGTACCCGGACTGGGAATCGAACCGGCAACCCTTGGATTCGCAGGCTGATGCTCAATTCACTGAGCCACACCAGCCAGGGCTACATGATTTTTAAAGATAAAATTAATCTAATACTGGGAACCTTTTTATTAAAATGAATAGCAACTGTTAATCTTCGACTTCAGGTAGTTTTCTCCAGTCAGGCAAGACCTTTCCTTTAGAAAAAGGCATTACTTGAATTAAGTTCAAGTATAACATATTTGCCTTTTCCTGAATGCTGGCTGGCCAAAAAGTTATCATAAACCATGTTATTTTTAGAAGTGTACTGTCTCTTAAATGAGACAGGAAGCACAGAGATGGACATTCATAAGCTCAACTTTATAAAGCAAAGTATAGCTAATAGGAATAACATTTAATTCTGTTCTTGGTATAAACTGCTTAGAATAAGTAGGTTTTTCTGAACCATCACTGATTCCCTATGACGACGAGCCCTGAAGGACACGCCACTGCCATCACAGTCCTTCCGACTTCTTTTTCTTGAAACTCCAAGCTCAAGACAAATGACCAATAATAGTTTGTCTTTCGATACCTTTTACCACAGGTTTGGCCTAACTACTTCGTAACAGTTCCAAGAGGTAACTGGCTCCTGAGACTTGGAAAAGAAAACTGCCTGACTTCATACCAAGAAGAAATGACAGAGTTAAGGTACCTAATGATGGGTTTTTTTCTTTTAAAGATAGAGGTGTCCTCCTACCTCCTAAAAGACATGTAGGAGTCCTAATATTCAGAAACATTTCAGGAGGCAAAGTTCATTTTTATCAAAATAATTCTATAGACAACAGAAATTATTAGTCAAGGAAAGTCCCCAGAAAAGCTGACTTCAAATGAAATAACACACTTGTGGTTTTAAATGAAATATCGAAACAGGCAAAACTATGTCACCAAGCAAACTCCAAGCCACAAAATGTACATTTAACACTTCTTTAGGGGGAAATGTTACCTAATTCTCCCTTGAAATTTGAACTAAGAAAAAAGCCTGTTCATTTTACAAATCTCTCTGAACAATAGATTTTAAGAGGAGCAAAGGACACACCACAGATAGATAAATCCAACAGTATACACCCTGACTCTAGTATGTGAAGCACTAAACGCTCAGCTTCTGTTTAGAGAGTAAATAGCGTATGACAGAGCACGCCCTGAACAGCAATTCACAGGAATGCGATTTGGACAGGAAAAAATGGCTGGGAGGCTTTTATACGAGTACCTGGCAGTTCCAGAACAAAAGTCAGAATATTTTTATAGATTCAACGTAGACCCAATCAAAGGGTTAAGCTAGACACTGACAGGGCCATTTTCTTAATATAGGTCCCTAAATGTCACTAGGGGAGAATCTGACAAACTCTTATGTTCCAAGGCTGAAGGAAATATACCAAGAAAGCAGCGAGAGTTGAGAAATCCATGTCATAATTAAAACTTTAGTGAGAGAACAGAAAGATTTTTAAATGTGTACACACATGTGAAGTGACTTAGGGTATCTTCCTACGTACTTTAAAAAGGTGAGCGATTACCCAGACGCAAAGGATGACAGTCTCATCGGAACACGCCAAGATGAAACACCAGGGGCGCCGTGTGCAGAAACCGAGGGGATGCTTCTGCCTGACTCCTTCCTTCTCCATCACGCTCAAATCCCCCGCTTTCCGCCGGCAAAGCCATGCTGTTCTCCTCCAGGCTCTGAAGGCATGGATGTGAGTGTATGTGAATTTTCTGTCCCTCGATTAAGAGATCTGCTTGAAGCTCTAGTGACATAAGAATTAAGTGGTAGTTCTTTAGCTTAGCTAGGCTTACATGTTTAAAACCTTGTGTGTTTTCTTAGAATTATTTAATTTCTTTATTAAACATTTGGTTTGAAGGGAACAGTGCATGTCTATTAATTATGCAGGATACATACAATTTTTCCAAAATTTCCCCTACAGTCTCATCTGAGCTTATTTTTTGCTTAAGATGTTTAGAGATGCTGAGGAACTTCTCTAGGTCAGAATTCACAGATTAAAAAAAACCAGCAGCAGCAGCAGCAAAATAAAGGTAAATGCATGGCTAGAAAAATAAGCTTAAATTTTCCTGAGTTTCTTTTGTTTGAAGGTGGGAGTGAGAGAAATGCAATGGAGAACAACAAAGAAAAAAAAGAAGAACTCCGCAAAGGTGCTGTTCTAGGATTCTCCTAAATAATGGACAACTGGCATTTTTAAATTAAGACATAAGAAAATACTATTTTTGGAATTTCAAAGTCAGAAGAGGCTTGAGATATAGCTCCTATTGGAAAAGATTGAGACATCCAGAATGAAATGCTCGCTGGTGAAGCAGAAGCCCCCTGCCCCCTGCTTTCAGTCCCTACCAAGCTCTTACTCAGCAGCCGCTCATAAACTGCAAGACAAATGATGTGAACGGGGAGGGCAAAGCTCTCCAACATAACACGAGGTTAAAAAAGGCAATAAAATATCGCAAAGTGTGAGTGCTGACGTGAGCAATAATGTTTGCCGCTGACAAACAGATATGCTTACTAATATGTCTGTGGGGAATAAATACTGAAATTCTCTTTAGGTCTATTTATAGATAAAATCCCTGGTCTGACCGGTCTTCCAGGCAGAAACCTACACTGGCAGAAGTATGCAAATTATAAAAATTCCACAGTAAATTATAAAAAATAAGGAATTTGAATTCAGGCCTTTTGCCATATGCAGCACAAGTAGCTTTGAGCATTCTTGGCTTACAAGGAAATGTCTGTATTTCTAACATTAACATATATAGGAAATATCCATCCTCAGTTTCTTAAGAAACTACAGCGAAGCAGGTTTCTGGATAGAGATTTAAGGCCAATCCAACAGGGCCACAACGAGACATCCTATTAGGGCTCATGTTCCAAGCATGGCTTTGCTCTGTGATAGAGGGATCTTCATAATGATTCTCAACAAGGTCTCCACGTTGCTACAGCGCCTAAGTTAGATACACACCATTGAAACATACACTGGCAATGCTTGATACGTAAAGGAAATCTGCAGTGAACAATTTGTCTCCTTTGAAAATACAAACAGGTTTTCAAAGACTAGATACAACTCTGGCCACATGAATGAGATTCAAAGATTTCTCACGTAAAGAAGGGAAAATCTCAATCCCTTACTATGGATTTACTTTCTAAGGCTGAAACCCGAATTTCTCCTTCTCCTTACATATTTGAACTCATCCCTGCAACACAAGAGGCACTTTTATTAGGTGTAGCATCTATTAAAACTTGAAACCCAGAGTATATTTTGTTGAACAAAGTAAGAACACTGGCCTAGTAGGCATTACCTTGGGATTTTCCCCCCTTTAATATAAAAGTGTAACTACAGTGGTCCAATGTACAAGTACAAAAAAAAGTTCTCATACGAAAAAAAAAAAGGTCTCATACTTAAAAAAAAACCCAAAAAAACGTAATACTGTACATACAAAAACCGTTCAGCAAGAATGATTTAAATATATCTGTTCTTTTCCGGATCTGGAAGACACAGAGGTAAAGTTCTGTAACTGTATTATTACCGGAACATGTCTGGAACACGTGCCCAGGAGCACTATGCTTCCCTCCTTTTCCCCTGTCCCAGCCCTGCCCTCAGAGTCCCCTGAGCTTGGACCACAAGCCAACAGCATCCCTGAAGATAACCAGAGCCAAATGTTTACTCAATGGAAGTCATTATTCAGTGAGCCGTTGCTTACTATAAACTATGAAAAGCACAAGTTTTAAGCCCAGCCAAGATTAAATCCAGACGGAGGTCTTCCCATTCCCTGATTTGCTACTTGCACTGCTTTTGTTGGACCCAGCTTTAGACCCCACTTTGGCTTTTTTTTCCCGGGGAACATGGGGGTTGTTTTGGTGACTGTAGGCCTGGATTGCTAGATCCAAGCGTTCCTGAGCCATTCTGATCTCCCGCTGCAGAGTCTCCAGGTCAGCTGGGAGGTGCTCCTCATGGCTGCCGTACTGTTGTTCCTGGGCGATGTTGGCTTTGTTTTGCTTGTAGGCGATCTTAGCATTGGACAATTCGGTGTACTGGATTTGATCCGGTTTGACAGCAATGTTATAGCCAGGGGGAGCAGATGGTGTATTCCAAGTGAAAGGATAATTATAAACACCCGGGTCTTCCAGTTCCCTCCTTTTACTGTTTAGTGAGTCTCGAATTGTCCCAAACCCTAAATGAAGCATCTCCCAAATGTTAAGCAACAGGCAAAGGCCTGTAACACCGTACATTATCAGAAGGAAGATGGTCTTCTCCGTGGGTCTAGAAATAAAGCAGTCTATCTTGTGAGGGCAAGGGATTCTGCTGCACACGTAAGACGGGTGCACTTGGAAGCCGTAGAGAAAATACTGCCCTATCAGAAAGCCCACCTCAAACACGGTCCTTGCCAGCAACTGCATCACATAGATCTTCATGAGACCATCCTCCCGAATCCGCCGTCGGCCGTCATGCTTGGGTTTAGGTTGGTTCTGCTCTTTATTTTCTTTTTCACTTTCTAATTCCATTTCTGGATACATCATGGGATCCTCTTCATGGTCCTCTTCTGTTTCTTCCAGAGCCCGGTGCTGTTTCCAGCGCATTGCATAGGGTTTGCTCCGAGCTGCCTTCTTGTCTGCTTCGCCGTGCTCCATCTTGGCGATCTTATGAATGGCGTAGCCCAGGTACATCACCGAGGGGGTCGCCACCAGGATGATCTGGAACACCCAGAAGCGCACATGGGAGAGGGGCGCGAAGGCATCGTAGCAGACGTTCTCGCAGCCTGGCTGCTCCGTGTTGCACACGAATTTGCTCTGCTCGTCGTAGTAGATGGACTCCCCGCCTACAGCTGTGAGGACAATCCGGAAGACGATGAGCACGGTGAGCCAGATCTTCCCCACAAACGTGGAGTGGTTGTGGATCTCCTCTAGCAGGCGAGTCAGGAAGCTCCAGCTCATGGCGACTGAACTGGCGTGGCCTGATAAAGACAGAAAAACACCCAAGGAAGCATCAACAAATATGAAGATTTTAACAATTAAATTTTTCACTGGTATCTCTAGGAACTATTTTTCTGCATGCTTGCAATCTAACTTCAAGGCTCATCCTAGAATGATTGTTAAAATAAACAGCATTTCACTCTACTACCCTTGGGTAGGACAATTCGCCTCAGTCTATTAGCACTTGTTCGGGCTCCAAATTAGAAAGTCGAGTTTGCTTTGATGCCTTCACTAGTTCAAAGGGTAAAATTATAGCTATCACTTTAGATCTATTTCTCAGACACAGTATACTAGATTCTTTATACAAACTATTATTTCATAAGGCCTTCAAAACTTTGTGAGATACAGATAAAAAATAAGAAAATATTTGGTCCAGCCCCAGCTGGTGCGGCTCAGTGGATTGAGTGCTGCCAGCCTGCTAACCAAAGGGTCACTGGTTCGATTCCCAGTCAGGGCACATGCCTGGGTTGCAGGCCAGGTCCCCGGTCGGGGGGTACAGGAGAGGCAACCACACACTGATGTTTCTCTCCCTCTCTTTCTCTCTCCCTTCCTCACTCTCTAAAAATAAGTAAATAAAATCTTAAGAAAAAGAAAATAAAATGGTCCCGTCATGATAAGACTACCACATAATGGAGACACTTGGGCTAGACTCTATTGTGAAGAAGTACCTTATTAGGAAACTTAAATTTTAGACTTGGTGACAAAGTATTGAAAATAATTTAAAAGGCCCTGATTGGTGTGGCTCAGTGGATTGGGATGTTGCCCTGCAAAGCAAAAGGTTGCCCATTCCATTCCCAGTCAGGGCACATGCCTGGGTTTCGGGCCAGGTCTTCAATTCGGGGTGTGCGAGAGGCAACCACACATTGATGTTTCTTCCCCCACTTTCTCTAAAAATAAATTAAAATATTTAAAAATAATTAAAAAGGCCCTGGCTGGCCCTGGCCAAGTGGCTCAGTTGGATGGAGTGTTGTCCCATACACCAAAAGGTCATGGGTTTGATCCCCAAAGAGGGCGTGTACAGGAGGCAACTGATCGATGTTTCTCTCTAATATCAATGTTTCTCTCTCTAAAAATCAATAAAAACATATCCTCAAGTGAGGATTAAAAAAAAAAAAAAAAAAAAGGCCCTGGCCAGGTCCCTCAGTTGGTTAGAGCATTATCCCACCCAACACGCAAAGGCTGGAGGTTTGATCCCCGGTCAGGGCGCACACAAGAATCAATCAATGATGCATAAATACATGGAACAACAGACTGACGTCTGTCTCTTTCTCCCCGCTTCCTCTCGCTAAAAACACGCAACTAAAAAATAATAATTAAAAAGATTCTGTATTACGTTCATGGCGAATGTTAAAAAGGTATCTGCAAATTGAACGGTGAGGATACTAAATCCAATCAATAGGCAAACCCACTTAAAACAGCATTTGGAAAGATACTTTTATTCGGAGACTCTTAGAACTATGTCCAGAATCCTGGTAAAAACCATCTAAATAAGGTAATATTTATAAAATCCCTAATGCTACCCGTGACATTAAGTACACCTAGCTTTTCTCCTCCTCTCTCCCAATTTACTTCTGCAGATTATAGGTGATTTCCAGCATCATCAAAGAAGTTTAAATACACTTTACCTGTTATCCAGAACTTCTGCTATCCAAAATTTTCTTACAGAAATGGTGTCTTGCTTACAACTCTTCCAGATCCCCTCTGGAAAGGGAAGAAAAGGAGATCATAAGCTTCCTCCCACAGAAAACAATGGATCACTAAAATGTCATTTTCAGGAAGAAGCAAAGTTTTCTGTGTACCACGGAAATCAATCAGCATGAGACAGAAACAGGCCTGAGCTCGAATGTTACTGTTTTCTCCTACTGACACATGTGGTGGGAGGAACTTCGCAGCAGCGACCCAAAGAATCTTAAGACATTGTAGTCTAAGACAATATGACAGGAAGATGAGTCACTTGTGAAAAATCGAAGCAGATGAACTCACGCATCTATAGGAAAAAGCCAAAGCAGAAACATCTCAACAAATTCAAACCGGGCCACTAGAGGCCTTGCGAAAACCCTCCCCCTGTACTCTATTCCGCTCTGTCCCTGGAGCAGCCAGTACTGCTTCCCGGGGAGTGAGCAGCCAACTACGAGCAAGCTGTTAAGTCAGAATACCCAACAGCTGGTTCGCAGTCACTGGGACACCCATGTCCCACAGGAGGCAGGAGGTGATTTACATATTCAACTGTTCACAGAGAGAAAACAGCTGCATCTGTATTGTGGTTTAAAAAATAATAATAATTAAGTCCTGGTTGGTGTGGCTCAGTGGATTGAGTGTCAGCCTACAAACCAAAGGGTCACCAGTTCAATTCCCAGTCAGGGCACAGGCCTGGGCTGCGGGCCAGGTCTCCAGCAGGGGATGCTTGAGAGGCAACCACACACCGATGTTTTTCTTCCCTCTCTTTTTCTCTCCCTTCCCCTCTCTAAAAATAAATAAATAAAATCTTTTAAAAAAATGCAGGACGAATTATTGCTCATTATCAAGGTCTGCCAACTTTGCAAAGCTATGGCCAAGATTCGTCCATCTGATGCCGACTTTGTTCATTTATTTAATAAATAAAATTTAAACAATTCCTAAGTGTTATGTGCTCATAGTAATGTAAAACTATTTTGGGTGAGGTAAGAGGAAGGAAAAAAACCCCAGAACAATGTTCAACAGGCCAATGAAAAATAGAGGAAAAAAAAGTGCAACACCTACATCGCCCGTGTCAAGGCTCACAAACAGAACCTGGCCACACAGGTTTCGTCACAGGATTTCAACCACGCCCATTTCCAGCCCTGCTGTCCAGCTGAGCTCACCACCCCCCTCACTGACTACACACACGTTATAAGACCACAAAACAAGAAGTATGTACCACGCAACCATTAAATGGGGATCATACATCAGGTTTCCATTACGAAACTCCATCATTATTCACACTCACGAGTGCAGGCTCAGCTCGGCCCCACACCCCACACCTAAAGCATTCACCCTGAGCCTGCCACTCTGTTGGCTCCAGAACGCCGTGGAAGTGCCACTGCCACTTGCTTAGGAAAGTCATCTCCGTACCTCCATCCATACCAAAGGTATCTTTTAAAATAATTATCGCTATGCAAGAATTTCTCAACAGTTCAGCATCTCATACAATAATCTTAACATTGTTGTGGGGACGAGAAATTGGCAACAAGCCCTTCAAGGCTTATGTACGTTACAAAGCAGCCATTTAAACACACCCAAAAGCACACGCCACGTCCTGGTCATGCTGCAGGCCTGGAAAGTGCTGACCCCTAGAGCCGGATCTTCCACGGGCAGTCCCAAGTGCCACAGCTCCCTGTATCCGTATCTGGAGCACAAATGATGTGTTTAGAAACTTAGCACCAGCGTGACATGGGGGATGGACAATGTTCTTCTTAAAATAACCATGGACTCCGTAAACTCGGCAGCACGCTCACCGCTGCTTCTCTCTCCTGAGGAGTCAGCAGGTTTTTCTTTCATCCTCTTCTTCATCCTCTGCTTGCAAGCATTAAGAGAAAGGGTTCCACATCACAGAGCATATTACTCCAACAGGATGGTGGGGGAGAATGGGGGAGGCGGGCGGTGAAGAGTGGGTGGGAGGGAGAGAGGGGGGAAAACTGCGTGAGTAGAATGGTGGGTCCCAGAATTTACATTCCTAAGCAGAACTCGTCACTGCCAAGTGTGTGGTCTCATTGTGTTTTTGCTCCACTAACGCACCAAACTTTTTTCTTTTTTTTTTTTTGGAGCTCTGCTATCAGAAGCCTATGATTCAGGACATAGTTTTCTCTGGCTTCCAAACAAACTTGGTAATAGAGCGGGGAGAGAGGAGTGTGTGATTAACCTGTAAATGGCTCTCATGAAAAAATACAAACCAGTTCCATACTCCATCTATGAACAGAAAATGACGGGGAACATGTGACAGGTGCTGGTCAGAGAAGATGGGGGAATGAATGCCAAACACCCCAATATTTAGGAAAGCCCCAACTGATTTATGTGTACTTTTATACTTAAAATCTTCTTGAATATATCCTTTAAGCTTTGACTGAAATTTATCTACAAATTCTAGTAAGTGGTATTATTAAGTCCAAGAAATGTAAACCTGCATGGGTCTTGCCTTGTACTGTTGTTATTTGACTTTCTAAAATGGTCCTTGCAGTTGACAAGGCCTGGCCACGTATGATTGCACTTTCACCTCAAGCTCATCGCAGTCTGACATACTACTGGTATTTCAAAATTACGTCAATCTGTATGTTTTTTTAAAGAGATTTATTTTTTAGAGAGAGGGGGAGGGAGGGAGAAAGAGAGGGAGAGAAACATCGATGTGCAAGAGAAACATGGGTCAATCGTCTCTCACACGTCCCCAGCCAGGCACCTGGCCCATGACACAGGCACGCACCCTGACCAGGAACCGAACTGGTTTGTGGACGACACCCAATCCACTGAGCCACACGAGCCAAGGTCCAATCTGTTATGTTTTTAATACAAGAGGACACACACCCTCCACACGCCCCTCATTACAGGCTAGTTCCATCCTTTTGCTCACTTCTCTATCTGCAAAATGTATTCTTAATATAATGCAGACACTAACCATTTGACATTCAATGTAAACACCTCGTTTTATTGTCTTCCTTTAGATTTTATTATTTTTATATAGTCATATCAATTTCTTGAATAAGTTTAAATGGGGAAAATTACTCTTTCAAGAATGCCTATAAAAATCTTTATCATAAATATATTTTTTAATTTAAATTTTCAATTACAGTTTACACTCAATATTATATTAGTTTCAGATGTACAGTATAGTTGTTACACAATTATATAATTTATAAAGTGACCTCCCTGATAATTCAAGAGGATGGCTTTTTAAGTAAGGAATATTGCAATTCATTGTAGCCCGTAAGTCAAATGGACTCTCACACACACACAAAAACAACAAATACTGGAGAAAATCATGTTTCCTTAAATAACATTTATTGGACAGAAATCAAATGTGTTATTTTTAGTCTATTTTCCAAATAACTAAATCTACAAATCTTCCTTGTCTTGTGCTAGAAAAAATAATTAAAAATTAGTTAGCAGTGGGGAGGGGGCTTGGGGGAGGTAGAGGGACTGAGCAAAAAAGAAAAAGCTCTCGGACGACAGTGTGCAGACTGCTGCGGGGAGGGGAGAGCGGAGCCGTGCACAGAGGGATGGGTGGGGGTGGGCGGAGACTTGATTGGGGTGGGGAGATACAGTGTACAGATGAGGTATTGAACTGTGCACCTGAAACCTGTATTATTTTTTTTGAGATTTTATTTATTTTTAGAGAGGTGGGAAGGGAGGGAGAAAGAGAGGGAGAGAAACACTGATGTATGAGAGATACATCGATGGGTTACCTCTCACATGCCCCCAACCAGGGACCTGGCCTGCAACCCAGGCATGTGCCACGACTGGGAATCAAACTGGGGACCCCTTGGTTTGCAGGCTGGCACTCAATCCACTGAGCTACACCAGCCAGGGCTGAAATCTTTATAATTTTGTTAGCCAGTGTTACCTCAGGAAATTCAATAAAGGGGTGGGATTAGATGGCATCAACATAGTAATAAATTATGTAATCCCCTCCCAAATTCTTTATATTTGAAGAGTCTTCCATTAGTTATACCCTCAACAGGATCAAATCAAAGTTACTGCATTTTTCTATAAAACAGAACTCACTGGATTTTGAAGATTAAATGTACGTTATTTGCATTATCTCAGGAGGTAAGATTATATAATTAGATCCATTTTTAAATTAAAGAAATGAGGTCCAGAAAGCTTATAAAATTTGCCAAAGGTTATCCCGTTATTAAGTGGTTAAGCCAGAAACCGAAGTCAGCCAGTCTTGCTCCAGAATCTAGGCTCTTAACCACTAGTAAAAAATTACATTACAGATGGAGCTATGTATAGGTTCCATGTGAACACAGAGGAGGGACCTTATCCTTTTTTGGGATACAAACTAAACTAAATAATAAAATAAGCTTGCAAAGATCAAAGGGAGAAATTTCAGAGTTTAAGATCTTATCATGTAAAATTAGAACTTAAAAATAAAATTTAAAAAACCCTAAAACCAAATACTGTAGAACCCCAAGGTTTCCTGGTAGCCAGGAGGGAAGAATAAAAGTACAAAAATGGTATCTTGAAACAAAAAGGGCTTGCTGAAGAATACTTATTTAGCACTGAGAATGGGGACTGGAGAACTCTGTGAATGCAGTTCAGGGGACACGGACTCTGAGATGTCAGTACTGGCTGGAAGGGAGGTCCGCAGATGGTGGACACATGAAGTCCCAGAGCTCTGCCTGGTCTCCAGGCAGGCTCCATCATGCCCGTTACGGCCAGTGCTGCTGCCGCTGCGTCTTCCAGAAATACAAGAGCTAAAAGAAGTCATCCTCAGCAAGCCAGCACTACACGAAATGTTGAAAGAAGTATTTCAGGCAAAAGAAAAATGACATCAGGCAGAAAATTTTAACCTATACAAATGAATAAAAAACATGTAACTATAAAAGACATCTGATATATTCTTATTCTAAAATATTTTTTGAAAGATAACCGGCCGTTTAAAGAAAAAAAGCCAACAATTTGTGGGGTTTAGATCCCATTTTGAACGTGCACGTCTTCGAGGTAGAGGTGAAAGTATGGAAACACCACCACAAAGGCTGAGGGTGAGGAAGTGGAAACACGCTGCGGTACGGCCTCGCGCTGCCCGAGGAGCGGTTCCTGCTCTCCCACAGCGAGCCCTCAATCCACCACCGAGATAACGAAACGATGGTACGGCTGACACACTACCGAAGAAGGTAACGTGGAACCATAAAAACAGATGAGGCAACGAGAAAACAACGGGGATGGCAGATTTAAACCCAAGCACACCAACGATCACGTTACACATGAATGGTCTAAACATTCCAATTAAGAGGCAGATGCTGTCAGATTTGATTAAATAAACAAGATCCAACTATTATATGCTGTCTATCGAAATCCATTTGACTGTAAATATAGAGCCAGAAAGGGATTACAAGCAAAAATGAGGAAAGATGTAACATACTAACAATAATCAAAAGAAAGCTGGAATAATTGTATATTATCATCAGACAAAACAGATTTCAGAGCAAGGAATATTACCTGCAATAAAGATGGTCCTTTTGTTATGGTAACTCTTCAACAGGACATAAAATACCTAAATGTTTACACACATATTAACAGAGCTTCAAGAGATTAAGCAAAAACTGACTGAACTAAGAGAATAGACAAACCCAGAATTGACAACTGGAGAGTTCAACACCCCTCACTCAATAATGCATAGAACTAGAGAAAAAACAGTTAGCATGTGAAAGACAAACAATCTTATCAACTTCTTTACGTAAACTGAGCTTCAGAGTGCACTCCACCCAAGAGCAGAATTCACAATTTTTTCAAGGATATAGAGAACATTTACTGAGCTAGACCATATTCTGGGCCAAGTCTTTTATACTTAAAATGATTCAAATCATACAAAATATATGCTTTGATTACAATGGAATTAAATTTAAAAATCACAAAATTTATCTATCTTCCCTTAGGCTTTCTTATCACTGAAAAAAATCCCCATATGGATCTCCTTATGGAGCACGTTCCCAAGAGAACTCGTTTTCTTTTCTTCGGTCCCACCCCCAAAACCTGCCTCCTGTTAACTAACGTTATCAATGAACAGCACTGGCCTTTTAAAGAAAGCAATTCTTACTTTCCTTATAAACAAACAACAAAAATGAGCACTATGCTGGGTGCTCGTTTATTTTAATCCTCACAAAATCTTATCTTTTAAATGAGAACAGGCTCAGAAAAGTTAAGTCACTTAGCCCAAGTCAGAGCTACTGGCACAGGCTGGTGCAACAGGCCAGACTCCAATGTCTTCTGTTTTCACTCTGCTACCTTCCCTTAACTCAAACACCCACGAGCCATCGACCTATATGAATGACCGCTTCACGATGCTCTCACACACACCCTGCGCATCTGAATCTGGGCATCTGACATACCTGAAGAACTGAGAACTACCCAAGTGACTAATCATCGATGACGAGTGGACAGTCCACTATGATAACACCGTCCTGATGGAAGAGGACACATACCGCACCAATATACCTTCGTACCAACACTACCCTGCCACTGACAACTTCCCACCGCCAAATGCAGCGGTCAAGTCTCCTCTTCGACCTCTTAAGCCATATTTAATACAACCAATTACTCCTTCCTCCTTGAAACACTTATTTTTTTCAGTCGGCCTCCCTGATCCTCTACTCTCTGTTGGCTACTACTGGTCACTTTCTATTTCAGTTTCATTTATCCTTTTCTGAACTTAGAAATACACGCATTGATTTTTATCCTCTCTTACCAGCCGATCCTTTTCAGTGTTCTTTGCTGGTTCCTCCACCAGAATTCCAGCTGTAAAAGATATCCCATTTACTCCAACATTTCCCTTGAACTTCAGACCTAAAATTCAACCGCTACTCTGTATCTTCTCTTGGATGTTTGTTAGGCATCTGAAATTTAGCACATCCCAAAGCAACCCTCCCACCTTCCAAAGACCCACTGGCTCTTCGGCAGGCCCGATCTCAGTGAGTGGTTCCACACTCAGTGCAGTTTCTCAGAGCAGCACTTCAAGTCAGTCTCACTCTTTAGCCGAACTATCAGCAACTCCTGCTCGCTCCATGTTCCAAATACGCCCACAGTCCAACCACTTCTCAGCACCTCCACTGCTACCATTCTGATCCAAGCCACCGTCCCCTCTGAGATTAACGGAAGAGCAGGTATCTAACCAGTCTCCTAGGTTATGTCTCATCCTTCTCAAATCTATTATATCCTCCAAAAAGCAATCAGTGTAAAGCTTTTAGAAAGTTAAGTCAGATCATGTCCCTCTTCTGCTCAAAACTTTATGGGAGTAAAGCCTAAAATCTTTCCCACAGTCTACCTACAATGCCCTTTATCATACAGCCACCGGGGCACTCTCTGGTCTCATCTCCTCCCATTCTCCCCCTTGCTCACTCTGACGCAGGAGAGCCCGCATCCTCACTCTTCTTCCCATCATTCCACGTATGCTGTGCTTTTGCCGCAAGACTCCTGCAGCTCGTGCTCCTTACACTGCTTTGAATACTTTTTTTTTTTCTCCATGTATTGGCAGGACTCTCTCCTCCTCTATTCAAGTCTTTGCTCAAAAGTCACTTTCTTACTGAGATTTTTGCCTGGCTCACTTCCCCCTAAATTAACATGTCATTATCTAGGCCTTCACTCAGCTTAACATTTCTTTACAGCACACTTAACCCTCACATATATAACTTCTATAACTTTCTTTATAGAATGTAAGATCCTTGAGGACACGGTTTTGTTTGTGTACCCCCAGTATCTAAAACCACAGCCTGGCGAATGGTGGTAGGTCCTCATCAAGTATTTGTTCAATAAACAAATTCAAAAATTTAGAAAAAATGTTCATGACCTACTGACTAATGTAGGATACAAAACAGAATTATCCTAATTTTGTGAAAATAAAACTTATGCATTTAAGAACCCTAACAGAAAAACAAAAGTTAAAAAAACCCTTAAAGGCTATAAACCAATACTGACTCTACTTTCTCCCGTCTTCAGCTTATCTCCTACATCTCCTGCCAACAGAATCTCCCCCTAAATGATCTGTGTTACTCCTCTGCCTCTAGTGGGAGGTGAATCCTCAAAGCAGTGGGGCAAAAATGGACTTTTTAATTCAGTGTTTTTGAGCAACAGGATAATTAGCTGGGAAAAAAAGATAAAAGGGGAGCCCTGGACAGTATGGCTCAGTTGGTTGAAGCATCGTCCCATAAAACAAAGGTCACAGGTTCAATTCCCGGTCAGGGCACATGCCTAGGTTGCGGGTTTGGTCCCTGTTTGGGGTGCGCATGAGAGGCAACCAATCAGTGTTTCTACCTCACATCATTGTTTCTCTCCCTCTCTCCAAAATCAATAAATAGGGGTGAGGATAAAAGAAAGATAAAAGGAGAATTCATATCTCACATTAGATATCTGGACAATCCCCATATAAACTATTTAAACATAGAAACTAAAACCATAAAATTATTAGATTAAAACACAGCTGACGTCTGATAAAACTCTGGAAATGGGAGGAAAAAAACAAATCTGAGTACAAAAGAAAAGTGTCTCTGTGGTTAAAAACAAAACCAAAAATACATCATAAGCAATACTGAAAAATAATGGATTGGAGGGAAAGTTTTTGATAACTACTTTACAGGCAAAGAGCCAATTTCCCCATTAGAGAGAGTTAAAAAAAAACAAAAACAAAAAACTAGCCATGGCTGGTGTGGCTCAGTGGATTGAGTGCCAGCCTGCAAACTGAAAGGTCGCTGGTTCGATTCCCAGTTGGGGCACGTGCCTGGGTTGTGGGCCAGGTCCCCGATTGGGGCCGTGCGAGAGGCAACCAACTGATGTATCTCTCACACATCAATGTTTCTCCCCTCCCTATTCCCCTCTTTCTAAAAATAAATAAGTAAAATCTTTAGACAAGAAAAGTTCTAGAATTAGACAGTGGTGACAGTCGCACAACCTTGTAAAATATACTACACTCCACTGAATTATACACTTTAAAAGGATAAGTTTTAAGGCATGTGAATTACTTCTCAATAATAAAACTAACTATGAGATACAAGTCTCTCCAATCACACTGGCAAAAACCTGTCATTTGGGGAGGCTGTGGAGAAACAAATACTCTCATATAACGCTAATGGGAGTGGTACAACCCCTGATGGCAATTTGGCAACAGCTAGTGAAACCACAAATGCATCTATCCCTTGACCTAGTAATCTCACCTTTGGGAATAATCACACGATAGCACTGTTTCTATAAACGACACAAAGTGTCCCTGTCAAAGGAACGGTTAAATGCACTATCGTCTACTTACACAGAATTTCATGTGGCAGTAAAAAAAAATGAGGAACATTCTAAGATACTCAAAATACTTAACTGGTAAAAATAGGAAGGTATGTAAGTGTATATAGTATATGCCTTTTATATGAGGAGGAAAAATGTGTAGTTTTGCTCATACTTCTATAACAAGGATACATTTAAAAAATGAATGCAAGTAATGGAGGTGACTAAGGAGGATGGGGTAGGACCAAGGCTTGATTATGTATCTTTTTATATTGCCATTTTTTTAACCAAATGAATATATTATCTTTTCAAAGAAAATACCCCTAAAGACATTCCATGCCACAGAAAGTCTGCTTGAAATTTATAAAAACTCTTTTTGCGCCCTGACTGGTGCACCTCAGTTGGCTGGGCGCTGTCCCACAGACAAAAAGGTCGCAGGTTCAATTCCTGGGTTGCAAGGCCCGGTCCCTGGTTTGAGGCATTTGAAAGGCAACCAAGTGATGTTTCTCTCTCACATCACTGTTGCTCTTCCTCCCTTTCCCATTCTCCAAAAATAAATAAATAAAATATTAAAAAAAACCCCCTTTTGTGCCTGGCCAGCATGGCTCAGTTGGTTGGAGCACCGTCCCATAAACGAAAAGGATCGTGGTTCAGTTCCTGGTTAGGGCATATACCTAGGTTGTGGATTCCATCCCCTGTGGGGGGCATACAAGAGGCAACTAATTGATGTTTCTCTCTCACAATGATGTTTCTCTCCCTCACTCTCTTTCCCCCTTCCCCCTCCCTAAAATCAGTAAGTGTGTCCTTGGTGAGAATTTTTTTTTTTAATATTTACTTATTTTTAGAGAGAGAGTAAAGGAGGGAGACAGAAAGGGAGAGACACATCAATGTGTGGTTGCTTCTCACGTACCCCCTGCTGGGAGACCTGGTCCACAACCCAGGCATGTACCCTGACTGGGACTCAAACTGGTGACCCTTTGCTTCACAGTCCGGTGCTCAGTCCACTGAGCCACACCTGCCAGGGCTTCGTGAGATTTTTTTTAAAAATCCTTTTGTAAACTTTAAAAAATCAAGATAACTTAAATTTTATGTATAAAAAATTATTTTATTAAAAATGTTCATCTTTGTTTTACTTCAAAATTTTAAATATGTATTTACATCAGTTTATATTATACATTTTCACACGTGCAATTGTTGCTTCCTCCATTCACCCCAGCTCCCCTGCACATCCTCGCGGTTTGCTCCCTCACTTCATTTATGCCTCTCTTCAGATGTCACCTCCTGTAGTCAGCCCTCCCTGCCACCCACCCACAATAATGTCCCTCCGTCACTCTGCACCCTTACCCTGCCTTTTGCTTTAAGAGCACTTAACATTCCCGAACACATTTTTTACTTGTTAATGTGTTCATTATCTGTCACCCAGTAAAATTTAAGCAAGGACTTTGTTCTTGAATCCCTGGCACTTAGAATAACTATTCACTGAGTGATGTAATAAATTTGAATCTCTGCTCATTGATTTTTTCCATACTTTAAATCATCTTTCTACTACTTCCTACCTGGAAAAACTGTCCTCCTTTAAAATCCAGCCCAAAGATCAGCTCAAGTGTCCTTGACCTCCTCAATTAATCTCCTCCCCAGAAAGTCCATAGTAATTTTTCATTCCACCAATATCAGGCCTTCCTTGACAGAATAAAGGCTAGTGGTACTGGTTTCTCCTGCTGGGATACGAGTTCCTTGAGAGGCAAGTCCATGTTTTTCAAGATTCTCTGAACCCCCAGCACTTGGTACGCTGCCCAGGACACAAAAAAAGCACTCGGTGAATGTGTGCTATGTTAGACAGCAGATCTGGATGAATCTGAAGCGAGAAAAATTTAAAACATGTATGTTCACTAACACTTCATACTTCAGGACAAAGTACAACGAATGGGATAAAAGTACAAAACGTGAAAATGCTCAGAGAAGGGAAAGAGACTAATTCCTATGAATTAAAAAAGCACAAGCTGTCAACTACACCTCCATAAAGCTGGTGGGAAATAGAAGCTTCCTGCAGAAGACCTGTGCGCGTCTCTGATGGACGGGCATGGCTTCCCCAGGCAGAGCGGGGGCAGGAAGTAGAAGCAAGGCGGACGGAGAAAATGGCATGAGTGAAAAGTTGCATAGGAGGGCTCTTAGACTGGAACATGATGGAGGGTGTTGGGGAAGTAGCTGAAGAGGAGAATGAACAGGGAAGCCAGAGACCAGTTTGCAGAGAGCGTTAGCTTACCATGGAATCTGAATTTAAAGCATGTAACCCATGGACAAAACCAAGGGGAAGGGTGGAAGCAAGGGAGGGAGGTGGGTTTGGCTGGGGTTAGGGGGAGTGATGGAAGGAAAATGCAGACAACTGTAACTGAACAATAAAATAATTTTAAAAAACAAAATAAAAAATAAGGCTTGTAAAGTGATGGTGCGTAGACCTTCCTCAGATGTGGTCCACAGACCGCTTCCATCAGAATTACCCCCCGTGCATGCTGAATGCCGATCCACAGGTCCTACTTACCCAGCCCCCACTCCCCGGGCCCCTGAACCAGAACTTAACCCACACGTGATTAGACACTACAGCTGTTTGCAATGATTTGCTACAATACTTATAACTTTGCACATATCCCTAAATATAATTTAGGAAAAATTTCTAAAGGATTGCTGGATCATGTTATATGAATTATGAAAAAAATTTTGTGTGTGTTAAGGCTATTTACCCATTATCTCTCTAAAAATTCTAAAGCCGCTGATATGTATTACCAAATTACCCCTCCAAAATGCTATGAACTATTTATATCTCCACTATCAGAGTAGGAGTATGCTGGTTTCCTCACTCCCGCACCAATGGCTTTAATATATTTTTTAAGAAACAAGGCTTGGGATAATCTGAATTTAAACTCTAAGAAGTTTTAGACTATTACTAATCACTAGGAAAATGCCAAAAAAACAAAACAAAACCCACATTAATATTTTAAAAAGAACAAAAGAAAGAAAATAAATGCTGACAAAACTATTAAAAAACTGGAATCCTTCCTGTGCATTGCTGGTGGGAAGGTAAAATGGTGCAACCACTGTAGAAAAATGGTACGGTTACGATTTCCTCAAAATAGTAAATGTAGAATTAGCATATGATCCAGTAATTCTACTTCTCAATATATACCTGAAAGAAACAAAAGCAGGGACACCAACATATTTACACACTCCTATCCATAGCAACATTACTCACAACAGCTAGGAGACTGAAGCCACTTTTCAATCTTTTGCCCAGTGCCAAGCAGATAAATATGGTATACACATACGAGGTCTGTCCAGAAATAGTCCAGCCATTGTTAACATAATAGTTTATGTGACATCGATGTAACCTGGCCGCCAAGGAGAGAGGACTGGAATGCACATGCGTGAACAATGATGAGTTCACTGTACTAGTCGGTGGGGGTGGTCGACGCCGTTCAGTAAGCATGTGTACTGTGTGGCCGTCACATTCAGAATGACCGAGTACAGCAATGAATATGCGTCAAAGTTTGCATTAAGCTTGAACGTTCCTCTGCAGAAACTACCTGGATGATTCAGAAGGCCGCAGCTATCAAATCACCCAGGTGACTCGGCCCCCTACAGCCCAGATTTGGTGCCCTGCAACTTCTGGCTTTTCCAAAAATTAAAATCACCTTGGAAAGGGAAGAGATTTCAGACCTTCAATGAGATTCAGGAAAATCCAACAGGGCAGCTGATGGCGACTAGGAGAACGGTGTGAGGTCCCAAGGTGCCTACTTTGAAGGGGGCTGAGGTGTCACTGTTCTACGTACAATGTTTCTTGTTTCTTCAACAAATGTCTCCATTTTTCATATCACGTGGCTGGATACCTTCTGGACAGACCTGGTACAATGGATTATAATTCTGCCTTATAAGGAAGAAAATTTGGACACATGCTACAATATGGGTGAATCTTGAAGCGAAGACATTATGCTAAGTGAAAGCAGATAATCATAAATATAGGATTCTACTTACAGGAAGCTTGGAGGAGGGGGAGTTAGTGTTCAATGGGTATGGTTTCAGCTGGGAAGATTAAAAAGCCCTGGAGACAAACGGTGGGGACGGCCACACAACCAGGTAATGTACTTGGTGCCAGTAAACTAAATACTTAGCAATGGTAAATTCTGTTATGTATATTTTACCATAATAAAAAAAGTTTAAAAAGTTTTAGGCTAAAATTCATTCATGCAATCAGCATTTACCTCCCATTAAGAAGGCTGCAATCTCGTAGTCTGTGAGGAATTTTACTTTCTCAACATAACCGCTGTGTCCCAGAGGCACTCGGTGTGCGATTCCGCGCTGTGCTATGGGAGACTGGGGAAAGGTGACTGCAGTCATCCGTTACACACGGTTGTACTGCAGTGGCTCCGCAGGGAAACGCCTTACTTCCCAGTGCATCTGATGCGTTTTTTCCAACCCAGAAACATTGCTTCCACATGTATGTTCGGAAAACTCTAACAGACTCATGTAAAAAACAAAACAACAACAAAAAACACCTCCCCAAGCATTTCAGATCAACAACTAAAAAAGCCATAACTTGTCCCCTGTCGCATTTTAAAGCTCACTAAACTGTAATAATCAGGATATTTAAAATTTCAAAGTAAGCAGTGCTATTCTAAATGTTTTGCAAATGCAAAAATCAAATGCAAATGGGTCAGATCCAAGTTTAAATTTCCTTCTAATTAAAAAAACAACAACAAACCTAAAACCTGCAACAGGTAGACCGTTTTTTTAGACATTTTAAAATCTTGATTTCTTTTATTTAAAAAAATCCAGAATGAACTAAAATTAGTACTCTAAAAAAGTGACCCCTAACTTTGAATTCTGTGAAATAATCAGAGAAAGCACTGAAGTAGGAGCCAAAAGGTTCTAAGCAGGTGCTTCAGGACTAAGTTACTTCCATTTTTCACTTGGGAAATAACTTGCAGGGGTGTCCAACCCGCAGCCTGCGGGCCAAATACAGCCCAGGAGGGCCATGAATGTGGCCCGACACAAAACCACAAATTTACTTAAAAATTATGAGATTTTTTTGTTTTCATTAGTGTTCGTGTATTTAATGTGTGGCCCAAGACAACTTTTTCTTCCAGCGTGGCCCAGAGACGCCAAAAGGTTGGCCACCCCGGAATCGTATTAGATGATTTCTAGGGTCCCCTCTATTAACATGTGATGAAAATCACTTCAGGCAGAGTTCAATTCATCGAACAACCAACAGAGTATGTGCGACTAGGCAACGAACGGCAGTGAAATTAAGTAACAGTAAGACATCAAATTTTCAAGAAGGCGTTTCCCAGTCACCCCAGAAAAGCAGCAGTTGAACTAAAAGGTCTCGATAGTGACTCCCATGATTCCGAAGCATTGACTCTCTGGGCCTCCCAGATCATGAGCTGAGCAATCTGCTGAGAATGGAGCTAGTGACTCACACTCCTGAATGAGACTGCTGTATGTGCAGAGACAAGGAATCAATTAAGGGTTTACAATGAAGTTCTGTTTAACTGGAACATTTTAAGTGGAAGTTAATTCTGCATGAACGATAATAGATGTTTAATAACTAGCTAGTGACAATTTCTAAGCAAAGCATTATGGCAGCTAACTAGCAAACGGTAATTTATGTATTACAAACATGAAAACAACTTGTTTTTCCAAAGAGCTCTTGGCTATGGACAACATGTGAGAAACACAAAATATACTTTATTGCGAATCACGTATAAAACCCGACAGAAAGAAAGAAGTTTGCAATCTCGGCTCTATTAAACAAAAAGGAAACAGAATACAGTGTATTGTGGGTTGAAGTGCCAATCTGTGCTGGCAAAAAGCCATTCTATTTGGACGCAGGAACCACCAGAAACCAGCTGGAGAAGTGTGGGGAACCCGGGGTGCTGCGTGCGCTCGTTCACAGTGCGCCATCGGGGGCACTGTCTCCACGTGAAAGGACGGCGCTGGCACGCTCGGCCAAACCAACCGTCCGAACGCTCATCGGTGCAGGAAAGCAGGCACGCTGAGACGAAAGAAGACAAATGCACGATGACGCCCACGTGACTAGGTTCACAACACAGAGTTTGCATTGAGCACTGTCACGCACTCATGGCAAGGGTGGTCTGGTATCGTCTTCTGGAGGGCACTGTGGTCATAGTTACCGAGGACCTTAGAACGTTTATATCCTTTGATCAGCACTTCCACACCTAGTAATCTATCCCAAATAAATGCCCCCCCAAAAGTGTACATAACTTATTATATAACCTGTATAATTAAGGGTTGCACAATAATTGGAAATCTTGTTTTAGAACAGAGATCACAAAATGTCTATAATTATGTAGCGACACAAGGCAGATTAGTGGTTGTCTAGGGATGTTGGGGGGGCAGATAGGGAATGACTGCTAATAGGTATTAAACCTCTTTTTGGGGTAACAAAAATATTCTACAATTAGATTGTGGTGATGGCTACATAACGCTGTGGATATACTAAAAACATTGAATTGTATTCTTTAAGTAAATAGGTGACCTGTATGGTATGAATTAAATCTCAATAAAGCTGTTTAAGACATTTGTAAAATGTCTAGATACCAGTGAGGTAATGCAAGTAACTGAAACAAGAAAACGGGGCCAGGGGAACACGAGCACCAGCTCAAGCCCGGGGCGGGGTGCGGGCGGGGCTTAGTGGCTACAGCTCGGGGAGTCACAAACTGTCATATCTTTCAAAAGAAGTCTTCAACCTGGACTTTTATGTGAAGTCTGATTTTTTTTTTTTTGGTAAAATTTTGTATCGAAGTCTAAAATACGTACAGAGCCCTGGCCACAGAGCTCACTTGGTTAGAACATTGTCCTGATCAAACATGAAAGTTGCAGGTTTGATCCTAGGTCAGGGCACACAACACAGCAACTAATGAGCGCATAAATAAGGAGGACAACAAATCCATATTTCTCTCTCATATCAATAATAAAATAAAATTAAGTATTTTTGAATTTAAAATTTTTTATTTTATTTTTAGACAGAGGGGAAGGGAGGGAGAAAGAGAGGGAGAGAAACCTCAATGTGTGGCTGCCTCTTGTGCGGTGCCCCCTACTGGGGACCTGGCCTGCAACCCAGGCATGTGCCCTGACTGGGAATCAAACTGGCAACCCAGTGGCTTGCAGGCTGGTGATCAATCCACTGAGCTACAGCAGCCAGGGCTGAATGGCTTCTTTTAATCCTCACCTGGGGACATGCCTGTTGATTTTAGAGGGAGAAAGGAAGGAGGGGAGAGGGAGGGGAGAGGGAAAGAGGAAGGGGAGAGAGGAGGGGGGGGAGAGAGAGAGAGAGAGAGATATGGATGAGAGAGAAACATGGATCAGTTGGCCGCCTCTCACACCCACCCCAACTGGGGACCGAACCCTCGACCCCTTGGTGTATGGGACAATGACGCTCTGACCAACAGCCACACCTGCCAGGTCTAAAAAAAACCTAATAAAATAAAATAAAATAGCAGAAATGTGCACAAATCTAAGTGTACAGTTCAATGGATTTTCACAAGCTGAATGCACCCATGTAACCAGCACTGAAATCAAGAACAAAATACCACTGGCCACCCAGAGCCACAATCGTGCCCTTTGTACCCAAGAGAAAGCACCCCCCACACCTCTAACAGCACAGATTAGTTGAGCCCAGGGCCGACTTTGGCACTACTGAGCTTTTTGACAATTCGTTGTTGCGGAAGACTGTCCTATGCACTGCAGGTTGTCCTGCAGCATCCCTGGCCTCTTCCAGTTGTGACAACCAAACATGCACCTTGACACTGCCAAATGCCCCTCGGGGAACAGTATTACACTACACTGACCCCCACTGATATAAGCGGTATTTGAACTTTACATAAATGGAACCACACAGAATAGACGCCCTTATGTTGGAATCATAAAGAATATACCGTTCTGTGTCTGACTTCTTTTCTTTAACATCTATTGAGTCACCAATTCTGTTAATTTAGTTCTAGTCTGTTCATTTTGATTTATCGTATTGCCATTCTGTGAATATATCACAACTTATCCACTCACTGTTGATTGGTACTTGAGCAGTTTCCAGTTGGGGGCAATTGTGAACAATGCTACTAAGGACATTCCACATGTGCCTTCTGGCGAGCCTATGTGCGCACTTCTGTTGTAGAGCTAGAAGCAGAGCTGCTAACAACAGGGCATGCTGTGTCGGCTTTAGCAGATTAGCACTTTTCCAAAGGGGGTTTATCAACTTATACTCCTTCCTTTATTTTTCATGTTGACGACTAATAGAAAAATACATTTTAATAACATTGAGCTAATAAAGACCTTACTGGCTGAATAAAACCTGCCAACTTCTAACCCGTTTTAAAAGAATAGTTCGTTATGTGGGAAAAATGCTTATATGCAGTAAAAAGACAGAAACAAGCAAGCGAACAAAAAACCCCAATAAAATTTTGTGCCTGAGTAGAAATACACCAATATTAACAATGGCTTAAGGACAATTTTTCTGTTATTTGCTTTTCAGTATATTGTACAATATAATAAGTATGTAATAATGGAGTTGGCAAAGCTTTACTGTGCAGCAAAAGCCCGAGAGAAATTTAAAAGTAGGTCATGGTACAAATTTCATAGTGTTAGCATGCATTTATAAAGACCTAATTAAGTAATGGATACATCACAGAAAAGTGTTAACTGTCTCACAGAACCTTTGCTACAGTTATTACACACACACACCCTCGCATGAGGGAGTCCAAGACACAACTTACACAAAATTTCACTCCAAATTAAAATAAAGATGGTGAGCCTAGAGGGTAATTCGTAATTTGTAAGGATACAGCAAAAGGATAGTACTCCTGACACGATGTCGTATACAGCAGCTTAGTATCGCAATGCTGCTCTTCTCATTTCCTTAGAGACTCACTATAAAATGGTCCAAAAGCAACACAGAAAATTAATATACCCAATATTTCCTTGAAATAGATCATTGTTCCCATTGCTACCTGCTGGTTATTACGTCTTTGATATTCAGTATTTTGGAGTTACCTTTATTTTATAAACTGATTATTAAAACAATCACCAAAAACTTACCATTCTCCACTACAAGTGAGTTCTAGTAAATGTTTACTGGACATGTGAAAATGTTACAGAACTCATACTTCCTTTCCTAACCACTCCCCTTCATCTTCTCTCCTTCTTATCAAGGACTCTTCTGCTGGGATAAGAATATTCGGTTCCTTCAAATTTCTCATTGAGCTACTAACTATCATTAACTTGTAATCAAAATAAATCTATTCAGTAGAATGCTTTGCAAGCTATAAATTTTCCTCCCAGGACATACTTCAAATCATAAATATACTTTTCCATTTTCTTTTCTAAGTTCAAGTATAATAGGGTACATATTCAATAAGAGAACTGAGACACTCCCCCCAACTCCTAATCATTTTTCCAAACTCAAAGGGAGGCTTTCCTTTTGAAGTGAATCTGAGAAGGGCCCGTGCTCCAACCGCTCACCTGTAACACAAAGCTTCTTTTCTACCAGGAATGACAGAGCCTGGACTACGGAACATGAGGTGTCAAAGCAGGCTGTTTGATTTCGACACCCAACCAACAAATTCCCGTTCGGAACGTACTGCGTTGCCACTCTCACTAAACCATTTTCTTTCTTTTTTTTTTTTTCTTTTCTCCATTTTCTATATTAAGTCTAAATAGGCTAGTCAATCCAGTCTTTTGAAAATAGAATCTAAAAATTAACATTTCTGACATTACAAGCTTAAAAGTTCCTATATTAAGAAAAAAACCAAACGCCTTTACCATCCAAATCTTCCACAAGCGGACTTCCAGTTTCAAAGGTTCACACACTATTAGCTGTGAAAGAAACACTAGAGATTGCCTCGGCTAGTAGTCCCCAACTTTTAGAGCCTAAGGACCTTTATCTGAATTGCAAGACTTCTCTGGAGCCCTATATAATAACGGCTATATGTTTAGTATCTGCCTTTGGAGAAAACACGTAAAGATAGAACTCTTCCACAAACTGGTAAAGTTTTAAAATAAATCTATAGTTTATGTGTCATAAACTACACGTACATTTGAAAAGGTCACACATGTTAGCACGAAATTACTTACAGCTCACAGATAAAACTCGCATGGACTTTAAAGTTATCTTCCGACTACTCTGCCGCAGCGGCTCACCGTCTGGCACCACAGCACGAGACTAACACCCCACTTCACTGTACAACGCATCACACACCACGATCATTCAATCATTCACATTCAACTAATTAGCTGTAAAGCCTAGAATACAACCTAAAGACCTAACGGTATATACTATGTGTATTTAGGATTTTATTACAAGACCATGCAGAAAGCCACTGAAGAAGTTGGCAGCGGTATACAAGCAATATAAATATAACTGAAGAAAGGAAAAATACCAACAAATAGATGAAATACTCAGGAATGAGCCTAACAAGAAATGCACAGAATTTAAATGAAGAACACTTAAAAACAGTACCAAAGAACACAAAAGACTTAAATGCTTAAAATGCTTTAAAGACTTAAAGCATTCCATGTTCTTGGATACAGAAACCATCACAAGATACTAGTTCTCCCTAAATTAATCTACAATGTAATGCAATCTTGGTTTCTCAAAATGCCAGCAGGATTTCTTTGGAACCAGACAAACTGACTCTAAATTGAATATGAAAAAATGAATACTACGAATGGTTGGAAAATTGGAAAATTTCTGAAAGAGTAACGAGGTCATATAAGCTCCTCTACATGTATCATAAAAGCTATACAAATTATAAAAGGTGGAACTGGCAAAAAAGTTTACAGATCAATGGATCAGAATGGATCAGAAAAGAAAGTCCCGAAGATCCAAATACATCCGGGAATTTCATGTATGATAGACGTAGCATGGCAAACCAATGGAAAAAAGATGGAATATTCACTAAATGATATCGAACTACTACGGGTAGCCATCTGGGAAAAATTAAAAACGAAGTTGGAACCCTGACCAGTATGGCTCAGTGGGTTGAGTGCCAGCCTGCTATTCCCAGTCGGGCGGGGCACAGGCCTGGGTCACCGGCCAGGTCCCCAGCTGGGGGCGTGCGAGAGGTAACCAATCGATCTACCTATCACACATCGATGTTTCTCCCCCTTTCTTTCTTTCCCCCCTTCCCCTCTCTCTAAAATAAATAAATAAAATCTAAAAAGTACCCTAAAATAGGGTACAATGAAGAAGGTCTAGGTTTGGAGCCAAGATCAAAAGCTCAGTCTGGGCAACTCACTTCAAAGCACTGAGCACCTAAGGTGGAGGCGTTGAAGGGACAGCAGGGAGCAGAAGGAGGATCTGAATTAACAAGAGAAATTGGGGGGCATTCCAAATACACGTGATAACTGCAGCCACAGCACAGATAAGACCAGAGTGGGAAAGAGAGGAAGCCTAAGAACCAAGATTTCAGAAAGAACAATTAAAGATCAGAAGAGCAGTGGGTTGGAGAAGCCTAAAGAACACCCAGAGAGCAAGGCGGGAAATTAGAGCCCAAAAGGACAGAGTATTTCAAGAAGGGCATTTTTGAAACTAAATAAACATCCACTCTGGATGCGCAATTAGGAAACAAAGGTCCACGAATGAATCAAAGAGAATTCCCTAAAAAGAGTCCACATCTACTTTACTCTGAACCTTCCCAAAATAACTCAACAGTTAAGTAACAAATTCAGTCAAAACTGATAAATCCTACAAAGATGTGGATAAAAAACAAATCTTTGTAACTACCTTAGATTTGAATACAGTTTAGGGATTACAGGATAAGAACAGGGATGTGTGAACTTTATTCCATTTCATAGAGACAAAACTTCAACACTTACTCTGAAATCCTAGTACTTTTTAATCTCAAAGACGTTAGATTATTTCCAGATTGCTAAGCCTTTTTAGCATGTTAAACTATAAGCACTTTCAAAGCAAAAATCAAATAGTATTCATCTCTGAACCTTCAGCACCTAGTTCAGTGCCTAAAACAAGTACTTGACTGAAAAAGAAAAATAAAGGTTCGCTGAATGAATCTGTGGGCACCAGAAACATCTGGCCAAAGTGTGCTGGTGCTACAGCAATACAGCCTCAAAAAACAACGCTCACTCCACAGAACACTTCATTTCTTCAGAAATAGAATGCTATGTGCAGAGATCTTGTCTGGGGGAGGGGGGAGGTCGGGAGGACCTTTGGGCAACACATTCCACAGGTCTGAACGATAAACCCAAGTGCTGTCAGCCAGTGCAGTATCTGCCAAACTCAAGGATGTACTCCACCCAGTATGCCAGCCAGTCCTGAATGTCTGCTCATTCATTCTTGAGAGTTGTAGAAAATAGCCACACTGAGACTTAACAGACTAGGTCCTTACTTCCACACAAACCAAGCTAATTAAACTCATCAGGAGCAGCAGCATGTTTGAAACACAACTGTTGGCACTTAGCTGATATTAACAGTTGAGAAGTTTCAGGTTAATGTCATCAGCTAAAATCGACCTTCTCATATGTGTTCTCAAAAGAATGGTCTACAAAAGCAAAAAAAACCCAAAAAGTAATCCCATCCTTTCTTCGACTAACTTTTTATCAGATATTTTGGACGGAAGCCACACATTTCTATGCTGCAAGAAAAGCATGAGTTCAGAAACAAGAATTATACCTCTAGCTGCACTTAACTATCCAGATTAATGATGATGATGACGATGATGAAAGGAACACATCGCATTTATTTTGAAACATGAACTTCAAATAAAAAAATGCTGGAACTTGTTACTTTGCACTGATTTAGGCATGGAGCAAACTGTGTATTTATTAAGAAAATGTCACTCTGGGTTTTAAGGACATTCTGTTCTACAATCCCAATTTGAATTGATTGGTGAGCCTAGGGGCAGGGGAGGGGAGGCTAATCAGATGCAGACTCTGTGTCTTTTCCTTTGGCTAATGTATTCAAATATGAAATATGAATAAAAAATAATTATTAAGGGGTAGCAGCATTTATAAGTAGGATTGTTATGTTCAAGATATGGTAACTTTTTAAATCCTTTGGATTAAAGGTTAAAGCTCAATTCTACCTTCATGAACTGAATAATAGAAAGTTACCTTGCTCCTTTTAAAGAAAACTGGAGGCTACTACCTAGCACAAGTAGAAAACCAATTCTAAAGTCACACAACCTAAAAAGAAACCAAAGGTATTGACTTTTAGAAAGGATGTTTATAATGCTTTGGAAAATTGCACAACAGTTTAAGAAGTAAATAATATTCAACAGTTACAAATCAGGACAAAAAATAAAAAGAACTCCCATACAACTTGCCTGTCTTCTCTTCGACATGCGCTTTGCCTACAGCACTGCTCACAAAGATCTGGCAAACACTAAGACACAGATTTGCTTACCAGAGCTTTTCACCTTTTACCCGGAATAGTTATTTCATGTTTTTTAAATTCTGCCATTACATAACACTTAAGAAATCCAAAGCAATTACAACTCTGTGCTAAATTCCAAAAAATGAAACCAGAAAACCCCAGCAAATAGAAAGACAATTCAAAATATTTTTAGTAAAGAGCCCTGTAATGAGTTTTTTTTAACATTCTTAATCTGAATAGTAATACCTAAACCCTCTTTGGGGACAGGGGTGGGGGGTAAAGGATTTGACCCCTAAATTACATTATTAACCCCCTTTTCTACAGATATTAATGCGCTCGAGATACGCTGTTCTCCGTTTATCAAGGAATTAACATTCATTTGTAGTTCGGTTTTTATAGCGCTTTCCCACGTACTCACTTGAACGTTTACACAACACGAAGGCACAATTTTAGACTTACCAGGCACACAATATAACGCCTACCCGGAACTTATTCCAACTTGATCTATCCGATTACACAAAGTATCGTTCTGATGCTAACAAAATAAAGCGTGAGCACAAAGAAGTCTGTACCACTGACACTTCTCAATGAACAAAAATTCATGCAAACGATAAAACCGAACTCACCCCTGTCTCAAAGAAAAAGAAATCCCCATCTTAGAAACAATCTCAAGAAAAGAAAAGCCCGAATTCTCAACCACACATTCACATAAATGTTTTCAATTCAAAGCTCCAGACGCTGCGGCCAACCACACAACTGCCCACAATCACAGCGTTAGCGCCTTCTCTTCAATTTTGAATCTGGAGCCGGAAGGGGGAAAACAAAACCCACAACAGTCGTCCAAACTTTCACGAAATGGGAGGAAATCATCTGAAGTTAAGAAAACGTGTTCATCAAGAGTCAACTGCCCCACTTCCCCGCCCCCGCCCCTTCCAGCCCCTGCACTGAGTCTCCCCCTGCACCAGTGGCGGGAGGCAGGAGAGCTGGCGGCGAGATGCTCCAGGAGAGCCCAACGTACCCCAGCCGCCGGAAGAAATGTCAGGGGCCGGCGTCGGAGACAAAGAGCAGCCAGCGGAGCGCCCGGCGCGGTCCTGCGCCCCTAACCGCCCGGCGGAGTTGGGAGCACCGCCAAAGCGCCGCCGAAGTGCGCGCCCGGGGTCCCCCGGCCCCCCTCCCGCCGCCGCGGCCCGGGCCCACCCCCGAGCCGTTTCCCTCCCAATTTGGAAACCGCGCGCCCGGGACAAAGCGGGAGGGCGCGCCGGACGCGGCGGCGGGCCGCGGGTGGCGATGCCCCTCCGTGCCCGGCGGGAACCACTCGGCGGCGCCCCTGTCCCTCCCCCAAGCCGTCCTCTTTCCCGGCGCCCCGTCCCTCGCGGCCCCTCTCCCGCCTCCCACAAGTTCTCCCGTCCGCACCCGGAGCCCGCCCCTTGCCCGCTGTTCGTCGGCCGGCCCAGCGGTCGCCCCTCACCGGGCGGCGGGGTCCCCCGGAGCCGCCTCCTCCGCCGGGCCTCAGCCCGTCCCGCCGGCCGCCGCCTCATGTGCCCCGCGCTGCCATCGCCTTCTCCACCACCCTCGCTTCTCCTCCTCCTCCTCTCCGGCCGCCGCCGCCGCAGCCTTCGCCTCAGTCGCCTGCCGAGGCTGAAGCCCAAGCCGCTCCCGCCGCCGCCGCCCGGACCCGCGGGGAGGCGCCTGCGCACTACGCACCGCGATGGGGGCGGGGGCGTCCCGCCGCAGCCTGGGAGCGGGGGGCGAGCGGCACGTGGCGCTCGGGTGGGAGGGGGCGTCCCGGAGCGCGCCGGCGGGGGCGCGATCGCCCAACTTTACGCGGTCGGGGCTGCGCGCGCTCCCGGACGACCCTGGACGCGGCGGAGGTGCGGCGCGTGTAGGTCCCACCCGCGTGAGTTCTGCACGGTGGACGCAGATTTCTCTGCGCCAATACATTCCAACAGTTTGATTTCCAGGACCGGAGTGTCCCAAGCAGGGCCTCCCTCGGAGCGAGCGACTAACGGCGCAGTGAGGGCACGCCCTTACCTGGATGTTAGGGGTGGGTCCCACTAGTCCCGGAGTCGTCCTGGGTCAGTGTACCGCGGGATGCTGATGTCCCTTTCTGGGTTCTGCTCTAAAGTTATGCGAGAATCCTGCGAGCCCTTGGTAGGCTTACCATTCTAGCTCCTTTGGGTAGTGGCTTTTAGAGGCGTTTCTAGATACATTTGAAGTCCTGGACCTCTCGGATTAACGAGACCCTAATAGGCCATTTCCTCTTAACTCCTTGCATCCCAGCAGTCTAAAGACTTCTGAAGGTTTGTATGCATAGGAATCTCCAGTCTTGAACTGCTTGTAAGAATCTGAAAATTCCTCAAATACTTTAAGTAGAGTGAGTCAGTGCACAGCAACAGAAGACGTACTAAGAAGATGATGGGAAGTACTCTGCACAGTGTTTGCCAACTCATACTCCTGAATCATCTCGCTTGACCATCACTATACAAAAAGATAAGCTTTTATTCTACCCTTCTGACCAGAGATAAGCTCTAACAAGTAAGGTATCTTGCTACAGTCCAACCCCCCACCTCCACCCGGAAAGCTGGGTCTGGCCCTAACAGCTAGTCCAGAGGTTGAAAACGAGGGCTAGGCACCTGGCCCACTAACAAAGTGTTCTTTGGCTAGTATGGTGTTTTCCAAAAATATGAATAAATAGCCAAATTTTGAAGACCCTATTTCTGGCTTCTCACTAAAATGTCAAAAAAAAGTTGTTCACTTTGAGCCCCTATATTCAAGTGGCAGCTACTTCTGAGTAACATCTGTTTATCCAGGACAGGCGCCGTCCCCACTCAGCTGATTGGACTCTATTTAAGCTCTCTTTCCCCTGTTCTTGCCATGCCCCCGTCCCCACCCGTCCCCAATTACCACATTACCTCTACAAATATATTTAAGATGACAAGTATGAAGACTGAACTTATGAAAATTTAAATAAAGAACATGTTAGCTAAAGTAACACAGGTGACACATCATTGTACATGCTGATTGAAATATTAAACCTCTCATATATTGCTAAAAGCCAAGTATAAATGGGTACAAATCGCTTTGGAAAACTGGCACTATCTACTAACGCTGAATCTGCGGATGGATACGCTATGACTCCATGGGAATTCCACAGAAATGTGTATAAATGTTCACCAAAATACTTGTACTAGAGTATTTTTTTCTTTTTTCTTTTCAGAAGCCCCACCCCCCTTAGAGTATTAATAGCAGCACTATCTGTAAGAGCCAAAAAAAACTGGAAAGTACCACAAAGCCCATTAACCATAGAAAGGATAGAGAATGAACAATCACAATTACACACAGTAAGACAGGTGAATCTCGTGAAACCTTCCATTTATATAAGTTCGAAAACAGGCAAAACTAACGTGTGCTGTTGGAAGTAAGGGTAGGAATGAACCCAACGGAAGAATAGTTACTGGAAAGGAGCGTGAGCTTAGGGGCTGGTCCTGCTCTGTTCTTAATCTGGATGCTGAATACACAGGCGTGTTCAGCTGCCACATCTGAGCTACACACTTTTGTGGGACATATTAGAACTTCAATAAAAATCTTTAACATGATGTTAAAACATTTGCTTATGTATGTGTATATATAGCATATATGTATATAAAGAAAACATATAAACAAATGTACAGGGTTTACAGTTGTATTTGAAACAGTTTATTTTTATATTGTGAATTAATTATTGTATTATTTTCCATATAAACAGTGGTAAATCTACTTTTGCCCCACCCTGTATTATGTATTATTTATATACAGAATTAATATGTAATTAGTCTATTAAATATTTTCTCCTAAATTCATAGATATATCTGCTGGGGGAAGGCTTCCCATCTTTTAGCACTGGCCACTCGTCATGAAGGTTGAGAACATCACACTTTTTGTATCTGCTACCTTCCTACTGGAGGGATTCAGAACGAGCCTCCCTAAGGTGGCCACTTTGACATGGGAATGAATCCTTTTGAGCTGAAGGCAACTGAGATCCTCGGGGCTCAAGAAACTTCCGCCTCTTCCTTGAAGAATTTAAATTAGGGGCCTTGCTCCTAATGAGAGTTATCACCACAAATAAATTTTGATGACCTACCGATAAGGCAGGGCAGACTTTGAATTACTGAATATCTGCTTTTCTTATCACCCTGTGAATGACCTTCCCCCTGCCTTCCCTCATCTATAGCTCAGAATGCCAGACACACCTCGTTTTCCCTTTCTGTCTCTGAAACTCTCCTGCAGGCAGGGTCTCTGACTCACCCATCAGGGGGGCTCCCTCATGTCTGTACATAATTACATCTGGCCACTTTGTTAATCCGCCTCATGTCTATTTGATTATGAGACCAGCTGAAAGAACCTGGAAGGGTGGAGGAAAGTTTCTTCCCCCCGCCACACCACCAGGCTTGCCGTCCTGCCTCTGTTCTGGCAGAGCAAACTTTGAAAGATGAAGATGATGAAACCCAAGGCAGTTAAGTTGTTTGACCTGCAGATAGTTTAAAAACCAGAAATATAACCAAAGGCTATTATCTCCTAGTCAAGATTCTTCTTTCTCTCCTCTGCCACACTGCCAGCTATTGACATCCTTTAACCTAGTTACAGGTGGGAAACTAAGGCCAGAAACCTAAGCCAGAGGATTTCCGGACCAGGCAGTCACCAGGGTCCAGAGCAAACCAGGGTGGCTGCTAGAATGTGAGCTCCTGGGAGGGAGGGCCGCAGCATACACCCCAGCTTCTAGGGCAGACTCCAGCACATAGTAGCTGCTTAGAAAATACACGCAGGATGAACGAGTGAAGGCAGGCTCGCCATTCCTAGCACAAAAAGGTTACTAGGGGGAAGAAAAAGAAAAGCTTCAAGTTTCACACAGGGAAATGGGGCTAGTTTCCAGCCTCTGGCAGAGAGGAGCGGAGCCCAGTGCTGTGAGAACATCGCTTTATTCACATGGGGCCCAGGCAGAAAAAGATCAAAACCCCATTTGAGAACTTTGAGAGTCGCCCTGGGGCTCTGCGGTTTGGGAACTGTAAGGTCAACTTGAAGACTGCAGTATGTCACTATTTCCATTACACATTTTCCAGGGTCCCCACTTGGCCGGTAAACTCAGAACAGATTCTTCTGTGCTGGGGGATGGGAGCAGAGGCCCAGAGAGGTAGGATTTGAGAAAGCTCCCTGTTGGCCCCCGGAAGCCCTGCCTGCCCCAGACTGACTGATAATAAGAATGGCTCTAGATGACTCTACGGAACAGCAGGGCGTTGGTATTAGTAACGCAACTCCTCCTTCACAATCCCCAGCAGTTTCAGCTCACCTGGCGAGGACACATTATACTGCTTCTCCCTGCCACAGGGATGTTGGCTGAAGCAGATTTTTTTGTTGTCATTTTTTTTTTTTTTGAATAGGTAACACAAGTAGCACAGAAGGAACAGTAAGGTGAGCCCCCACCGGTGTTTCCTAGAGCCTGGTTAGCCGTTTCTTGTGTATTAACGTTGAATTTTAAACCACGATTAATCGACTTGCAAAGGAGGAGTAGGTGAAGTCCGTGCAGGGGTTGGGGGTAAGAATAAGACAGGAGAGTGAGAAGCCAGGAAAAATTCCTTGGCAAGTGGAACAGAGAAACAGACGGATAGCTGAAGAAAATGGCTGAGCAATGTACAGCCAGGTGCAGACGGTCGCCAGGGCAGAAGGCCTGGCAGGGGGCAAAACAAGGACCTTGCCCCCAGGGTCACTTTTCCTCCCCTGACCTTTCCTCCCTGGAGACAACATCCAGGCCTCAGCTGTGTTTCAGCTCCAGGCCCAGGAAAGCAGCAAAACCAGGTGGGTGATGCCAGAACCAACTACAATGACTAAAGACCCCTGCCCTGTCACTGACCAATCAGTGGAGACCATGACCCTGAAAGGGCGCACCTGGAGAACTGATGGATGTTCTACTGGAACCCTCCCCTTAGACCTCCCCTACGATTCCCACCTGCAAGAAAAAGATAAAAGCCTCAAGACAAAAGACCCAGGGCGCATGCCCTCTCCCTCTGGGGAGCAGCCTGAGCCATTTCCTTTCCCTTCTTCTTCCCCCACTTCTTTCCCCACAAGCACGAATCTCCTAAACGCTAAGGCAGTGGGCAGCTGGCAGCTGGTCCCAGGCTGATCCCCTGAACCTGTCCCCGAAGGCCTTTTTTCTCCGACTTCCCAATGAGCTAAGGCAGCACCGCCTACGCTCTCCTGGTACTTCTTCCATGCTCAGCCCTTCTTGTTTCACTGTCCCCAGCTTTAATAAATGCATCTTCATAGCTACCTGGACTCCTGTTGTGAAGTCTTTCCTACACGAAGTCAAGAACCCGCACACTACAGCTGGCCCTAGGCAGGCCCGCTCAGGCCCCCTGTCCGGTAGCAGGAAGACAGGTGCAGGAGGGAGATGAAGAGACCTGCTCTGGTACTCTGGTACTCCCACCAGGCGAGGACATTTGGACAGGCCCAGACACAACGCACGGGCCCAGGGCCCTCTCTTCCTTGGTGATAGGCAGGGGAGCGGGCTCAGTGCTGGAGGGGCTGGAAGCCCTGGGTTCAGAAGTTTGCGCTGCCTAGCTGTTTGTGCTCGTCTACCGGAATTTCTAAGATGGTGTGAGAATGAGATGATGAAAGGTACATGAAATCATATTATTAATAGTTGGGGTTAATTTTCTATTGTCCCGCAGTAGATTGTGGTTATCATCATTGGTTGGATAGCTCAGCTGTTTACCTGTGTGATCTGGCTGAGTCACTTAAAGTCGCTGAGCCTTGCTTTCCTCATTCATACAGTGGGCATGACGACATCTACAACGTGTCGGTGCTACGGTGAGGATGCCTGAGCCCTGTAGACTGTCAAGGCAGTGGTCCCTTTCCCGTGTGCCATAGAGGAAGCTGGGTATTTGGATGCTCCGAACCCCCCAACGCAAGGACCTTAGCAAAACATTTCCAGCCTCTGGACTGCGCATGAGTCATCCAAGACTGGTTTCTGCTGGTGTCCTTCTGCAGCTCAGAACCGTTCCTTCACAAGACAGGATTCTATAACCTCGGAATCGCTGCAGTCTGATTCGGCCTTCTAAAGACCACTATCAACACCCCCTTAGAAGTTTTCCAAATATGTGGCAGTCTCCCCAGAAAGATTAGTGGGTACCAACAGCATTTTTCTGGCCCCAGGCCGGTGGCTCTTGGGGCTGTCCTTGGACAATTGCCGTAAGGTCCTTGGAACGCAGTGCCTGTTTTTAGAAGGAGGGGGTGTTAAACCCTCCCCAACTCAGGCGCCTACTAGGAGCTGCCTCAGCCCAGCCACATTGTCTGGAAACTTCCATTGCCCCTGCCTGTTCCTGTTACCCCACTCTCTGCCTCTCTAGGCCCGAGACACTACCATAGGGCCTAATGTTTTCTTCTCTGAGACACCCCCAGCCCTTCAGCCTGGGTCCTTCCCACCCCAACCCCAACTCAGAGTGTCCTCTGTTCCTTGTCCAGTTCATTTTCCATCATCCCTCACTCACAGCTCTCCATAGCTTGAGGCAAAGGCTGCACGTCCCTCCCTTCCATTTCCGTCCCTCGACTCCCTTGGGCTATATATAACACAGCTGTGCCTTACTTAGATCGAGTGGTGCTTCAAGTCCTAGTCCCCCCCTCACCTCCCCTTTTCCTCTCCCAGCACACTAGGGAGCCTGAAGCTTCTGGTTAAGGTAGGGAAGCCCAGCAAGAGGTGACAGTTGGAGGGTGGTTTCAGAGGGACAGGAAAGGGTGTGCTGGACTTCCCCTTTCTCCCCCAGCCTGCTAGCCATACCCCGCCACTTGCTCTTTCTAAAGGAAGAGGAGCAGGCAGAGTGTGCTGGGAATTCTCACCAGCATCTTACTTAACCCTTAGGATGATCCTGTGGGTGCCTGCTCTCTCCAGTTTACAGACCATGTAGACTCAAAGAGGTCGAGTGTCAGAAGAGCAAGTATTTAGAGGGTGGGTGGCCAAGCAGCTAACTGACCCACGTCTAATGCCAGCCCACACTCGGGACCCCCTGCCTGTCAGCTTCATACGGTCACAGCCCTGTAAACTAGAATTTCTGTTAATGTGACCTGATCTGGGAGAAAGAAGTTTACCAAGCAAATTACTCATGTAGAAATGCTGGAAGCAAAATAATTATTAAAGACTTGGCATATTAACAAAAATGTTATCATAATTTTATCTTACATGTTTACTAAAGCATGACTCTCCAGAAATCTGTTCCTTAAAAGATCTGTGTGTTTTCCAAAAGTTTTTGAAAATAAGAAGCAATTTTATTTCAGGACTTCCCCTCCACTGCACAGCCATTCTCCCGTTAGTCCACGATGTGGTGAGATTTGATTTCAGGAAAGGTGAGCAGTCTGGACCTTTTTCTCTGTTTACCGGGACTTTGGGCAAGACTTTTACCCCAAGCCTCAGTTTTTCATCAGTGAAATGGGAAGGACAACAATAACAGTGCTTACTTCATAGTTCTTGTAAGGATTATTCAGTGAATAAAATAATCTACTGAATGCAGTAGATTTTGGTTCTTATGTGTTCAGTAAATCATAGCAACTATTGTTATTTTCTCAGTTCAGCGCTGGGATGCTGTGGAGCATCAACATGATCTCGACAGGGAGAAGCTGAACTTCACCCCCTGGCAGGGGTGTCCAACCTATGGCCTGTAGGCTGCATGCAGCCCAGGATGGCTTTGAATGCAGCCCAACACAAAATCGTAAATTTACTTAAAACATTATGAGATTTTGTGTGTGTGTGTGTGATTACGTGCCGCAATGTATTTAATGTATGGCCCAAGACAACTCTTCTTCCAGTGTGACGCAGAGATGCCAGAAGGTTGGACACCCCTGCCAGAACTTAGTTCCTGTTTTCTAAAGGGCTTGGAGTTGATCTGGATTCTTGCCCTGTCTCGTCCAGACATTTCTACCCACCCCCACCTCTGGGCTAGATCATCCATCTCTTGAGAATTCAGGCCACTATTGGGACCAGGAGAGGCAGCATGGGAGAGTGTGTGAATGACTGGGAGGAGAGTTCCCAGGGACACTGGGGATATGTGAAGGCCTTGGGGACTTGCTGTGACCCTGGGTCTCTTCCTAGAGCAGTGAATGCTAGGGAGAGAAAAGAGAGACATCGGCTGCTGGACAAATTTCCAGGGCTGAAAAGCCCCTTTTGGACAGACGCATGGGGCTGAAAATAATTTAGGGAAGGAACAAAGGCCTGGGATGGAGCGGAACTCTCCAGAGCGCATCACAATCTTTCTCCACTTGCTTAGCCAGAAGATACTTTTCCTAATTGAGTGGCACGGTCGATTGGCATGCCTAAGCTTCAGTATCAACCTGGAGAAGGTTTCAGCTTGGCCATCCTCCCGGAAAGAGGCTCAGGAGTACAGACTTTGGCGCCAGCCAGTCCTGGGTTCAGATCACGGCACTGCCGTTTAGTAGGTGTCTACCCCTGGACAAATCGTGTAGCCTCTCGGAAGCTCAGTTCCCCCATCTACAAACAAACAGCTGCTTACCGTATAGCATTGTACAGAGGTCGCAGTGCAAATGTCTAGAACAGAATAGGCACTAGCGCTGGTCATGGTCATCTCTGTGGCCTGAGGCAGCATCACCCGCAGGCGGTATAAAGAGCCCCAGAGGTGGGAGGGAAGTCCTAGTTGTTTCAAACTCCTGAACAAATCTCCTCAGTCCAGAAAGCATCCTGGAAGGTATCGAGACCAAGACCAGAGAGCCTGCCTCCCGCAATTGGAACATTGTATTTCCAGCCCACATTGTTCATAAGAGTCTTTGAGGCAGTATAATTCAGGGGAGGACCCCGGATCCCTAACCCATCCTTGCCTCTATATTCCCATCTCAGTTCTCCAGATCAGGTCCGTCTCTGACCCAGCCATTTATGTCCTTGGCAATGTAAAGATTAAACCTGCGTCAGGGCTCCCTTCCATTTGGTCTTTCCTGGCTCTCCAGTGCCTGGAGGCCAGCCTGAAACTCAGCAGATGGGGGGTTAAGACCAATGCCCTGGCCTATCTCCTCCCCTCTCCATTCCCAACTTCAAAGTCTCCATAAAGCCTGCCACTGCTTCTCTGACCCCATATAGTGGCAGCTTTGTCATCAGCTCTTGGCTGGTTCAACGGATGCCGAGCCCTGGCCCAGTGGCTCGCGGTCCACTCTCCAGCCATCTCCCGAGGTAAGCACCAGCATGCTGAGGAGCCGTAGGGCCCGCAGTTGTTGCTCCGGGACAACCAGGTATAAAAGTTGCCTCAATCAGGGAGTTTGTTTCATGGTTAGATTTAGAAGGCAGCCCACAGGCAAGAACCCTGGGGCTGGGACTTTGTCTAGTTTGCGATCAGAGCAGACATTTACAGGGGTTAGCAAATAGAATGCTAAGAGTCACCAGCCCAGGGAGGGAGGCAGGGGGTTGCTATATGCAAAGAAACTGGCAAGAGATGGACCTGGAAATGGGAATAGCTCAGGGACCAGTTTGTTCCGTTAGCATTCATGTCGAAAACATGCGCTACAGCGTACACAAATCCACGTCTAATTACTTTGCTCTGGCTCTGGTGATTGGGTAGCCATCTCTGACAGTCTGGGATGGCTCTGGCTCCCTGGGGCCAGATCTTGCTCTGTAGCTCCCTCAGGAGTAACTGTCACAAACTCAAGGCCAGTGGGGGAGGTCCCAAGGTTCAAAGCCTTTTTCTCCCACCCTCGTCTGTGGATTTTTCCAGCTGCTTTTTTTTGGCCCAAGGATGACACTCACAGGGATGCAGATTGGGGAGGGGGAAGCAGAGAAAACAGTGAAGTCAGAACAGACTGGGGAAGAGGCCGGCGTTCGGGAGATGGGGAAACGGTGCTAGTGGTCCAGCATCTGAGACGGGGCACCTGGGCTAGCGTTTCAGGCAGCGGCATGGTGAGAGAGGGTCTCGGCAGGCAGTTTTCTCCTTTCCACCCCAAACTGAGGAACACTGGAGTTCTGATTGTGGGGTGCCTCCTTCTAGGACTGGGCTGAAATCTAGGCGCCCCAGCTGCTAACCTGTGGGGACAGGATCATGTCTGCTGACAAAGGCTGGTCGGTGCCACCCGAGGGTGAAGACAGCGTGTCTGAGAAGCTCCTGAGGAAGACCAGGGAGTCTCCGCTGGTGCCTATAGGTGAGTGGGGAAGGAAGGAATGGGGGGCCCGGAGGGGGCCTTCTCTTAGAGAACATCCCTCCTAGTCCTTTCAAACAATGAAGCAGAGCCCCCGAGTGGTCCCACCACTGAACAATCACCAGCTAGAAGAGGAGTGAACCAATAGCAGAGGTGGCGAGGGATAAAGGGACATCCCCTTACAGTGCAGTGAGGAGGTCTGGATGGGTGGAGGTGGCGGCCGAGTGCGTGCCTGGGATTTGGAGAAACGTGGGGCACCAACACCAATGTCAGGAGGGGAAGGAGAGGTTCGGGATCCTCCAGGGCTTCCTTCCTCAAGGCCCTGGGGAAGTAGGAAAAAGCTGTACCAGGACGTGGGAGCCTACATCCTGGAGGGCCCAGAGCAGAGCTAAAGGGGGTAGGGGAGTCATGATGATGGGCTGTTTGTACATGGGGGAGGGGCACCACTAGAGGGGACAGCCACTTTGAAAATGCCACCCCCCCCCGCAATGCCAAATAACCGCCCCAAGCCCCACAAAGCTGCACCAAAGCACCTGTTCATCCAGATACCCAGTCTGCCTAGTGAGGTGTATCTCTCAAGAGTGATGTGCTTCACGGATGAGGCCCAGAGGCCGTGTTCTCTGACTACAGGCCTAGGAGGCTGCCTGGTGGTGGCGGCATACAGGATTTACCGGCTGAAGGCTCGTGGTTCCACCAAGATGTCCATACACCTGATTCACACCCGCGTGGCGGCGCAGGCCTGTGCGGTGGGTGCGATCATGCTAGGTGAGTGGGGCCACAGGAGAACGAGAGCCGAGTCCTCAGTCAAGGGACCATGAAGTCAGTCCCTGCTCCCTATGCAAGGCTCCACATCAAGTCCCTGGTGACCCCCACACTGAGACACTTTCAGGGGTCCCTGTTTAATCTCCTGTCCCAGGCCTGTGGGGACAGTGTGCAGTCTGTTTCATGACAAGTTTGTCCCCGAGGTAAGAAAAAGCACGCGACAGAATATAGGCTGAATTTCTCTTCGTCTCTGGATCACAGAGTCAGAGATTAAAATAATGAGACAGCTGTGTGACAGGCGACAAATCCCCTTCTCCCATCCTTGGTTTCCCCGGGTAATGTAGTAACTGCCCCTGGCTTGCCTACCTCCCAGGCTGCCACGAGGTTGCTCAGATAGAAATGCAGTGGAAATGCTTTGTGAACTGTCAAATAGGTTGTTTCCCCAGGCTTTGTGGTCAAGCGCTAATAGTAGCTGTTGAGCCCTAGGGCAGAAAGATGAGCAGGTAAGCTGGACTGTCAAGGGACCAGCTAGAGCCAGACCCCTGGGGCTCTGCTCTGTTGTTACTCCTCCCTGGGACACCTGGGAGTCAGAGGATGGATGAAACTTTCAATGCCAAGGGGCGTTTTTCCTTCTCCCTCACGCAGGTGCCGTGTACACCATGTACAGAGACTACATCAAGAGAACAGCGCAGGATGAGGGGGGAAAGTAGGTTCCCACAGCCCAGGGCAGTCAGACCCTCACTGTTCCCTGACATGTTCCTAATAAAGGAGTTTTGCAGGAAATTGGCAAGTCTCTTATTCACCTGGGGGAGGGCAGAGTAGGGATTGGCAGTGGCTGGAAGGGGAAACTTAGAGCCAAATGTTGGAAATCAAAGAATTTTGGCCCCCACCTCCAAGGCAACAGAGACTCGCAGGGGACAGCAAGGGGGGGTGTAGCAGACCTCCGATCCCAGAAACCTAACACCTCCCAGGCCAGCTCAGGTCCCACCGAAGGAGGCATGGCAGAGGGGACAGGCCACCAGAGTTGGGAGCAAGGGCAGTAACCAGGCCTCCGTGCTCACGGGAACACTGTGTCAAGAGGCAGGAGCGTCTCTCGCCACAAGGCTGCTTCCCTGGGAACCCAGGCGGGAAGAAGGCTGCAGCTGGGAGCAGAGGCAGTGAAGCCTCATGGGAGACGACACAGCTTTAGGGCCCAAGTGCCAGGACTAGACTGTGCTGGAGGAAAGGGGGCGGGAGGGGCAGGATGAAAGGAACAGAAGAAGGCAGAGGTCAGAATGTTCTGTTTACTTATAAACCATGGCTGAGGTCAAACTTGTAAGAAAAAAAAATTCCATGCAAATTCTGAGGAGAGGGCCTCTTGGGGTTAAACACTGTGTGTCCCCTTCTCCTTCCCTGAGCCCAAGCTCCTCTCTGTTCCCTGGGAATGGAGCCAGGCAGAGGCCCGAGAGGGACCAGGAGGCACCTTAGGCCTCCCTCACCAGGCCCTGGGTGGGAGGCTCTTGGGTGTTCACGATGGCCACAGCAGCTCCCAGACGTGCTCCGACAACACGGAGTCCAAGTCACGCAAGTCACGCCAGGTCCCAGCTTCCAGTCCAGGATGCAGCCCCTGGAGGGAGCGGGAGCTGCTAGGAGCCCGGTGCTCACATGGGGTAGTTGAGCACGACATCCTGCTTGGCGAGCTCCAGCAACATGGGGTCGTCAAAGAACTTGCTGATGCTCACGTCTTCGCTCAGGCCCTGCAGAGGGTGGGGGCGAACACAGGAATGGGCCCTGTGGCGTCTGAACGAGCTGGGGGCCCCCTGAGAGCTGTGGGTGGGCAGGAGGCTGGTGGGGGTGGAATGCCGGCCAAGCTGTTTCAGGAGCCCTGCTTTTAGGGTGTTGTCGCTGGGGAGCAGGTCTCCTTCCCGGACAGACTGGGTCCCAGGCCTGTACAGACTGCACCTCCACGTTCCACAGTGAACTGCTCTTAGTCTTTGGGCGAAGGGCCCAAAATGAAGCAATGAAGAGAGAGAAACGCGTGCTGAAAGCCGGGGGGCCGGGGGTGGCGAAGGGTCTGAGGATACACACCTTCCGACGCCGGGTTTTGATCATGAATTCTCGGGCCAGGTGAGGGGCTGGCTGTGGCTCCAAGGGGCGAATGACGATGCTCTTATCCAGAGGGTCACCAGGAACAATCTGAAAGGCAAAGGGTTTAGAGGGTCCAGCAGGCCTCCAGGGCATTCGGGCCTGCGAGCAGGACTCTTCTCGAGGAGGCTGGACAGTCTCAGTCCGGACTTGGGAGGGGAACAGATCAGAGGCACTGGTCTCGTACGGGGGCCAGCCAGGCTGGCCAGCCTGCACCTTTTTCTCACCTGCCAGTGGTGAAAGACAGACAAGGAAAAGGCCTGCCCCTGGGTGTGAGTTCGCAGATCAGTCTCAAAGCCAAAAGAGTCGATAGCTGGGATGAAAGCTTTGATGGTGTAGAGAGGGGAGCCTGGGATGGGCGCGTCCTGAGTCACGTGTCCCCTGAGACAGAACAAAGAAGGCTGAGTCCCTAGTCCCACAGAGGTGAAAGCAGAGAAGCAATCTGCCCCCAAACGAGAATTACCATCAAAGACAGTGTAGCTGTGAATGCACTACAGGAGGTGGAGAAGGCTGGGCCTCTCGGTCTCATTCCTTATGGAGGCTACAGGGGCGGCAACCTCTGGGTTGGACTGGGGACATCGATGGGCAAGGTTTTACAGGCATTCTCGCCACCGACCCCTGCAGTACTGTCTCCAGGAGCTCTTTCAGGACCAGAGCCCAATAAGGAATCTCAAATTTTAATCTGCAGAAAATCTGGGGATTTCCTCATTCCTGTCCCACTTCTGAAAACTTGGCTCATTAGGGTTCAGGAATGGAGACAGTGGGAGGCCGACCCCTCCGGGGCAGCTGAGTGACTTCCTGCTCTGCTCTTCCGCCCTGTGCACCCCTCAGCGTGCCTGGGGCTGCTCACCTGCGCCTGGCCAGGACAGTATACACGGCGGAGACACAATCTGCAGGGGCCTGGACCTCGACAAAGTAGTAAGGTTCCATCAGGCGAGGAGTGGCCTGAAACAGAGCAGCAAGGAGGCATCCCTCAGCCAGGGGAAGGCGGAGGACTCAATGCCCTGGGCAGCAGGGCCCTGCTCACTCACCATGAGGAAGGCAGAGTAGACCACTCGCCTGGCCGTGGGGATGATCTGGCCCCCACCCCGGTGCAGCGGCTCCTGGGCGACCACGGCATCTAGGATCTTAAACTTGACATTTCGAATCACTGAAAAGGAGATGGGGCAGCTGATTTAAGGAATGGTTCTGGTGCTAATTGAGGGACCATGGCCAGAGCAACAGGAGCCTCTTGGAGCTCTGCAGCTGTCTTGTGGCCACAAAGGGTAAGGCACAAAATCGCCCCGCAGATGGGCATTCCGACAGGGTATGCGAGGCCTGCGGCAAAGAGGACAGAGCTGAGCGTGCACTGGTTTCAGGCCATGTTTGGACATATAGAGCTTCCCCAGACATTTACGGGCTTCTTTCGCGGACATCTGATTATTTTAGAATGTAGAGTAAGTTCTAGGAATTGCATGTTTCTTCCAATGAAGTCCAGTCTGATCTATAAACCACTCCAATTGCATCTTCCTCTTGATACGCCTCCTCAAACACATTCCTTCTCAGGAATAAGGAACAAATGTCAATCTAGAAATGACTTCATTTCCAGGATGTACTAAGTGGTAGCAACAGGATCAGGAGGGACAGGGAGGGAGCTGGCCCAGGACGTGGGGTGGCCCTGTGTGCCCCAAGCTGTTTCTCCTGCCAGGTCCCAAAGAGGAGCCCACCCACCCAGCTCCTACACCCGGGTACAAGGACCCTAGGGGACTAAGGTAGGGGAGGTGGAGAAACTGGCAGACTCACACTCATCACAGAGGGGTCCTTCCCTGGTTCCCCACTGGAAACCCTGGACAATGCTGTCCTTCACTGAGCCAAGAAGAGCCTTGTCCACCTGCACAGAACACAAGCGTCCTTTAGTAGTGACCCTGGCAACAGCCAAAGAGTTTAGAGGGAGAAGAAGGTAGGCGCACTGGTAAGAGGATATTCTCCTTCACCAGAAGACACAAAATACTTTCAGGAAAAAAAGAGAACACTTTGCAGTTTCTCCCCTTGAGCTAAGAGACTGCCACGTGGCTCCCATCTGCTCCGCTGTACCTCAGAGGGCAGGGTGTCGTCCACCAGGATGTTGGGCCCAGTGGCGTCAGGGCCGAAAGCCCAGATGGAGCGGGCAGCTAGCAGATCCCAGTCGTACTTGGTCTGGAAGAACTCTCCCAGCTTCTTCCTGGGGAAGGAGGACACAACGGAGGGCTCGGCCAGCTCTGTGACTGCTGGCACCTGGGGCCACGCGCCCAGGACAAGAGCAGAGTCACTTTCCGGAGGAAGTGTGGCACTAAGGACCCAGTGGGTACGTGGTGGCGCCCCGCCCCGCCGCCCCAGCACCCGAGCTCTGTTCTCGCCTGTTCCATGTGATCTGGACCACTTCGTTCTCGATGTCCTCAGCCAGGCCCTTCTCCAGAGGCTCAGCAATCATTGTGATCTTGTTTCTGGTTAGAAAGGAAATGAGTCAGGAGGTGGGTGAGTGGGACGAGCAGAAGGGCCATTCCTAAGAAAAGGGTGACAATGGGAACAGCTAAGGCGGTGACGTCAGTGAAAGCCACAGGGGCAGGATTGGAGCAAAAGGGCTTTACCTTCTGTGTTCCTTTACTAGAATCTGCCACTCTTTAAAAAGTAAGGTTTGGGGCAACATTTAAGATGGTCACTTTGCATAGGAAGGAGAAGGGACAACTGCAAGTCACCCTGGCAGAGAAAGTCTGCCAAAAGGTTCACAGGATCGTGTCCAAAGGCACAATGGATCAGAGGCCTGGGCTGAAACTCACGCCTCCCAAGCACCTCCATCCCAAGATTGCGGGGTCTTTATTTCCACAGAGCTTGTGATTGTGGTGCAGTTGGTGGGGAGGGGAGAGTGTCTCCGGGCAGTCCAAGGGACACTGCCACCCCAGCTTACTTCCTTTTTTAAAAATTATTTTTTAACTCCTCACCTGAGAATGTGTTTACTGATTTTAGACAGGAAGGAAGGGACAGAGAGGAGGAGAAACGTCGATGTGAGAGAAAAACATTGGTCGCCTACCATCTGCGCCCCCACCGGAGATCGAACCCACAACTTAGGTTTGGGCCCTCACCGGGAACTGAACCTGCAACCTGGTGGTGTATGGGACGATGCACCAACAAAGCCACCCGGCCAGAGCTCCAAGCTTACTTCTTATTGGGCGTTTCAGCAAAGCACTTGAGGGAGGATGTCTCCACCACCGTCTCACAAAAGGTAACAACGGGATCAGCAACCTGGGCAAGCAGACAAATTGTTGGTTGTTGGAAGGACGACCTTCTGCCAGAGGGAATTCCGAGGGCCCCTTGACACCCTGTCTGTGAGAACCCCTAGTCTTAATCAGCATCAGTGACAAATGAAATAGCAAGCTAAAAGTCACTAAAAGCCTCCATCACTGAGAAACCTGAGAAAATTTAGTGTAGTGCAGCATTGGTGTTCTGGAGCCAAGAGTATGTAAGGACCAAATTCCGATTTAAACATAGTCCACCAAGGTATCTTTCACCATCTGCGTAGCTGACGCACCACCGTTCACTGAGTAACTCCGTGGTGCCAGAGGTGGGCTGGGCAGGGGCTATATTGCTCTCGACCCGTGACGTCTGGGTGGCATCGCTCCTCCCTGAAGCTCCCACGTGGGCTGTGCCTGGGGAGCCCAGCATGTTCTACAGTGCCAGTCCTGGGTACATTAATAGGAGATTCCGAGAGGGGTGCCTGAGGGAGCTCATTCCCACCACCAAAGGGCCTTAGAGAAAATGTGTGTCTCCACCGGGAGGCTGAGGCCACACACATAGGCAGTTTAACTAAGGGGCTGTGCCAAGACTTGACAACGAATCCAGGAGAGCCAGCCCCACTCTCTCCTTGACACCATCCTCTCTGAGCCCCCATCACCACAGATGGGCTAACTGTCTAACTTTTTTAAACAAATGACCAAGAATAACTTTGGCTTGGGAGCCTTGACTTTAAATATACAACACTGAGAATAACCTTGCAGAAGGGGGCAAACCAGATCTCAAATACCTTCCCATTTAGGGAGCAACAGACCACGCTTTTCTGAAGAAGATCTGCAGTAGGGCACCCCTCTTCCCCTGGGCCTTCCAGGGGAATCGAGGGTTTAGCTGCTTGTGAAATTAAGTCTGGAGCTCTGAGCCAGGCCCCTGGCCAGGCAGCCGCTCAAGAGAGGGGCTGCCACTTCACCTTGATGTCTATCTCCGAGTACATCTTCCGCAAATCATGCATCACGCAGTCCAGGTAGAGCTCCCCGGTCCCCAGAATCACGTGCTCGCCCGACTCTTCCACCTGAAACACAGCAGCCCTGGGGTCACGACCTGGATTCTCTTGTGCCAACAACAGCAGCAGACCTGAACAGAACCAAGGCTGGAACCCAGGAGGAGGTGCCTGAGCCCACTACCAGAAACAGCCACTGCTCACTGCTGGTTCCAGCCTCTTCAATAAGCGCCAGTGGAGAGTCAGTCCTCGAGACATCTGGATCACTCAGCACAGTGCTACTGGGCACGAGGCCACCATTTAAAAAAATAATTCATTTTTAGAGAGGGGAGAAGGAGAAAGAGAGGGAGAGAAACATCAGTGCGCAGCTGTCTATCGCATGCCCTCAACTGGGAACCTGGCCTGCAGCCCAGGCATGCGCCCCGACTGAGAATCGAACCAGGGACCTTTTGCCTCATGGGAAGAGGCTCAACCAACTAAGCCGCATCGGTCATGGTGTGAGGTCACTGATTTCATTCCCACCTTAGCCATTTAGGGAAAACCCCGCCCTATGTCGGTAGACAGACGCTGACTCTTTAGCCCTGGCCAACTCCTCAAAGGTGTGCTGATGGGCAGAAAAGTGCAGAAGGGACAAAGTGACTAACTTTCCCCTCCCTATTTCCTGGAAAATTAATTCAAAGTATACTCTCTAAGAAACATCTCTTTCCTATCTAGGCACTAGTGAGAGATGCACACACACGCGTGTGCCAGCTGCCCGCCTCCCATCTCGTCCAAATGACAGCGACTGGGGTTAGGTCCTGGCGCAGGCTGCTGGAAGCAGCCAGTCAGACACCTGATGGACACGAAGCAGTAGGCGGCACAAGCGGGGCGTGGCAGCGTCGCAGGCTGTGGGCCTACCTTGGTGGTGAGGGACGGATAGCTCTTGTTGACTTTGCGCAGACCGTCCAGCATCTTGGGGAGCTCGGAGGGGTTGACCGGCTCCACAGCAATCTTGATAACAGATGTGGTGTTGAACTTCAAGGGCCGGAAAATCTGAGCCTGAGATCCAAAAGGCACAGGAGTGAGAACCCCTAGCCTGAGTAGGCGCAGCAAGTGCAGAGGTAAGAGAGACACTGAGGGCCTGCTTAGGAGCAGCTTCTTCTCCAACCAGGGGCCATGGGGCTGCCTGGAGGCAGCCCGAAGGGCCACTTATTCCCAGGTATTGTGGCAGAACAAGGAGAGAAGGGAAAGAATAAAAGGCACTCCTCCTAATCCCTAGCACCTGAGCAGAGCACAGGGCGACTCCAGCAGGGTCAGATCTAGAAAGCTGAGCCTGTGCTGAGGTCTGGAACCAGGAAGCGGCAGCAACTCTGGGTTAGTCCCCTGCCAGTTCAGCTGCTTATTGCTCACGTGTGCCGTGGTTCCTGTGACCCTCTAGCTTAAGCCCGTTCAGCTGCCTCTTCAGAAACTCTACCTCCTCATTGCCTCGGGGTTCAGTTATGGTCGCCGTCTTCACGATCGGCTGATCGACACCTTCGATCAGCACCCAGTTGCCAGCAGGAACTCGGTTCACCTCAATGTGGTACCTGGAGCAACAGCCAATAAGCAGCATTGACACTGGAGCAGAGTGTCCATTCCAGAAAAATGCACTCGGCACACGCGGTGTGCTGGGCCCTAAGCCAGACGCAGGGGTCAGCCAAACAGATACGTTCTAGCAGGGAAGGGATGCAATAAACAACCGGTCATATAACCACACACACATACAGTCACAAACTGCTAAGTGTCATGAAAGGAAGTGCAAAGGGTTAGAGGACAAGACAGGAAAACCTAATTCCAGTTGGACGTTGGTGGGAAGCAAGCTGCTCTCAACGGCGTGGAACGCAAGGTGACGCCAAAGGCATCACAGAATACACTGCGGCTCTCCCAGCTCTTTCATCTTCTCCTGCTTTCTAGCGAATGGGGCGGATTTGCAGGAGGGAAAGGGGGCCTTCGGCGAGGCGCGGCAGCCACGTTAGGAACAGGACGGCCCAGTCCTGTTTCCCAGTGCAGATGCTGCATTTAGGAGCCAACAAGCAGCCCCGAAGCCCAAGCTAAGTTTTTTTCTGCAGATGGGATTGCTGCAAGGGATCCAGCAGTCTTCTCTGTTGGTCAGAGAATGGTGGGTGGAGATTGGGAAACAATTTCTTCTGGAGGAAAACCATAACAGTTATGACTTAAGGAACACAGAAGAGGAAGAGGGGATTAGGATGAGAAAAAACAGAAATGCCGCTACAGACATTCACATACGCCGTCCACGCAAAGAAAGGCGCTTGGCCTCATGTCCATAGCAGCCGCCCTGTGGCCCTCCCAGTGCGGGGTGGTGAGAACTGCAAGTCAACAGCTCTGCTGGGGGAGGGTCACCTTGGCCCCAGTGGAGGGAGCCAGGCAGCTGCTGTGTTTCCAGGGAGAATCACCCCTTCCAGCTGCTTAGGACCGTTCCAGCACAGAGGACAAGTCGGGCCCTTAGAGGTTCTAGGTAGCAGTACCTGGCCACAGAGACCCAAAGCCGGCCCACAGTGCATATCTGGGAGTCTTCCTCATCCTCCAGGGTGTAGTTCTCCCCCAGCACCTTCACAGGCTGCCCGGCATGGATGGTGCCGCTCAGCACCCGGCCAAAGGCGTGGAACTGAACTCCATCATCTGTGCTGTACATCTTGGTCGTGTGGCACATCAGGGGGCCCTGGAGGAACGGACAGAGAGCAGCCTCAACCACACACACTCTCTGGGCAAGTACCACTGTTCCCACCTCCTCTCAGAAAGATGACGTGAGCTCTGTGAGGAGGCAGCCTGGACCCCAAGAAAGATGGGGTGATCTCCTGGGAAAATCCCAACCATGCTCTCCCCTTGCTAATAAATAGATGTCCAAGGGATGCATAGCAAAAAACAAAACCAACCAAAACCCCCCTATTTTCCGTCTTTTTCTGGGGAGATGAGGGCAACAGGGAAGAAAAGCAGGTTTAAGATAGCAGATTGACATTGTTAATTTGCAAGCTTACAAGACTGACTTGCCCCAAGTTTCCTCCAAAGATGTAACTCGCAATTCTCACCCGGCTGTGTGCTTATGCCAGAAGACAGACTGCCGGAGGAATGGCTGGGGAAGTTTTTTGAAAGCCAGGACTGGCCAGATTAGCAACCATTTGCTGCATCTTTACTACCTGGCAGGCACCATAACACTTTCTTAATCTTATTTAATCCCCGTGATGACCACACAGGTACTATTACCCTCACCTCACAGACCAAGACCCTCAGGTTCAGAAGGACTTGTGAACGTCCCCAAGATCATACCACCAGTGGCAGTAACATCAGGCTTCGAATTTGGGTCTGCCCGACTGTGCTCACGGGGAGCGGGCATGCACGGAAGGGGCGGGACAGCGTTACTCCTGCGACCAGAAAGCAGTACTCCGGCCCAGGAGGGGAGAAGTCAGAGAGCCGGGGAGCCACATTCCCTTACATCGGGGTCACAGTCGCTCATGGCCTCGCCGAGGTCGGAGTCCACGCCGCCGGTGTAGGTGTGCTCGATCTTGGGCTTGGCGCCCACCTTGGGGGAAGGGATGTGCTGCACGCACATGTCCACGAAGCCTGGGGAGGGTGAGAAAGCCGTCACTCTCTGCCCTCGTGCCCGGACGCGAGCGCTGACTCACTCATCCACTCACGATGGTCAGAGCCCGAAGAGCGAGAGGGCTGACTTTCTGCTCTAAAAGCCATGACACAGTGATTCTAGGGGAAGTGATACCCCATTTCCTGGGAGTATGCTGCTAAAAGGCTGGAGTCGCCCCGGTGCCAGGAAGGACAAAACGCTAGTCTCAGTGGTTCCTTGGAACTCGGCTGACGCAAATCTTCAAGTATCTCGATCAACCCATGACCTTTCATTGAGTGTAAGCACTTACTGGGCACTCACATGAAACTAAGTAAGTACCCCATCTCCTTCCTAGATCTGCTGAGAACAATCCTAGAAGGGACTCCTCCCTTCCTAACAGCCAATGAGCCATACAAGAGAAAACCTCCACTAGCATCTCGGGGTAGGCACGTCTGCTTCAGGGGCACCTACCACGTCGGGCTGATGGCCAGCCCAGAACAAAGTGCTGACATCATGCACTTCGGAGACTCAGATACCTGTATCCCACTGGACTCCCAGTTAAGAGACTGCTGATGGGGTCCTTGGCCAGCACCTTTTCCTCCCCCTTATTTCGCAGATGAGACACCAGAGTCATAGGAGAGCTGGGTGGCTGGCCCAGGGTCAGCCCACGGAAAGGCCAGGACCAAGACTCTGGCCTTTTCTCAACCAGTCCGGGGCCCATTCTCCTGTATCACCTGCTTCTGTGCAACTAAAACATGGGAGAGACGAGCCCAGGGGACGGAGAAATCTGAGTCTGCAACCTGTCTCCCAAGTCCTGGCCTGGTGCTTCTCCCACTGACGCACATCACCGGTGAGTCCACCTTCCTGACTGCCCTGGCGAGAACACAGAACCTCAGAATCTCCTTCCCCATTTCCTTTACTTGCATGCTCCTCCTGGTAAGGGAATTGAATTGCTTTTGCTTCCTTGGTACCATCCATTAAGGAAAGCAGCTAGGAAAAAGCCCAAGTGCTCTGTACCCCAAACTGTGGTTTATCCGTGGTAAACTTCCGCCAAAGAGCCTCAGATCTCTGGCCACCACTGTGGGTCTGGAAAAGCTCCTCACTATGAGTGGCAGGGTGTAATGACAGTGATGTGAGGGGGCCGTGAGCTCTTCATTACCTGTGAATTCGCCAAAGAACTTTTTGCAGACCAGCCTGAGCAGGGGACGGATGTTCAGCTTCAGCTCCTCCTTGGTCAGATGGATGCCAAGCTCATCCAGGGTCCTCGGGAGGCTGGTGTCCACATCGCCCACAACCTGTGACGGTACCAGACATCACATCAGCTGTAGCGACAGCTATGGAGGACAAGAGAAGGCCAATGGGCCATCTGAAACTTCATTGCACTAGATTTTCATGTATGGGGAGAGCTTTTGGCAAGGACAATTTAGTTTCAAGGAGATCTTTGGTGCCTACCCTGCAAACCAACCCTGGGCGAAGCAGGCTTGGTAAAATGCCCACGCCAGACAATAAAGCTGGCACTCACAGAAGGACTGCTGTCAGTGCTGCCCTCTAGTGTCTGAAAAACAGTATCTCATCCCACTTGGGCAATGCCTTAGCCATCCCTATTTAGAGACTTCTCAGATTTAATGGATCACTGCACTGGAGGGAACCAAAAAAGGTCACCTAGCAGTACGCCCGCTGTCAGGGCAAGGCCAAGCCCAATCACCCCCAGCAGACTCCGGGTCTCTGCCGAGACAGACTCTGTAAATTTCTTTTATTAATCCGTTCCAGTCTGACACGAGATACTAAGTAGTTTTTAGCACTAATAAATTTTAATCACATTATTTTGTCTTGCTGCTATGATTTCCTATTTTAAAGTTGGAATAGCCACACACATTGTGTGTGTGCGTGTATTCCCAGGGCACAGCACTTAGTCAACACTTGCATAGTTTACAACTGTCCTAGGAGAAAAGTCTATATGAAAATTCTTGTACAGCCCTGGCTGGTGTAGCTCAGTGGATTGAGCCCCAGCCTGTGAACCAAAGGGTCGCCAGTTCGATTCCCAGTCAGGGCACATGCTTGGGTTGCAGGCCAGGTCCCCAGTGTGTGGGGGGAGGCACGTGAGAGGCAACAACACACTCATGTTTCCTTCCCTCTTTCTCCCTTCCTTCCCCTCTGTGTAAAAATAAGTAACATCTTTAAAAGAAATTCTTGTACAACATCACCACTCTCAGGTCTGCCTCCTAGGGAGCACAGATTCATACAGACACAACACAACACTCTGCTCTTGGGAGCAACTCCTCTGTGTAACCACTTCCGTGCCCGTCTGACGCACCTCATTCAATCTGAAACCACCACATTCCGACGTGCCCAGAATAGTCACCTGAAACCAAGGTCCCTCTGCCATTCTTTTAATGGCCACAAATACTTCACTTTATGGGATGTACCATAATTCCCCCAATCAGATTCTCACTGACGACCACTTTCTTTCATACATTCCCCCCTTTCTCTAAATTCAACAGCACTTAGAGGTCGGTAGTGTTCCACATCCAGAGGATTGGTCACCAACCATCTCCATTCTCGGTAACACAAGGCTGAGCAGGTTTAGGGGTAGGGGGACGGCCAAGTTCATCTTGTGCTTATTAGGAGGCCAGACCTAAACCAGGTGGCCCAACACCCTTACCTGAGCAAGGATCTTATAAAGGGGCTCCAAGATAAACTCCACGAAGCTCCTCTGGGAGCTGCTGGTTGGGGCCTTTTTGGTAAACTTCCGCCTGAAGAGAAACAGGAGAGTTGCGGGTGATCCAGGAGGAAGAAGGCCGTGTCGCCAACCTCCAGGGTGAACTTCCTGAGTCTGTACCTGAGCAGGGCCAAGGGGAAGAGGCGTGTGTGTGGGAACATAACATTTCTTGACTCCTGAGGGGGCACATGGTTCTGCCTCTCACGGACGCCTGCCCTGAGCTGTGGAAACCTCACGAGAAGCGACCTCTCGCCCCGTCAGGGTTCCTGAAAGCAGCTCACTTGGAGGAGGGGGGATGGAAGCTCATGACTAAGAAAAAAGTAGGTTTTAATCGTCAGAACTCTCTCTTTCCTGTCCTCACGTACCGGGACCATGGATCACCCCTCAAGCGTCACTTCTCACACGCTACTTACGTCTTGGGGTTGAAGTAGATGTCACCCCAGAGTCTTTTAGCAAATTCCTGGTAGTTAATGTCACCTGTGAGAGAAGCCATACAATTATAAGCTACTTGGCAAACTACTGTTCGACGTTCTCTTTCAGGTGCCACAAGTGGTCTGTAGCTGGGGAATTCTAGCAGCTTTCTTTCCGAAGCCCAGACGTTTCCTTCTGCCCAGGCAGGCGGACGCTAAGGCTCTGACCAGCGCTAAGCTCCCAGAAGGCAGATGCCTAGCCTTCTGGACAGAAAACACCACAGCCAACCTGTTTCATCTTGTATCAAATAATATTTCTAGTTTGACTGCAACTGCTAATCCTGGTCCGACTGAACCAAGCAGTTGTGGCTTTTAAAGTTCAAGACCTTCTCAGTCAAAAACTCCTGTAACATTCAAACAGATCACTGGGAACACCAACGATCTCGTGGGTATTTCTGCCCAGAGCAGACTGGTCTCTCCCACTCGAGATGGCAAAAGGGAACGCATCACCTTCTCCCTAACGCCCCGCTGCCCTCGAGACTCTTCTACCTCCTTCAGAGGGGCCAGCGTTGGCACCTCATCCAGGCTCAGCATCTTTTTATTCCCACTTTGTTAATTTGGAAACTGTCCCTCCCCTGTGAACCGCCCTGTCTTTTACACGCCTCTGCTGCTGCATTCTGCAGAGGCCGTATTACAGTCACTGGGCTGAGCTGCTTGAGCCCTCACAAGAACCAGGCCGATGCCCGACAGAGGCTGAATAAAGGCTTCCTGAAGCAATGAGCGACCATCTCTCTAATACACTTGCTCCTTCTCAGTCTCACAGGTAACATTCATCCAATCTCCACAGTCCTGGGCCTGAACATTGTCCTGAGCGTCTAAACAGGTGTCCCTTCCTTCATCCCTTCCTGTCTCTGGTGTATCTCCCATCAGGTTTGCACATACTAGCCCACCCCAACATTTAATATTTAATGGCTCCGAGCTGCTGACAGGTAAATTCTAAGTTCCCTCTCCTGGCATTCCAACCCTTCTCAGTGTGGCCCCAGCCTAGCCGGGCGGCAGTTTTACTGGGACCCTTCCCCTTGGGGAGACTGCCCACCGCTACCGAGAGGGCTGGGCCATGTGCTAATACCCCTGCCTCCGCGCCTCCTCTCCCAACTCTGCGGGCCTGGAATCCCTGCTTCCCTGCTCTCCACTTGCTTCAGCCCCATGTCCTCCTAGAAGCCTTCGCTGACCCCTAGGTCACAGGAGCTGACTCCCCATTCTGAACCCCTCGGCTCCACCTGCCTGCCTACAGCAGCTCCCTGAACTCAGCCCACATTGCCATCCTTGCTCTGGGGACTGTGCACCCACTGGACGAAGTTCCTAGAAGTCAGAGACTCTTCACCGTGCTTTGCTGTATTTCTAGTAAGAGGACATGACGTCAATTTTGGCAGTAATGGTGTGACAGACAGAAAAAGCACCAGAGTAGATTCTAGTTCCAACTCCACCAATAACCCCTGGGCAGGGTTCTCCCACTTGTAAAACGAAGGGGAAACTCAATGATCTCTGAGACCCTTCCAGAGCTGACTTTGGAAGTGCACACGTGGCTTTCCATGACGAGAACGCTGGAGCCCACAGACGGCTCCTTGGAACAGCGGGCTCCAAGGGCGAGTAACAGTCTCTCTTGAGGCGTAGGGCCATTTTCAATCAGAAATCATGAATACACTGTAATTACAGAAAAGCTCTTGGATTTTGCTTTATGTACTGTTAGAAAAAACATTAAGAAACCTATAAACTAGAATTCTGTTCAGATTAACTCACTTATTGTCCATCTATCCATTTTTTTTTTTTAAGAATCATCTGGAAACAATGCAAATATTTGTCTAATAATGAGAAAACAGTTAAATTACAGTTCAAGTATACAGTGGACCACTGGCATTACCTAATTGTTATAAATATTTATCCTGTTATTATATATTTATACATGTATATAAAATATGACCTCATTTACATAAAACACTAAACAGAGAAAGAAATAAGTTTAACAAAACATTTGTGCCCTGGCTGGGTGGCTCCACTGGCTGCAGCGTCGTACACCAAAAGGCTGCGGGTTTGATTCCCAGTCAGGGCACACACCTGGGTTGCGGGTTCAATCCCTGGGCAGGGCGTGTACAGGCGGCAACAGATTAATGTTTCTCTCTCCCCCTTCCTCTCTCTATGAAAACAACAAACATATCCTCAAGTGAGGATTAAAAAAAAGATGTTTGTAATGGTTATGATAATGAAGTTACGGGTGAATTTTGCTTTCTGAACTAGATTTTACTTTATTTCCCACTTTTCTGCAATGAGAATGCAGTAAATATATACACATATACTCAAAAAAAGAAAGAAAAGACCAAGTTTTATTTACGCATCTTCCCACAAGAGCGCACATGCCCACCCTGGGCACGGGGCAGGGCAGCTGACTGGCGGGGCGGAAGCCCTGGTGCCCCAGCGCCCACCATCTGGGAGGCTCCTCGCAGACCCCGTTTCCTCAGCTCAAAAACAGGGTGACAACGAGCCCTCTAATGAAGTGCAGTGTCTGACACACGACATTCGGGACACGGGACCCTAAGGAGCCGAAAGGAACTGGGGAGGCACAGGGGCGGAGAAGAGCGCAGGAGCCTCCTACGATGGGAAGCTGATCCCGGTGAGCCGACGTCCAGGCTCCAGGGACCCACACGACCACCCGCCTGGGTCCCCGGCGGAGGCTCGTTCGCACTGAGTGCACACCCAGCACGGAGTTCTCAGGCAGGCCCTCAAAATTCCTACCTGCCTAGAGATGGCTGAAAAGACAGCCAGGGTGCTGCTCACGAGGGAGACGCCATCTCTGAGGAAGAGATCTGACAGGCTTCGTGAGCGTGGGTAATTCGTTTTTGACAGACTTTATCTCACTCTAGGCCGGAGCCTAGCTCCTAAAACGAGCTCTTGCTTCATCTTTTTCTTCCTTGTCACCTTTACTGTTCTATGTTTTAGAAACCACTTAGCCTGAAGAGAGGGTCTAGGGGCCAAAAAGAGCCTCCAAGTGTGAGACTAACAGTTGATAAAATGCTCCCCTCCACAGGGGACTCTGGCAAGAAACCAATTTCTAAGCCATTCAGCAGGAAAGGCACCCGTGACTCCGGGGAAGCTGGCGAGACAGACTGCCAGCCAGAGCTTACCGAACGTGTCGGCATAGATCTTGGCAAAGGAGCCCAGCGTGAAGCAGATGCTGTACTGGGAGCTGGAGAAGCAGACGTTGCCCAGGAGTGGGGACAGGATCAGGTTCTCGTCCGTGGAGTACATGCTGAAACGGAGACAGCTGTGAGTGCGCAGCCAGGCTGACGCCGCCGCGGGCGAAGGACCGGGGCTCCACATCGCAGCCTCTCTCCAGCCCTTGCCCTCAGAGGGGCCTTACATAACACAGTCAGCTTCGCCAACAGCCTGTTCCAAGAAAGTGACATGATGAAGTTGTTCCCCGACTCCCGGTAACATGCCGACTTCCCAGAGCTGGGAGCACCCTGCACGACCTTGGAGAAGTTAATTGCACCGGACAGACAAGGGGCAACTTGGACGACAGAGACAAAGGTCTCAGAACACAGGAAATGAATCTAATGTGATCGGAGAGAAGCACATTCTGGAGAAATCTCAATTTTACAAATACAAATAGACATAAAACATCAGTACAAATGATTAAATAAATGAATAAAAGAGCCCTGGCTGGTGTGGCTCAGTGGATTGAGTGCCAGCCTGCAAACCAAACGGTCGCCAGTTCAATTCCCAGTCAGGGCACATGGGTTGTGGGCCAGGTCCCCCGTAGGGGGTGCGTGAGAGGCAACCACACACTGTTTCTCTCCCTCTCTTTCTCCCTCCCTTCCCATCTCTCTAAAAGTAAATAAATAAAATCTTAAAAAAAAAAAAAGTCACTTTGCTCCCCAATCCCACCACCCTACTCTCCTTTATTCTGTTTTGTTTGGCTTGATTTTCAAATTCGTGTTAAAACTTTGTATCTTAAAAGTCATGCAGAAGCATCAGCACCCCAAGTTCACTAGTACTTATAAGAAAACTAGTTATACCCAGGGATCAGATCCACAGCCCGAGCCTTACTATACCATGTTTTATGGAATTTCTTAATTTAGAAATAAAAGTACTGGCTTACAAAAACCAGCCCCTACCTCACTCTACCCCACTCCCAAGTCATGCTCACCAGAGGAGATTGCTCTCAATTCTTTTAGAGCTGCTTTTAGAGCATTTACCTCCATATTTCTAAATAATGTGTATGTTGTCATTCACTGTGTAGAGGTTGAGAAATGATGTCCTATTTTGGTAGGCCAGGATTGAGCCCTTCCCACCCCATGTCCTTTCTGAAGAACTGTATCGTTCCATGCTTTGGATTCCTGGTATTATATTGGGCTCTGGTCATCCTCAGTCCTTCTGGAGACAGGGAGGAGCAACCCCTGTTGAGATTCAGTGCTGCGAAGCAGAGAAACTCCTGGATGTGAACCTGTCTCTGGACATGCAGGTGCTGCCCCCAGTCCTCGATGGCAGAAGTGTTCTCTCAGTAAAGCAGTCTCTCCCCATGCCCTTTGAGGGGCCTCCAGAAGGCATCTAGTACATTCTTCAGCCTACAGATAAAACTACCTTTGAGACATACTTAATCTGCCCTGGCTGGTGTGGCTCAGTGAATTGAGTGCTGGACTGCAAACCAAAGGGTCGCTGGTTTGATTCCCAGTCAGGGCACATGCCTGGGTTGTGGGCCAGGTCCCCCCAGTTGGGGGCGTATGTTGTGGGCCAGGTCCCCCCAGTTGGGGGCATATGAGAGGCAACCACACATTGATGTTTCTCTCTCTCTCTTTCTCCCTCCCTTCCCCTGTCTAAAAATAAATAAAATCTTTAAAAAAAAAAAAAAAGACATACTTAATCTATTCTTCAAAGCCACCTTAATACTGCATTCTAAAGTCTCCCACACCACCGCTCACGCTTACTGATGTACGCCCTTGTACACCTATCTTGTAAAGCAGCTGAATCAGAAACAACAGCCAAGAAACAGTTCCCTCATTTCCTTAGTGCTAATAACAGCAGCTATCATTATTCACTGATCGGTTACTGCTAAGCACCTGACGTGTGTTCCATCACATGTCTATTTAATTTCTTGTAACACCTCATCAGGCAATTATTATTATTATCCCCTTCTTACAGAAGCAGAAACTGAGGCTCTACAAGCTTGGGTAATTTGCTCACTTTACACGGTGGCCGTGAGGTGAGCATGAGACTGACCCCAGGGCTCCCGGCACTGACCACGATACTAACTTGAAGATGTGTGCACAGCCGGTTACAGCAGGATGTGAGTGAAGCCAAGGCCGTGGATTCAGTCCCGGCAGAGCCAGGGAATGAGCCTCTAGCCCTGCCCGACAAGCTCATCAATGCGTCCCAAGAAATCAGAGTTGCCCCCCGAGTTCAAGGTTAAGACTTGTAAAAACTAGAGTCCCTGAGGACACTGCCAGGTCCCTTATACCTTATTAACCCGTTGACCTCATCCACAATGTGACGCAGCTTGTAATAAGCATCAGTCGGAGGCAGCTTCAGCTCCAGGATCAGCCGGTCGATCTTGTTGATGCACACGGTGACCGCCAGCCTCTCCTGTACCGCGTGCTTGATCAGCCGCTCTGTGTTCAGCATCACCTGAGAGACACAGGTGGTAACAGCAAGGGGGTGAAAAGGCCAGAGCAAAGTCAAAGAGGGTACTGTTTTCAAATTCAAGGTTTGAGGAAAGGAGGACCTGGGGGGTAGACTATTGGGTGGAAGCAGAGGGTGTCTTGCCCAAAGGCAGATTTGGGAACTTTAAGAGGGCCCCTCACAGGACTGAGTAAGTACAGTGCCGATGCTGGGAGCCAGGTTTCTCACTGATAGAGAAGGGACAGAAGAAGAATTAGGAAGCACACCTATGGTGCTAAAATGGAACTGCAGGAATTAGGAGACACTGATGATTTCTTCCTTCTGTGTGTGTGTTAATGGCTTTTTAATATATATGAGTAAAAACAGCTACAGACATGTGCGGATATACATTATCTGTACTCAGTGAAAGGACCCAGCAGCAATGAACATATCCGGATCTGTTTCTAAATACCAGTCCCTACTATAAGGAGCCAGAGTTCCTTGGAGAAAAGGCTGATCCAGGATTGGGGCAGAGAAGGTACGAGATGAGTCTAGAATACCTTTTTGTGCCTAAGAGTGAGGAAGTAATAAAAAAAAAAAATTTAGGACATGTCAAAAGGACAAAGGAGCCAGCCTGACGGAGCTCTCACTAGCCAAGTCTGGGGTAACTAGAGTATCAAAATATATCAGGACAGTAATGGATTCAATCCAATGAGTAAAATAAAAACCCATGAAGCCACACTGATAATAAATAAGCAAACAGAGAAGGAAAAGCTCTTCCTTACAACAGAATTCCAACCCATAAATACAGAAGGAAAAACAGGAGTTAGAAAATCACTACTTGCAACTCTTACAGAAACAAGCTAGAAATGACTAGTAGATGCTAAAAATCATAGGTAAAGCTTAATAAGGAATAGAATGTATAATAGATTCAAGGTATCACTCCACAAATTATTTATTACAACGGGGAAAATCGTAACTTCACACTGAAGAAAAACCTGACAGACCTGCTTTAACCAGTGATCAAAGCTAACATCACCAATGGGACAGGTGACACCACGGACCTCCGATGCGATGCACTAGCAAGAACACAGCAATACTTATGTAGCAATCCTGCCAAAAATAACCTGAACATGATCACGAAGAAGCATCACACACACCCAAACATTCTACAAAACGAACGGTGAATACTCTTTGTGCTCATGTCATAAAAGACCAAAGAAAGGTAAAAGAACAGCTCCAACCAATTAAAAGAAACTACAGAGACATGAAGACCACATGCTGTGCAGCATCCTGGATGAGGAAAACAACTCCATAAAGGACATTACTGGGACAATTAGCAAGACTAAGTTCTGTAGAAAATGATCTCTACAACAATGTTGTATCAACGGCCCTGGCTGGTGTGGCTCAGTGGATTGAGCGGCAGCCTGCGAAACAAAGGGTCGCTGGTTCGCTTCCCAGTCAGGGCACATGCCTGGGTTGCAGGCCAGGTCCCTAGTTGGGGAAGCGTGAGAGACAACCACACACTGATGTTTCTTTCCCTCTCTTTCTCCTTCCCTTTCTCCAAAAATAAATAAATAAAATCTTAAAAAATATATACTGTATCATCGTTAAAGTCTCTGATTTTGGTAACTGTACCACGGTTAGGTACATGAATGCCTTTGTTCTTAGGAAATACATTCTGAAATATTTTACTTTCAAATGGTTCAAGGGGAGAATATACACACGTGTGTACACGTACAGAAAGAATTACAAAGCATCCTTGGCTGGTGTGGCTCAGTGGATTGAGCGGTGGCCTGCGAAACAAAGGGTCGCCAGTTCGATTCCCAGTCAGGGCACATCCCTGGGTTGCGGGCCAGGTCCCCAGTATGGGGTGTGGGCCAGGTCCCCAGTATGGGGTGTGTGAGAGGCAACCACACATTGATGTTTCTCTCCCTCCCTTCCCCTGTCTCTAAAAATAAATAAATAAAATCTAAAAATATAAGTCATCACAAAGCAAATGAGGGTGAGTTCTTTGTACTTACAACTTTTCAGTAAGTCTGAAATTATTCCAAAACAGTCAATTTTAAAAAGGCAACTCTGGCTCCCTCTGCTGGCTATCTCACTAATGACAACATGAATGAGGTTAGCCAAATTACCTAATACAAGAGACACCACAGGCCTTTTAATTTCAATCTCTCTTGACATTAGAAAAACTCATTAACATTTCAAATCCATTTATATGAATATACTCTCCTCCTTTCCTTTTATTTACATTTGTTATCTTATCTTTGTGTTTTCTGCATGGTGATGGGTCCTATCATTCATTTTGAGGCTTCACTGGGCAGGGAGTAAGGAACTCATATTGAGAACTAATTTTGAACTTCATTTGCTACATTAATTTCCAAGCAAATGGGAGCCTGAATCCCACAGATTTTCATGTTCTCTGGCTCCCAGCCTGCTCAGTGCTGTGGACACTGTGTGGGGCAAACCTAACAAAGAGGAGGGAATCCAGACTCACGCCCTCGGCAGCGTCGATGAAAAGGACCACTCCATCTGAGATGCGCAAGCCAGCCGTGACCTCATCAGAAAAATTCACATGTCCTGTAAAGCAAATATTAACTAAGTCACCAACTAAGTCGCCATTTGTGTGGTGGCAACAACCGGCAGGTGGTCTGCAGGGTACGCAAAGCAGGTGAATTCCCAGTACCCCTTCCCCTTCCCCCAACAGCTCACTGCGGTGTATAAAAAAACTCCACCACTAGAGTCACACTCCTGGATTAAACTTTTATTCAGGAGGTCCCCAAACATAAAAAGATGGACGTTTTTAGCTAGAAGGGCATAACATATTCATATTCACATACCAGCTTAGTCTGAATGGGAGGAAGGAGAGTTCTGGGGGGCAGAAGGCAATTTGGAGGGAGGAGAAAAGGCAAAGGCAGGCCTGGAGCACGGGAGATAGTGCCTGGAGAGGTGCTGCCGGCGGGGGCAGGGCTGACAGGGATGAGGGCACCGGGCAAGGAAGGCCAATCTGTCAAAACCCAAATTTCCCTACTTAAAACTCGGACCCACTTGGTCTTCTCCAAAAGACAGGGAGCCCGCCACAGGGCAAGGCACGCTGCTCCCACTGTGCACCGAGAGCCCACCAGCGGTGGGTGTGTTGTGCCCAGTCTCCTTCGAAAGACTGAGTGCCTGAGGCAGGGGGCCCATCTGTCTCACCATTATTACTGTGGCATCTAGCATGGGGCCTAACATAGGCGCAAGTGAACAAGTGAGTAAGATTCCCTAAAATTTAAATATTCTAGAGCAAAGAGAGGAGCAAAATGGGAGGCCTGGAGCACAGTGCTTGCTGATGAGCTAGTCAGACGCAGAGGAGACAGGGTCAAGGAATGCCCTACCTGGGGTGTCCATTATGTTGAAGAGGTAAGATTTTCCTTTGGTGTCCGGCAAAACCACTGTCACAGGGGTGCTTTTGATGCCAACACCTCTCTGAAAGTCACAAAAAGACAGTGGTCAAGGCTTCTTCCTCTGCAAGAGGGGTTCACTCTGCTCTCGGCGCTCGCCGGCTGCTAGTGAATCACACTGATGTCTCTCCTTGTGGTGAGTGGGATCTGTAGCTAGGCCTCTAACCAGAACCACCTTGAAGACAAAATATCTCAAACAGCCTTTTTTGGGAGAGAGGTTGGTTCAAATACAAAAAAGTAAAAGTGAACAAGCAAGCAAAGCTGTATTAAACTTTAACGAAGGATCAAGGGTCCTAAAGTCTTATCCTTCTCACACAGTGGAAACGAAAATAACAACCAAGCAGCATGTAGGCAAAAAGAAACAATCCGGGGGCACTTGAGGATAAAGAAAAATGATAAAAGCTGTAACAGGGAGTAATTACTAAACCCTAGTCAAATAACTATAGTAAAAGACAACAGCAGCTAACGTTTGTTGATTGTTCCCAGTTTCTCTAGTTCACCATAGTTATATTCATTTAGTTGAGCTGACCATGTGGGTATTCAAGAAAAAGAGACAGAAATAAAGAGGGGGCCCTGACTGGGGTGGCTCAGTGGGTTGAGCGTTGTCCCACAAACCAAAAGGTCGCTGGTTCGATTCCCACTCAGAGCACATGCCTGGGCTGCAGGCCAGGCCCCCAGCTGGGGGTGAGTGACAGGCAACTGATCGATGTTTCACACGTAGATGGTTTTCTCTCTCTCTCCCTTCCACTCTCTCTTGAAAAAAAATATATATTTTTTAAAAATTAAAAAAAGAAAGAAAGAAAGAAAGAAAGAGGGGCAAAGAGAAAGGTTTATAGGAGAGGAATAAAGACCCAGACGGAAACAAAGAAAGAACCAGTTGGAATGGGAAAAACAGATAACACGCTCACTGGCTCTACACAGAAAGAGGAGCCAACAGACGAACCTCTCAAAGACAAGCTGCTCCTAGAAAGTGACTGTCTGATGGATGAAGTCACCTTACAGATTTTTAGCATGATGCCATTTAAAAAATCACATGGAGCTTCTGCATAACTTACAGCAGTTGCCCTATCAGACCACATTAAACTCAGTCAAGGACGGAGGGTGCTCCCTTTACCCTACAGCTTGCCTCCCCGGCTCTCTCTCAAGTTACCGATCACGGGGTGACTGGGAGAAGCAGGGAGATAAAAAGGTGGGAGGGAGAGGGGGGATGCGGTATAGACCAAAGTGTTATCGTAAAGGCTCCCTACACTCCCAGCAAAACTACTATTGCTGGGCCTGGTGCGGGCAACAGCTGGATTTCCCAAGGCACTCTTACCTCTTGTTCTGTGAAGAGGATGTCAGTGTAGCACAGCTAAGAAAAAAAAGGACTGTCGTTACCGCCTGAATTCAGACTTCCCTCCCACACAAACCATCAATCACTTTCCCCCACCGCCTCCCAACTCAAGGGTTTCTACCTCAGGAGGAGAACAGATTGAAGAGAGCAGGGGGTCCCTGCAGAAATTTCAGGCAATGAGACCATGGCCTTCCCAGATGGAAAATGCTCCTGGCTGTGTTTTTAGGGGGTGGGGGTAGCCACTGAGGACCAGGTATGGCTGGTGAGCTAAATTATAGCAAATGCACCACCTTCTTGGAGTGTAAAGGGAGACATATCCAGCCTTCACGGAGCGCCCACATGTCAAAACAGTCAATCTGGCAGGGACTGAACAATTATTGCACTGAGACTTGCAGCCTCGCTTGGCCTCACTCACAGGCACTTAAATTTATCACGAAAACAACAAGGGCCATTGTGTTATATTTATAGAGGAAGCTTTAAATGCTATGACAGGAAAGAATAGGCTATAAACGTCGAGACACATCAGAACAGAGGAAGGATCCCAAGTGCATAACAGATCATACAGAAACACTGCAGGTTAATATTCTTTATGCCCCTGAGAAAGTTGTAGTTATTTTCTTAATGGCTATTAATGCAGATTACAATTATAAAGCAGCACTCTGTAGGTGTCATTCTTTACAATGACTGAGAAAGCCGGAAGAAGGGGAAGAAGAGAGACACACCCCTGTATATTCGGAATGGTTCACCCTAAACTCTCGATCGAATTTCTACTTACATCTTGGTCGTAGCGCTTTCTGATTTCCGGGTGAGTCTGCTCTATGAGACAATCTACGAAACACGTCTGAAAGGAAATGGGAGGTTAAGACCTGCCAACCACAGAGGAAAATCTATTCCACCCTCCCCCCAGCTCCCAACCCACCGCATCGTTTAGGGACACGGAGAGGAGGGAGAGAATGGGGAGGGTTAGGGGTCAGCAAAAAATTAACACTGAAGCTACAGGATTATTTCCAAATGAAAGATGCAGTCTTTCTTAGACAAGCATCCCCAGGGAAATGAAAACACAAAATCAGAGTAAAGCTCAATTTTCCCTCATCTGTCTAGCTGCAGACACAAGCCTCAGGCATTCCTGAGCGGCTTCCTGACAGGCCTAGTAAGGACGAGCTTGTCCCACTGCTGAGGACAAGCTAGAATTCCACAGCAAGGTTTCACCATAGGCACGGAGGTCCCCAGAGTCTGAAGGTCTGGCCTTCTGGGCTCAAACCCCGACCTGTGACCCTGAGGGCTTAAGAAAAGAGCAGGAACGAGGAGAAACCTGTTCCGAGTGGCTGAAAGTTCTCACCTTGCCGTGATGGAGATGGCCGCAGAGGGTCACGTTTCTGATGAGCTCCGAGTTATCCATCAGATCCGCCAAAAAACTGAAAGGAGACAGGAAATGAGAAGAGGGACTTTGGCGCAAGTTTTCAAATGGGCAGAGGTGTAAAAGTGTCGTAGGTATTTTCAGTTGTTCAGGGAACAACTTGCGGACCCACGAGAGAATGCTCAGAGGCAGACGTGAGCTTCCACATCTACACAGTTCTGGGAATGGAACAGACTTACCCACGACGGTGACACAATCTGCGAAATGTCAGGAGGATTCCAACAGTAGAGTAATGAGGTTTAAAAAGCAAGCAAGAAAAAAAAACCCAAAACAAATACCAGAACTAACACACCTACATGAGTACGGTCCCTTTCAAAATCTTCAGGTTATTTGTCATCTATTTATTCCACTGATGTTAAGGGGACTTGAAATAACTTTGGCATCTTCTCTTTTGAAACTGTCCTAAGAGCTAAGTAACAAAAAAGTGTCATCTTATTAACAATGCTGCCCTGGCTGGTGTGTCTCAGTGGATTCAGTGCTGAAAGGTTGCTGGTTCGATTCCCAGTCAGGGCACGTGCCTGGGTTGCAGGCCAGGCCCCCAGTTGGGAGCATTCGAGACACAACTGATGGATGTTTTTCTCACACACTGATGTTTCTCTCCCTCTTTCTCCTGCCCTTCCCCTCTCTCTAAAAATAAACACATAAAATCTAAAGAACAAAAAACAAAGAAAAAGAAAACCAACGCCAAGCAGAGTACTCCCATCTTGATCAAAACCAGCCCTGTCTTCCTCGCTTACCACCCACATTGCTTATGACAAGTAGCCTTTAGGTGACTTTGGCTCTTCAAAAAAAAGTCCAGTCAGCTTTCAAAGACTGGAGATTTAAAAACATCACCACTGAGAACAGAAAGGAATATAAAGCAAGCTCTGAAGACAGCTGAAAAGCTGTTTCGAAAGTGTCTATCTGGGTGGCTCAATTGGTTACAGTGTCGTCCTGATACACCAAGGTTGCGGGTTCGGGTTCGATCCCTGGTTGAGGCGCATACAAGAAGCAACCAATGAATGCATCAATGAGTCCAACAACAACTCACCATCTCTCTTCCTTTCTCTCTCTAAAATCAATAAATAAAAAGTTTATTTAAAACAAACAAGCAAAATGTCTCTATGACGGTGGGTGAGCTCAGTGTGAGACAAGGACCCCACTCTTTCGGGCGTACGCAGTAACAACGTGGTTGAAAAAGTCTCATTGTCTAAGAATAAGTCAGAAGCACTTGAGCTCGTGAGGGCCCTGCAGCTGCCTTTCGACAGTTGCAGTGTTTCCCCGAATAGCTGGAAGGGTCTAAATCACTCTATACACACAGGGTTGGCAACAGCAGGTTAACAGTCGTTTCTACGGAAAACACAAAATTAATCAACAATAATACAAGAATAAACTCTGTTTCGAGTACGCACGTGACTGTGAACCTACTCTTGCCCCACCCTGTACATCTACCTACTTGTGCGCTCCTTTTCAACACAGAATTGTTATGTTCCCAAACTACCTAGCAACTTTGGGTCAAAATAGGCTCTGGTGGCCCAATATTGACAACTGTAACACTCGGCACTCTCTGTCCAAAAGGCTGGCCATCAATACCAAACTGAAGATTTGGAAGAAGAGGAAACAGCTGAGATCTGGATGAAAGTGAAGAGAAAAGTTACGGCTGAAACTAAATGTCCCAGTAACCGCATAAACTGAAGGAAGTCTTGGCAAATTGCAGGGAGAGATTTTGCTTATGCAGTTCACTGGCTACTTCAACCACAAACCACCTCCTCCACCCCCATAAAAAGAACAAACCCACGTTATTTATGAAGAGAGGCTGAGAGACACTGTAACTTACTCCATTTCATACACGGTGACAGGTAATGTCTGCTCCATCAGAGTGAATTTCTTGGTTTTCACTGGCTTAATAATAGGTTCTGGGGGGAAAAAAGATTATTGATGTGCAGGTAGGCAGAAAACATAAAAATACAGAGCTCGATTCCACTAGGCTGAGCTTTCGGAATGCATGACACATGATACCAATTTATGTTACTCTCCAGGATTGCTCAGATGCTGAGAAAGTTCTGGGAATGCTGTTTCGTAGAAGACAATAAAGGATCTTGAATTGTGGTCTGAGTTTGGACGTTATTTCATGGGAGAAAGGGAGGGGGACTGGATACAGGTTGAGGTCAATGTCAGTTCAAAGCTCCTTGTATTTATAAAACTTAGAAACTACCTAGAAACTAAGCATCGTGAGGATTGGGATTATTTGGATGTAAAACACATCAGACTGGGAGAGAATTTAAAAACAGTCTTCAAGCACCTCAACAGATGTTAGATAAATAAAGAAGTGTCTCTTATTTCCTCAGAAAAAAGCTATGAGTTTTACCGACTATTAAAACAGGGTTAACGGAATCTCAAACCAGAAACGGCACCGACAAACTGATCAATTCATTCGCTGAACTCTCAAGACTGCGATGGCTACAAAATGCAGTGTCCTCGCTTCCGTGCCACCTAGCACGACCTCGGGCACCTGCCGTACCTGTGAGAGGCTGAGTGTCTTCCTCCTGGACTATGGTCTCCACCTCAGGGCCGTACACCTCTTCGGCGGTGGGGTAGTACTTCTTGTCCTCGTGCAGCACCACCTCCATCCCCGGGTGGTCCTCGTCGTGATCACCCACGTCATCGTCATCATCGTCGTCATCCATCTGAAAGCAAGGGAGGGAAGGAGGCTGTGAGAGGCATGCCCTTCTCCTGCTCCACGATGGACAGCACACGAGGTAAGAGCAACGACTTCCCGTGTGTGACAGCTTCTGGTTTTGAGTTCCGTGCTAGATCGGGGGGTCAGGGTGCACGCCTGCCTGATCCTGCACGAAGAGCTGTGGCTCCTCACTCTAACCAGCCCCCTCCTAAAGTGGGCCACGGGTCACAAGAGAATGGAGATTGGACAAATGGCTTATCGCAACACGCCCTCTTAAGGGAAAAAATAACTCCTTCCCAGAGCAGAAACCAGGAAGCAGAGGAAGAAACTGGGAATAAGTCCAGACCCTTAAATTTTTCACTTAAGATTCACAGAATTGTTTCCAAAAAAATACTTTTCTGATAAAAATAACAGGTGTTGGTGAGGATGTGGAGAAATCGAAACCCTCACATGCTGCTGGCGGGAATGTAAAAATGGTGCGGCCACTTTGTAGAATAATTTGATAGTTCCTCAAATGTTAACCACCACCCTGGCTGGTGTAGCACAGTGGATGAAGCAAGGGCCTGTGAACCCAAGGGTCACCGGTTCGATTCCCAGGCAAGGCACATGCCTGGGTTGTGGGCCAGGTCCCCAGTTGGGTGTGCGTGAGAGGCAACCACACATTGATGTTTCCCTCCCTTTCTCCTTCCCTTCCTCTCTCTCTAAAAATAAGTATTTAAATTTTAAACACCGAGTTACCATGTGACCCAGCAATTCCATTCCTAGGTACATGCCCAAGACAGATGAAAACTTACATTCACACAAAAACGTGTAAACAAATGCTCACAGCGGCACGGTTCATGATACAGTCACAAAGTGCGAACAACCCAAATGTCAATCCGCTGATGACTGGATACATAAAGTGAGGTGCATCCACACGATGGAATCTTATTTGGCAGCAAAAAGAAATACTTACACATGCTGCAACACTGATAAATCTTGAAGACATTATACTGCGTGAAAGGAACCAGACGCAAGGGCCCCGATGTCAACGGTGCCGAGGCTGAGAAACCCGCTCCATTCGCTCTGAGCAGAGGACTAATGTGATCAGGCTTGTTTTAAAAAGATTCACTCTGGTCCCCATACTGAGAATATACTGGAAGGAGGGAGATTAACTAGCCATCAAGCCAGTTTCCTCCCGTCCCATACTGCTGAAAGTATTTTGAATCTAAGTGTAGGATTTCATGTAATAATTCCCAACTACCTGTAACTATTTCTACCTGAGTGTCCTAACAGAAGCTCAAGCCTGACAAGTCTAAGATGAAGCTAAACAAGCATCTTTTATCCTCTCCCTGCATCTGTCACAACCAGTGTTCCCCTGGTCGTCCAGCCCCCTCATCCACACTGCGGGCCAAACCCGCACCTCTGCGCTCCTCCGCTGCGAAGGGTTTCTGCAGGCCTCCCGAGCCTCCCCGCGCTACAAGGAGGGTCCCGGCGTCTTACTTGGATCATGCCACGCCTTACTCCCAGTTCTCCATTCAAGGCCTTCCATGGTCTGCCCCCCACACCCCACTTCACACCCACAACCATCCTCCAGCGACTGTGTGTCGGCAGTCAAAGCAGAAATCATTTCCTCTTAGCACCCCCCCCCGGGCCCCTGCTCACCACACTCCTTTGTAGTCTCCAATAAAATCCTATCTCTCTGCTACTACATACCTTCAACAAAGAATGGTTTTGAAAATCGACGCACCCCATGTGGACCAGGAGGCTACAGGACTCCTCCTGCCAGCAGGAGTGTGAACTGGTGCAGCCATGCTGAAGAGTAACCTGACAGCACTTAGTCCAGACAGACGAACAAACTATATACACATGAAGCACAAACACATGCATGTATACACATGTAGTATGTGTGTGTGTATGTATGATCCTATGATCGGCAACTCTGCTTTGGGGAATATAACCCAAAGACATTTGCACACTGCGCATAAAAGTGAGAACATGCACTGTGGTATTATTTGTGTCGAGGGAAAGCTGATGGCAGGTTACCTAGGTGCCCATCACTAAGTAACACGCACCAGAGAGATGAGATGCCTCAGATTAAGACACACACAGCAACAGAGACAGATCCTAAAATGCATCTCTTGTCCCACGCTGAGTGGGCAAAAGTAAGACACGGAATGAGGCAGATAATATGATTCCATTTACTTTAATACACACGCACAATGCAACTATACAAACAAAAAACACACGTACATTAGATCAACTACTATGGCAACAGGTATGAGAATGAGATAAAAAGGAACATGTTCATGGAACAAGAGCAGAGCCTTGCACAAGCAATAACGTGGTGCGTGAACTTGACTGCAATGAACTTGACCTTCTGTACCGAGGTGGAAGCGACCACACACAGCCTAACCATTCTGTTTGTTGTTATTAACGGCTTTAGTGAGATGTAATTCGGGTTCCATGAAATTCATCAATTTTATGTGCATAATTCAGTGGTTTTTAGTATATTGAGTTGTGCAACCATCACCACAATCAACTTTAGATCATTTCTGTCACCCGAAAAGAAACTCTGTGCCCTTCAGCCATCACTCCCCCATCCACGCCCCAGCCCAGACAATCACTAATTATTCTACCTTCTGTCTCTACAGACGCCTCCCATTCCTCAGGTTCACTGTGAATGTGGCTTCCTCAGATACCTTTCTTGGTGTTCCCAGCCAGGACTAATCCCTCCTTAGATCCTGTTACCAGGAATATCACTTAATATGCCTTAGACGGCACTTGTCCTTCGCTGTCCCGTATCACAGGCACTTCTGTATGTACTTCATCTCCCCTGGCAAGCACGAGGTTCCTGGGGGCGGGGACAATGCCTCGCCTCTCTCTGCATCATGATTCCTTGCAAATAGTAAGTGCTCCATAAATACTTAATGAACAAATTCTTGGGCTTTATTTAGCCTGGAATTCAAGTTTGTTGGGATCATTTTGAATTTAGATTCCGTTACCCAATATGTTAGCTTGTGTGACGTGCAAGTTTTATAAACTTCTCTATCTTCACCTAAGTCACTGACAAAAAGGTTAAAAGGACGGGACCAAGCGCAGATGCCTGGGGCGTGTCCCAAGAGCTCTGGCCGCGACCCATTAATCAAAAACCCTCTGGTACCATTGTTCGGTGGCTGTGACCTCTTTTCGGATTGTGACCCAGCCCATGTCCTTCCCACAAGAATGTCAGGAGACACAGTGGCTCTCTCAGGGAGGGGAGTGCAGTGGAGTGAGAACCACGAATACTTTCCATCTCTCTGGTGTGAGTGAGAATGTGTGCATGCATTACTTGTGTAATGAAAATTTTCTCTTTAAAACAGTATTTCTAAAGAGAAAATAATTGGTTAATAAGAAAAAATAAGACATTAAATGCCTTGCCCAGATCAAGATACATAATACCTATAGCGGACCCTTAACTTATACCTCAATCTCGTCACTGTAAAAGGAAAATTAAAAAAAAAAAAACTCATACGAGCTTACTAAGTGTTCGCCGTCATGTTTTAAAACTCCCTTCCATAATTTTTACCACAGATGCGTATCACGCGAACCTGTAGTTTCTGCAAGCAGTGCCTCCTCTCCATGTTTGAAAAGCAGGACGAGTCGCCTGATTCACTTTCTAGCGCCACAGCCAGTGTCCAGTTTCTATGGGATGACCGCGGGGGCTTTCAGCTAACCCCTGCAAGGCCTCCCCCACCACCCCACCCAGCACCTGGTGCATCTGGGCCTGGAGCTTTGACTGCATCCAAGGCTGCAAGATGCTCTCTTTTCACTTCACCTATGTGGCTTCGATGTCCTTTCTCCGGTGCCTGCTCTCCCTTTTCTAGTTTGAAGGACATTTACCCTGATACAGAAGACAGAGGGCAGCTGGGACATTTGTTCGGCTTCCCTAATGTTTTCCTAATGTCACACCCCCACTGATGAGCAGTGGGCCTGTTGACTTCTTGCTCTGAACATTGCTAAAACAGAAAAGCCACCTTTGGTGTCTTTGCAAGCCTCTGACCATTCTGGACTTCACCCTCCATAGCCCCCCTGAAGGGGAGTCGTAGGCATCTGCACCTTCGCTTTCTATTGCTTTTAAGCGTCTTTCAAAATCTGAGCTTATGGGAAAGTTCCCAGTGCAGCTGCGGTTGGAAAAAGCGACTGTCTTTTATTTCCTTTTGGAACTTCAGTAGCTAAGTTCTTAGGTTAGGTGCAGTGTAAGACCCCAGTAAGTCATATTATACTTTATTTATTTATCCCCTCCTGAGGGCATTTTTTCACTGCTTCTAGAGAGAAAGGAAGGGGAGGGGAGAGGGAGAGAGGGAAGATGGGAAGGAGGGAGAGATGGAGAAAGAGGGAGGGAGAGGGAGGGAGAAGAAGGGAGAGGGAGGGAGAGGGAGAGAGAGGGAGGGAGGGGGAGGGAGAGGGAGGGAGAGGGAAGGAGAAGGAGGGAGAAGGAGGGAGGGGGAGGGAGGGGGAGGGAGGGGGAGGGAGAGAGAGGGAGAGAGAGGGAGAGAGAGGGAGAGAGAGGGAGAGAGAGGGAGAGAGAGGGAGAGAGAGGGAGAGAGAGGGAGAGAGAGGGAGAGAGAGGGAGAGAGAGAGGGAGGGAGAGAGAGAGGGAGAGAGAGAGGGAGAGAGAGAGGGAGAGAGAGAGGGAGAGAGAGAGGGAGAGAGAGGGAGAGAGAGGGAGAGAGAGAGGGAGAGAGAGGGAGAGAGAGGGAGAGAGAGGGAGAGAAAGAGAAACGTCAACTTGGTTGCCTTCTCATACGCAGCCCAACTGGGGATCAAACCTGCAACCTGGGCATGCGCCCTGACCAGGAATTGAATCAGTGACCCTTCGGTCTACAGGATGATGCCCCAACCAACTGAGCCACACTGGTCAGAGCAGTTAGTCATATTATGAACAGGGCAAAAACATGTACACAGGTTTTATGGGAGCACAGAGGACTCGGTACTTTATTGCTTTATTTTTTAAAAGAGAAGGAAAAAAGCAATATATTTGTCTTACCTCATCAAGATCTTTGGTCTCTCTGCCCAACTCATCATCGTCTTCATCAGAATCTAGCTCTGGTCCAATATAATTCCCAAACTCATCATACAAGTCAGTATCCATGATGCTAAAATTCAAGAAGAGGAGTCAGATTCTGGCATGGTAGCAGGGCCTCCATGATATGGCCCCAGCTGTCCAGGCTTACAGTGGACCAGATCCCTTTACGCATCGCCTCTGCAATCACCCTCTGCAATCGCCTCTACCGGCTGCTCCCCGAAGCCCTGTACTCTCCCCTCCATTCTCTTCTTTTTGTAATGCTAAAGAAATGGAAAATAACTTAATACCAGCAGGTCTCAAAATCAGTAAACTTTTTTTCCCCTAAATTATTTGCATATACATCGCTGACACAACACCTCATCAGCACCTAAGACTTCAGTGCAGGGGCTGGCACACTGCGGCCTACGTCAAATGCCTGGCCTGCGGCCTGACTGCACACAGCCCTCCAGCTAAGAATGCCTTTCACGCTTTCAAGGAGGAGAAAAATCAAAGGAATACTATTTGATGATCTACGAAAATTATATGAAATTCAAATTTCAACGTCTACAAAAACAGCCACATGGGAACACAGCCCTGCTCATTCATCCATATCGTCTATGGCTGCTTTCACGCTGTATCAGCAGAGCTGCGTAGCTGCAGCTGGGCCCATATGGCCCAGAAAGCCTAACATATTTACTACAGAAAAGGTCTGCCAACTGTGCTTTAGTGTGTGGGGTCCCGACAAACAAGAACATTCCCCTACGTAATCATAACACAACCATCAAAATCAGAGAATCAGAGACGTTACTACCACCTAATCCACAGACCCCGAATTTCACAAACTGGCCCAATGGCGTCCTGCACAGCAAAGGGTCCATCCAGCCCAGGACCACAAGCTGGCATTCAGTTGTCTTGGTTTTAGTCTCTTTCCCTCTGGAACAGTTCCTGGGTCTTTCCTCGACTTTTATGACTTCACACTTTTGAGGATCACAGGCTAGCGAGTTTGTAGAATGTCCCTTAACTTGGGTTTGTCTGATGTTTCCTCATGATTAGATTAAGGTTATGCATTTCTGGCAGGAATATCACAGAAGTGATGGTGTGTTCTTTTTACTACATCTCCTATCAGGTGGTACATGATTTTATTTTATTTTTTCAGAGAGAGCAAGGGAGAAAGAGAAACATCAATGTAAGAGGCAAACACCAATTGGTTGCCTCCCGTCCTCTTGTATGCACCCTGACCGGGAATTGAACCTGCAACCCTCTGATTACGGACGGGATGATGCTCCAACCAAGCCACACTGGCCAGGGCAGTACATGATTTAATTTGTCCCCTCAGTGGGGATGTTACCTTAATCACTCAATTACACTGGTGTCTGCCAGGCTTTTCTACTGTAAAGTTACTTGTGTTCTCTTTGTAATTGGTAAGTGTTTTGTGGGTTTTCTGTACTTCAATTACTGAAATTCTATTTGAAGTACGGTTCAAACACCACCTCTTTCAAGCCTTCCTAGATCCTCAATTTCCCATTCGCCTACGCTGCTACGGCCTTCTGCACCTTTGTCAGCATTAAGCGGTTCTGCACGGCAGTTACCTGTACTACTCACCATCACCAACAACTCTAGAGCTTACAAGTAATAAACAACACAGCAGAGCATGGGCTAAGGGCCTGGGCTCTGGAGCAGGAAGACTTGGATGTGATTCCTAACTTTGTCACTTCGTAACTGTGCAACTTCAGGTAAGTTGCTTCTTCTCTCTAAACGTGTTTCCTCAACTGGAAAATGGAGCGAACAATTTGCATGGCATGAAAGATTGTGAGCATTAAACAAAATAGTCTGTGTAAAGAATTTATCAGAGTCCTAGGCTCAATAAATGTTAGTTAACATTATTTTATGGCCATTCTTGACTCCCGGGACCCTGTGTGCACATCAGTAGTCACTGTTAAATATTAAGTGAATGGAATGTTTAATTTTGAGATACTGTTATTTCTTGCCCTAGGTTAATCCTTCTGCCTCCCTCCATGCAACCTGTTGAGTGCTGACTGTAGATAAAATACAGAATTAAGAGCTCCACAGACTAGTAACTAATGAAAGACAGACAGATCAATTGGGTGCAACTGGTTGCCTTCTCGTACACACCCCAAACAGGGAGCAAACCTGCAACCTGGGTATGTGCCCTGACGGGGACTCGAACCTGCGACCCTCTTTAGTCCAGGAGACAATGCTCCAACGAACTGAGCCACACCAGTCAGGGTGGTATAACTTTCACAGAATCTCCAGGGTGGAGATTCTTTACACTTCCAAAGAGCTATCACATCTACGCTCATTTCACTCTCCCAAAATCAATGAAGTGACTGCCAACATTTTTATACAGGGCTGTTCACGGGACAAACCAAGGTAATTTCTGCTTCAGGGCCATTGTACTCGCTCTTCTCCTCTCAAATGCTCTTCTTTTGGATTATTTATACCTTGTTCTTTCATTTCACTCAGGTCTCTATAGAAATGTCACGTTTTCTGAGACACCTTCACTTGTCACTCTAAAAAAGCGCCCCCACACTCTCCAACCCCACGTTCACTGTTATTAACATTTAGCACTAGCTGAAATACATCTGTCGATGTGTTTACTGTCATCTCCCCAACCACAACTTAAACAAGCACTTTATTTTTCCCCACTCAGAACAGTGCCTGGCACAATACAGGGCCTCAGTAAGTATTTGTTGAATGAAGAAATGGCTCCAACAAGGCACTGAGAAGATAGCTGACTCGCCCACAGCTGCGCAGAGCTAGTACCTCTCGGTACCGCACCTCCCTGCAACTTCCCGCTACAAAGCGGGCTCTCAAAGGGGTGCAGAATAAGGACAGAGGGCGCTTAGCAGAACAGTGAAAGAATAACCCCAGCCCACGGAAAGGATTTTACGGGTGGTCAGCAATGAAGGAACCCCGAAATCCTGTAATGTGTGTTGGGGGGGGGCGGGTCTTTCGTTCCCTTTCGCGCTCCACACCTCAATTTACCCACGTGTGAAGTGGAAAAGGCAGACAGTATATAAAGCCTCTCCCAGATCTGACATTACTTAGTTGCCCATCCCACCACAGCAACTTTCCCTGCCGTTGATCGCGTCAGCTCAGCTCACCTCGCTCCTGCTCAGCCAAAAGCTCCAAGTAGGCCACCGGAGACCGCCTTCCGCCCCACGCAGCCACACCGCCTGCGCCCGGCGTCCGGAAGGACCCCCGCAGACGCCGCAGTCGCGTTTCTGCCGCGGAGGACAGCCCTCTGCCGGAGGACCAGCTCGGAGCAATGGCGACCGCGGATCGCCGGACAAGTACGGGCGCGGTGGAGTTGTGGGCCCCGAACTGAGGCGTGGGCTGCTCCAAAGAGAGTGAGGCCTGAAGAGGATCGAGTCTGATCAGGCGGCTCGGGCCACACTGCAAGGGGGCCTTCGGGCCGATCACGTGGGCAGAGTGCTGGAGTAGTTGCTAGGCAACCAAAGCCGCTGGCCTTGGTCTACGGTGAACGATGCGGTACCCGGGTTAACTGGCAATCCCGAAAGAAAGCAAGGGAACCAAGGGCAGGGCTCTTGGGGTGACGGTCGGGGGGGCAAGAGGGTTAGTTCTGTTTATTCAGGACAGGACAGAAGCCAAAACACCTGAGTTCAATTACTGGTCGTCTAGCCCCCTTCTTGGTGTTCAGCTTCCGCACGTTGGGGTGGAGGGGGAGGGCTATAGGTGTGCTTGCAGACGCCCTGCTGACCTGCCGTGGGGCTGCTGCTGCTGACTCCGCCGCAACATCTAGCTCACTGCACGGGAATCTGAGGTTCCAAGGGGTCTCACACCGAGTAAAAGCCAGAGCCAAGACTGGAGCCCATATAGATGATCTTCCTGTAGAACAGGTCCCTCAGCGTCAGATACGCGAAGGCTGCAGAACTAAAGAGGTCGCCCAAGCACATCTCGCTATGTGGAAAAGTGATGGGACTGAATCCCGGGACACAAATGTGTTCTCATCTAATGCGCCGATGTTAAAATATTTCTAGAGACAGAAAAAAAATGAAGGCATGGTTCCATACTGAAAGTCAGGACTCTATTTTCAGTGACAACGAATCTTAAGCGAATCCTCTCTGTGTAACAATATAGAGAACTAGGTTTTTGTAACACCCTCCCCAAGATGAGTGACAAGTTATCCGGAGTGTTTTGGGTCCTTTTGTGGGCTAGCAAAGAATCCAGGTGCACTCTCTTTCCTCTGTTATTGACTTTCCTCTTGTGTCCATTCCCTTTGCCTTCCCAGGCACAGGCCATGGAGAGGAATGACACCATTGACTTCAAGGCTTTGGAGAAAGAGCTGCAGGCTGCAATCACTGCTGATGAGAAGTACCAGCGGGAGAACGCTGCCAAGTTACGGGCAGTGGAGCAGAGGGTGGCTTCCTATGAGGAGTTCAGGTTGGCTTCATGTCATTTTTCTCAGGCCCTCCTATTAGGTGCACTGTGGTGGATAAGAGCCCGTGCTTTAGAGCCAGACGATTCTGGGCTCAGTCCTGGTCCTGCCCTCTGCGACCTGTGTGATCTTGTGCAAGTCATTGAGTCTCTCTGAGCCTCTGCCCCTCATCTGTAACAGAGAGTAGCCATTGCTATGACTGAATGAGTTATTACATGTAAGACTTCTGAGCACAATGTCTGGGACCTGAGGAGTGCTTAAAAGCTGTCAGCTATTGTTGCTGCTGTTATTATTTTTATTATTGTCACACTGACCTGCTGACAGGCTCGGCCTGTATCATGCCGAGTCCAGCTACTGCACGGCCGCAGACTGCATTAGGTCCATCCCTTAATCCCTGTCCTTTGCCCACAGGGGTATTGTCCTGGCATCACATCTGAAGCCACTGGAGCGGAAAGACAAGATAGGAGGAAAGAGGACCGTGCCCTGGAACTGTCACACTACTCAGGGAACGTCCTCTCAGGACGAAACCACTGACTTCTCCCCGGTAGGTGAGGCCCAGCAGGACACTGCCCTAAACCACTAGTCCTTACGACTGGTGCGTTTTCTTACGACACATACCACTTCCTTATTTCTCACATTAAGCCAACAGAGGCAGGTTTCTGCCCCTGTCCCAGAAAGAAAAGCAACATCAGATGGTGGGGGTGAGTTCAACCGCACAGAACAAACCAGGAAGCTGTGCAAGGCAGGGCTCTTGCGGCCAGCCCTCTGATTTGCATTCACAGATAGAGTTGGGTTGCTCCGGGTTCTCTGGTCTATAGTACAATGGTCCTGTGCCAGTTTTGGGAGGGAGACCCAGCCTGTCGGATCCTTAACGCTCACCTCAAGTTCTTTCTCTCTTCCCGAGGTTTTCAGTCACCCCTTCTGCCCTGCTTAGAGTAAACCCTGACTTTCTCTCACATCCATCATTAGGAAAATCCTGGTACAACTGAAAATCCCAAATGATGGCCTGGGTTCTTTAGGACCCTCTCTCATCTGAAAATGAGACCCACATGGACCAGGGCCTTCCCAGTGCTCAGAGAGCAGTAGCAGCTGAGCCAAGATGAAATCCCAACAGGCTCCCCTCCCTCTCGTGGTCACAGAGCAGCTGGAAAACCTCTGGATTCCCTTTTCCTCCTTTGTGGTCTAGGAGAAAACACTGCTGCAGCCAGAGACCTCAGCAGAGTTCTACCGGGACTGGCGGCGATACTTGCGGAGTGGGCCGGAGCGCTATCAGGCCCTGCTGCAGATTGGAGGTCCCAAGCTGGGCCAGCTTTTCCAGACGGACGTGGGGTTTGGACTTCTAGGGGAGCTGCTGGTGGCACTGGCTGATCACGTGAGGCCAGCTGACCGGCTGGTGGTGCTGGGGATCCTGCGCAGCCTGGCCGGCACCAGGCGCTTTGCCCTGAATCTGAGCCTGATGAGCCACGCAGAGAGATCGAGCTGCAAAGGCTTGTTTCAGAAGCTGCAGGCCATGGGCGCCCCCACGCCTGTGAAGGAGGGTCTCAGCCAGGGGGAGCAGGCTCTGGAGGGGCAGCCTGGTGGGCTCCAGGAGGAGGAGAGGCTCCTACAAGAGCTGCTAGAGCTGTACCAAGTGGACTTTTAGGACCAGTTATCTTTAGAGCCCCCTGGTGGTCACCGGAGGCTTGTGTTGGTGGTCCACGGGGCTCTGCAGGACTGTAAGAAGAAACCCACACCCACTTCCCTTCTCAACTTAGAATCTTCAGAGCAAAAGCTGGAATCAAATCTTCCCCTCTTCTCCACCTGCTCTGTGGCTCGATATTCTGAACTGTGTAGATCCACAGGAGGGCCAAAGGCCCAGGAAGTCAAGAGAGCTTTGCTTCCCATCCTTAGGGGCTGCCAAGCTTGTGGCTCATCACTCTCAGAGATGGGCATGTGCCCCACCAAATGCTGGCTTCTCCAGTGACAGCCTCCGCCCAAGAAAGGGAAAAAGCAAAATCATTCCTCCTCCATGATAAACAGATACTGATCTCCATAGCTTTTAACAAGAGTATCTACAATGTAAAACCAATGAATGGACATGTAATTAACAAAGGGTCAAATGTTACCTTATTTGAGGGGCAATCCCCCCCCCCCCCCCGGGACTGAGTTCCTGGGCAGGTTGGGTCTGGAAAAGCCCCAAGCCATCAGTGTAGGTCTGAGCAGCCTCCAAGGCTGCTTCCAATGGCAAGATGGGGAGGCGGTGGGCTTCCTTCAATCCCTGGCTAACCAAAAGGAAAACCTCTCCACTTGGCAGGCAGGGCAAGGCCTGGAGCTGGGAGGCAGGGTTTCCCTGTCCAGCCCTTGCTTCTGATTCTAGTTTCTCCTGATCCATTCTTGGGTGAGTGCCAGTGTTCTAGAAAGGGGAGAGAGGGCCAGGTTCTAGAATGGTTTTTCCTGGAGATCACATCTGTCACCTTAGAAGGGCATCTTGTACATCAGCTGGGAGTAAGTTGCCTTGCCTTTGCTGTATTCCCTGCAGATTGTTGCTTCTTTGCTTGGCTGCTTAATCCATTCCTCATAAAGATGCCTCTCCTGGCGGTGATTTCTAGAAGTTCCATAGGTCTTTAGTGCCTTGGTTTCTCCTTGGCCCTTCTGGCCCTTCCCTGCTTCTGGCATGAACCTGGCCCATGCCGCTGTGCTCCTGTGGGCGTGGGGGAGTCTCCAGGCCTTTGAAATTGTGGAGAAGGAGGACATTTTCCAGAGGACCCCCTGCCCTGCTTTCCTGATGTTCGACAACGCGGCCTACCTGGCCGACATGAGCTTCGAGCTGCCCTGCCACTGTAAGCCCGAGGAGGTGCCTGCCGTTGTCTGGTACTATCAAAAGCGCCTGGGCAGCAGCCACACCACAGTTCTGACGGACTTTGACGGGCGCGTGCTGACGGAGGCAGCCCACGTGCGGGTGGGCAGTGACCTGCTGGCCCGCTTCAGCATTCGCATGTTCAGCCTGCTGGTTTTCCGGGCCCAGCCCGAGGACGCGGGCTTGTATTTCTGTGGCACGCGCAAGGGGGACTACTTCTATGCCTACGACGTGGACATCCAGAGCAGTGAGGGGATGGTGGCCACCTTCGAGGACCTGGGCCAGGAGCCCTTTGCAGACGAGTACCATGGGAGCCTCCACGTCTTCACCACCTTCTGGGAGTGGACCCCCTGCGACCGCTGCGGGGTACGCGGGGAGCAGTGGCGCATTGGCCTGTGCTACCTGCAGAGCCCGGATCTCTCCCCACGCTACCGCAAGACCCTGCCAGACGTGGTATCCTGTGGTTCACGGGCCGTGCCACGGAAGCTTCAGGCCCAGGCCAAGGACCACACGCCCGAGCTGCTGGTTCAGAGCTGCATGGTGCCCTGCAAGAATACGACGACGGCCCGTCGGGGCGTGATGGCCATTTTCAACTACCTGTCCAAAGCGGGCAGCCGGCCCTGGGTGCCCCAGGTGCCCATTCAGTACCACCAGCAAAGGCTGGGCCATGGGCTCATCATCTCCTGTCCGGGGGCCCGGCCGGAGCATGCTGTGGCCTGGGACAAGGACCACCAGTGCTTCTATCGCACTCAGTACTTGAAGGGCGTCAACAGGTCCATGAGAGTGTTCATCGACCATGGCAATCACCTCCACATCCGCTTCACCCAGCTGAACGACAGGGGCATCTACTACTGCTGGCGACAAGGTGTGCGGATCGCTGGGTTCCGACTGGGTGTGACATCGCGGGGGCACTACAAGGTCTCATTCTCAGACCCCGAGGTCCGCTCCGCCGTGGAGCTCACCCTAATAGGGTACCTGCTCATCACGGCAGTCTTCGTCACCATTCACCTTTGTCGTTGCTGCTGCTACTTATTTCGCTGTTATCCCAGCTTCTCTCCCTAGGCTCTCTCTACCCCATTTCTGAAGACCAGTGTGCTCAAATGTGTTTGTTAAGTGATTCCAGATGCCTCTGGGTGGGCACCCTGGGCTGGGGCATGGGGCAAGGGGGTAGGGACACATTTGTTAGTTACAACCTGCTCCCCATTTTCTTGGGCACATCTGGGACCTGACCCAGGAAGTGGGGAAGTGGGGAGGTGGGTGGGAGATGGGGACCAAGGCTGGGATGGAGGTACCCAAGGTGCACCGGTGTCAGCAGATCACGGAAGAACGGAGACTAATGTATATCAGATGGCCTATTTGGTATTAAATAGTGTTTGAGGTGCTTTATTTTCTCATCTTTGAGGATTGCCAAGTAAGTGCTTGTTGAACTGGGGGTGGCAGGGGGAGGAAGGAAGAAAAAGAGGGGGGGCTCATATACATTCTGTCTGCCTTCCTCCCACTCTTGTCCTTGGGCTGGCTGGTAGAAATGGCAGGTTTGGGAGGAAAGGTAGACTAGAACAGGGGAAATGGGTGAGGAAAATGGAGGTCACATTCAGGGATTTCCTGAAAAACTGTACCCACGCTGGGGACTGGAGGTGAAAAGAGGGGCTCAGAGCAAAGCTGGGGGTGGGTGGGGGCCCCAGGACCGTTACGGGGGAGCAAGGTTGGATCTGTCATGTGGCTGCTGCTGTGGGGGCGGGGTGGGGGGAAGGCGTTGAACTCCGCCGAAGAGGATCAGTGACAAGAAGCAAGTTGGGTCTTGTCCAAGGCTACTTGCTGCCCCCCTCCCCCAGCCCCAGCTTCTCCTAAACAGATCAGAGTCCACTCCAGGGGAGGCACAGCAGGTGGTTTTATTTACCTCAGTAACTACAGGCAGCAGTGGTGCCCAGAGGGTTAGCATCAGTGGGTTGGCAGGGGAGCATCAGAGAAACGGCACTGAGCCTTGGAAAGAGGGATTCCCACTTCTCCCTCCCTTTGGCCTTAGAGGGAAGAGAGGGACCCTGGAGTGAGGCCTCTCAGTCCCATTTCTGGGCACAGATAATCCCATGCACCCCACAGTCCTCCCATGGAAAGCAGGGCAGATGCTCTGGATGAAAGTGTCTCCCACCCCCCACCCCCCACCAGGCTGTAGGAACACACACTAGGGCCTTCACTCCACTCACGCCTCAATCTACAGAATTATAGAATGAACTGCTACCTAAAATGCTGGGGTACACCTTGTATTTGTGTAAGAGGGGACCACAAGGGTCCTTAGTTTAGGGAAAAGCATTAGGTCACCGTGGGGTGCAGAGAGGCAGAGCTATGAGGCCGGCTTCCCCTAGCAGACTTTGCTGGGGGTGGGAGGCAGCAGCAGCAGGGGCTCAGAGGCTTGGGTGGACAGGGATTGTGCAGCAAGGAAGGGACCTTCAGAACTGGGACGAAGTGTGCCCCACCCCTGTGGACAGCAGACTCTTTCTCTCCTATTTCAGTATCTTCAAGAGGATGAGTCACTTCCTTGATTCCTATGACCCAGAGGCCAAGTGTAGCTGGTCATCCACAGCCCCAACTCTGGTGTCTAGCATCATCCCACTGCCGCCTCCACCATCTCCACGTGGCATCCACAGCCGTGTGGGGGAAGTCCTCCTGGGTTTGACCTCTCTGTACTGACACCTAGGGGCCAGGCCGCCCCCTGCTCCTTCTCAGCACCTCTTCCCTCTTCACTTCTACTGAGATCCCCTAGTGCTGAGAATCAAGCTCCCACCTGCCCACACGGCAGCTCAGTGGGGCTGAGACACTTTGAATCATCACTCAGGAGGCCCCTCTGAAATCTGGGCAGGCCAGGAATTCTGTCTGCTGAGGACTCCAGGTGGCAGGACACTCCCGCCTACTCTCAGACTGGCCAGCGTCTCTCTAGATTAAGAGGAGCCTCTGGCCAGGGCGGTCTTGCCTGCAGGGACTTTCTCTTCCTGTCTCAGAGTCTCAGTTTTCCTCCAGCAGCCTGAGGAACTCAAACACCCACTTCCCAGATAGCCCAGAGACCTCCAGCACTGGCAACAGTTGCCATGGCAACTGGGATTAGGCTATGGAGGGTGATTTATTAGGTCTCCACGCCCTCCCCAACTTCTCTCTTCCCTCCTAATTCTAGCACAAGCTCTGGCCGTGCCCCTCCAGGCTGCCCCTGCGGGTGAGTGCCCTGTTAGGTGGAGTTGCTGGGAGTGGGCTGGGTGCTGTCTGTCAGGCCTAGTGCTGATGGATCCTAGGGCAAAAGCTGGCAGAGAGCCGTAGTGAGGAGGGGAGCAGCTATGGTGGTGAGGGGGCGGGACTCAGGTTTGGGGGCAGTTAGCTATCAGAGGAGGGGCAAGTATTCTTGCCTCCTACTGAAGGCTCCTCCCACTTTGGGGCAGGGGCCACCAAGTGGTTCCCGCCTCACATCACATCCTTGTGCTCCTGCTTGGACTCCTTAATGACCTGCAAGAGGCAGAGAAGTTGCACAGTGCCACAGTTAGGAGCTCACACAGACCCTGGGTCCACCGCTGCCAGGCTCCGTGACCTTGGGCAAGGCCCCAGCTTCCCTGGGTCTTTGTTTTCAAAGGAAGTAACCAGAACTCTCTCCTGCAGCAGCCAGAGGGGGAAGAGATCACCCCTGCGGATGATCTAGCACCATGCCTGGCACACAGTGAGCTGCCGAGGGAAAGTTAGCCAGTACTGTTGATGGTGTGATGGGGAATGGGTTATGCCAAACCCGCTTTTCCTATTCCTCTGGCAGGTTCCCGTAACCAAGGTGGGAGTGGAAAGCTGGGAGTGAAAACTTCTAACTTTACATTTCCCTCTCCCCCAGGCCTGGCATTGGGGTTACCTAAGTCAGGATAGAAAGGGAGAAAGCCCAAGTCAGGACCCCATCCAGGGACCTGGGCATCCAGGCTCCCCTTCAACTGTCGGTGGAGAGGCTGAGGAATTGACTTACATCTGGGTTCCTTCCTCTCTTCCAGTTCCTCCCTGGGGAGCTATAAAGAACCTTCTATGTGCTAGTCCAGGCTTTATTCCAGAGCCTGGGCTCAAGAATTCCTGGGGGCAGCCAGAGCCCTCCGGGGCCAGAATCTCAGGTCTACTCCCCTTACCTCTCCGTCCCGCATCTCCACAGTCTTCACCACAATGTTCCTTTTGAGGTGGCCCTCTGACGTGGACTTGGTGTCCAGGCTAGTTTCTGCGGGTGTGAGGAGAGGAGGCCTTCTGTGGGCTCTGGGGGTGCTAGGCATCCTCTGCCACCTGGCTCCCTGCCGCACCCAGATCATGAGTAAGAAAGCCCACTTGACCAGGCAGGGAGGGCCTCGGCTCTTTCCAAGGGGCTGGCAACCCCAAGTCCCCGCTGTGTTGGGCAAGCCCTGCCCACTCTGTCCACTGCCCTGTTGCTCTCCTGGCCTGGCTGAATTTCAGTCCCTCTGCAAGCCCTTGCCTGGCGCCTAGCTTTCTAACAATCCAGCACTATGCTGAGGAAGGATCCCCTGAGCTTTGAAATCAGGCAGGCCAGAATTCGAGTCCCCATCAGCCACTAATCAGCCACATGACTGTGGGCAAGTCAATTTACCTCTCTCAGCCTCAGTTTCCTCATCTGCAAAATGGGGATGCTGGAACCTACTTCTCTAGACGGGAGTGAGGAGTCAGTTAACTAAAATAATGTATGTGAAGTGATTGGCTCAATACATGTGGGTCCCTTTCCTGTCCCCCTTCCCCTTTCCTACTTCTCTCTGCCACTTCTCCGGGACTTAGGGACCCTTTACTGTCTGGGACTTGGCAGCATTACCTCTAGCCAGCCCCCCTGGTTAACCCGTCTGACGCTGAACTAAGCCCCGGGACACACACATCTAGTATTCCTGAATTTCTAGGCCAGAAGAAGAATTTTTTCCCCCATAGCTAATAATCATTTGAGGGCCACATACAAGTAAGAAGTAATTTAGTTGATCCCCCCCTCAGAGAGAAAAATATAACATGTCAACCTCACTAATATTTAAAATTAGGAGCAGGGAACGTAAAAGTTTATTCACTATGAGAGCAGCAGTCCGGGGGGAAATAATCCTCCGGGCTGAATCAGCATCAAGCCGAGCCACGCTGCCTTGGCGACAGACGAAGCAAGCAGAGAGCCTGGCCACTGGGCACAGCGAGACCTTAGGGGTCCTCTCAGTGATGGGGAAGGGGTGAGGCAGAGGCTGGCATTCGCCCAAGGCCCCACGGCATCACATCTGAGCACCCAAGGACGTAACACCAGCCAGCTCTGCTCATTGAACCTACATCCACCCCTGTGCCAGGTCCTGGGCTGGGCACTGAGGTTGCAGGGGGAAGACACACGCTGGCCTGTTAGGGAAACCCAGGGGGACAGAGCCCGAGAGGATGGGGAACGTGGACTTGGGGAGACTCCCTCCCTGCCAAGTGGAAAAAAGCACCGTGTCTGAGAGGCAGGCAGCTAACCGCGAGCCGGGGCTCCATTTACAATCTGGTGAGCCTGAATTGGTATAACTTGTACTGTGAGGCTTTTGAGATGTCTTGTGACCTTGTGACCTTCCCCTTCTTTGGTGCTTTTGCCCCCTGTAGTGATAAGCAGTTAAAAAAACAAACAAACATAAAACACTCAGATGAGCAGAGCTTGCCCAGGGATCTGTGGACGGACGGGTTGAGACCCTCATCCAATTCTGTGGCCGAATGGGGTGCAGGGATAGAAGTGGGCCACAGGGCAGAGCAGGGCAGGAGTGGCTGCAAGCCCCACCCGAAACGCCCTGGCATGGTGTAGTCTGGCCAGAAGCTCTGTGGTGAATCAGGAAAGCCCTTAAGGAGAGCTCCAGACCCTTTGGCCCAGGTGCAGAGCAGCAGCCCACAGGCCTGGGGGAGGGGCAGTACCCCAGTACCCTGGGCACACGGCCCAGCTCTACTGACCTCGGATCTGCAGGTTGGAGAAGGTCTGCACAGGAATGGTGATGCTGAAAGACAGCAGAGGGAGGGGTGACCAGGCTGCCCGAGGACATCCCAGGCCAGGTCCTGGCGCGGGGTTGTCACGAGGAGCACGTTTTCTAACTTTCCTCAGCAGCCAGCAAGCTGGAGCTCCAAGAGCATGCAAGGGGCTGGCGTGTTACCGGCGAATGTGTCCATCTGATGGGAAGTCTGGGCTTGGAAGATGGCCGAGGGGAGGGGAGGGTGGCAAAGAAAGTTCTGAGGAGGTGGAAGAGAGGTCTGGGGAAAAGAAGTCCAATTTTGTTGGGACGATGGGGGGATGAGGCTTTCAGTTTAGGGGAGGTGACCCAAGTCCTTACCCTGGGGCATAATCAGCATTGGTTGAATTGAATCCATTCATTCATTCATTCATTCATTCATTCATCAAACATTCATTGGCTACCTTACTGTGTGTTAGGCGAGCACTGTGCTGGGCCCTGCGATAACAGGGGGCTGGACACAGGCTAAATAAGTCCCTCAAGGGAACAAAGCGACTCTAGGGAGGAGCAGCAGGGCGGATTCCCCAGGGCTGCGCTTGGGGCTCACCGGTTCTCCTCGCCCTCCAGCAGCTTCCTGTAGGTGGCGATCTCGATGTCCAGCGCCAGCTTGATGTTGAGCAGGTCCTGGTACTCCTGCAGGTGACGGGCCATCTCGTCCTTGAGGGTCTGCCCCTCCTCCTCCAGCCGGGCCAGGGCCTCGTGATAACTCGCTGCCTCCCGCGCATGGCGCTCCTCCTGCTCCCGCATCTGCCTCTCCAGGGACTCGTTCTGTAGGGTGGAGCCAGTCGGTCCCTGGAGGCACCATCACGCCCTCGCCCTCAAGGGGGCTTTGAGGCCGCGCCCCCACTCCTGGGGTCACCCTGGGCCCTTCTCCTCCAGCAATCCCTGTAATGGCCTGTCCCCTCCTCCAGCTCGCCAACCCCAGCTCGCCGCCCCGTCCACCCACCCTGGACTCTCCTCACGCTCACCGTTCCACGCAAGGACTCCAGGTCACAGGTCAAAGCCTGCAGCTGGCGTCGGTAGTCGTTGGCCTCATGCTTGGCCTGGCGGAGCAGCTCCGCGTTGCGGGCAGCAGCGTCCGTCAGGTCCGCAAACTATTAATAAATGGGAAGAGGGCCCTATGCTGAGGGGCAGGTGCAGCAGCACCTGGGGAGCTGTGTGGGAAGGCGCGGCCTCTGGGAAATCAGGGGGATGGGCAGGACACCAGGGTTGGGGTCCAGGTCACCCCAGGACAGTGGCCTTGAGTGGGATTGTTCTCAGCGACTGTGACCCATGGAGAGGGGACACAGAAGCCACTGCTGTGTCTTCAGACACCCTATTTGGGTGCCCATCACATCTTCCTGGTCAGACATGTCTCTGTAGCCTGGGCAGTGCCTGGCATGCAGTAGATGCCCGATAACCCAGGACACGGAGGGCAGAGGAATCAAGAATGCAGGCTGCCAAGTGAGATGGCTAGGGCTGGAACTCTAGCTCTTCCTCTGAGAAGCTGTGTGACTTTGAGCAAATTAGTTAACCTCTCTGGACTTCAGTTCTCTCATCTATCAAAGAACAGTACCTACTTCATCGTAAGAAAATCTATGCAGAGCACAAGGCCTGGCACACAACGGTGTTGTCTAAGAATAATAATAATAATAGTCGCAGCAATAAGTTCTTATTGGAAGTAATTTTGTCTGTGTTTCCCTGGGCAAGTCACCTCACTTCTCTCGTGGGTGTCAGCCACCCAGAGAGGATCCTCTCCCAGCTTCCTCCCCGCGCCTTTCCTGATTCTCTTGTACAGAGCCAGGAGGGCTGCCTGGAGGAGGCAGGCTGGCCCGCAGGGCTACCTTGGACCGGTACCACTCCTCTGCCTCCTGCATGTTGCTGGATGCCACTGCCTCATACTGGGTGCGGATCTCTCGCAGGGCCGCTGTGAGGTCTGGCTTGGCCACATCCAGCTCCACATGGACCTGCTGCCGGGCCAGCTGCTCCTGGAGCTCCCGCACCTCCTGACCAGGGTGTGAAAAGGGATAGCAGGGCTCAGAGCCACGGCTGCAGTTGGGGGTTGCCCATAGTGTCATGCCCTCTTCTGCCTGGCTGTTGGACACGGACACTGGCTAAGGGAAGTGAGGCTGTCCTAGCTGGAGGAAGTGCATGGCCCAGGCTGGGGGAGGCAGTGGGGAGTTTGGGGGCCTCGTGGCGTCCTCCCTGGATTGGATGTGCAGGAGCACTGAAAGTGTGCCCGTGTCCTTACGAGAGTGTCTGAGTCCCTCCGAGTGGGTGTGCCCACGCGGTTCCAGGTTCTGTGGGGTCCTGTGTGCTGAATCTGTGATCTGAGGTCGGAGCTCATGGGTCTTCTTTGTTATGAATGGTTCTCAGTTAAATGGAAACAGATGGTGGAATGAATGGGGTCAGAGAGACTAACTGTGTGACTTTGGCAAGTTCTTTAACCTCTCCGGGCTTCGGCAGCCTCTGTGAAAGGAGGTAATATCGAATGGTTTCCTCTCTCATGGGACGGTCGTGAGGAAAAAGGAGGCAACAAGGTTTTGTGACTCTCACTAAGTGAAGTGTGTGTCTGTGCATCTTACTGGGGCTGCGGATGCTCTCTGATCTGTCTCCACCTCTGCCTCCCTCAGTTTCTCTCTGTTTTCAGTCTCCCCCTCTCTGTTCCAGCCTCTGTGCTGGCCTTTCCTCCCTCTGTCCCGGCTTTACCTCCTCATGGATCTTCCGCAAGAACCGGATTTCCTCCTCCAGAGACTCAATCTTCCTCTCCAGGTCCAGCCGGGCCAGGGTGGCTTCATCTGCCTCCTAGAGCAGGAAGGAGGTAAGGGGCCACTGTGACACCAGACATTCCTCTCCCTAGCCTTTCCTGGTCCCCCCTTCTAGGGCTTGGGGAGAAGCACATTGCTTGGGAGGGCTGGTCTTGGGGGCTGTGTTTGGGTGGGCTGCTGTCAACCCATTCCCCACTCCTGCACCCCACCCCTCCATCCCTCTGACCTGTCGATAGGCAGCGAGGTTGTTCTCAGCCTCCAGCCTCAGGGCGGTTTCATCCTGGAGCCTGCGGTAGGAGGACACAGTCCTGTGCCTGCGCTCTTCTTAGGACTCTTGGGGCCCTGTCCCAGTCTCCCCAGAGGCTGCCGGAGAGACTCCCCCCTCCAACCCCAGGATTAACTGGGAGAGGCAGGAGGAGAGACTTGGCCAGCAGGGTGATGCGGGCCTTTGTTTTAACTCATTACTAAGCTGCCTTATCAGGGTCACTGTAGCCTCCTGCTCACACAGGTGCTTCCACCAACGTACATTCACTGCTACATGCACACCCATCCTCTTGCACCTGAGGGCACGTGCCCAGATGCCTCAGCAAAGCACCATGCCCCCGGGGTTTCCTCTGGCCTTTGGGGTGGGTTTTATTAAGATCTCTGCTTCACAGCTGTGCAAGCTGACGTGCCTGGACTAGGAGCATAAGCTGGTGGCAGGCAGAGTCACCTGTGCTCTGAAACCAGGATGTGCTGCTCTTCCTCCGACTCCGCAGGCCTCCTAGGGTACACCAGACTCCCCTTCCAACTCCTCCTTTACACAGACGTAGGCTCAGAGCAGGCGAGCTCCCCGCCCACGGTCACAGGGCCCCACAGTAAATATAACACACAGACCCTCTCTGCTGGGGTGCCCGGCTGCTCTAGCACAGACTTTCCCAGTGGGGAGGTGCGGAGAGTACCCTTTCTTCCTGGCAGAAGGTCTTTGGAACACAGTTCCCTGAGACTCTGGGCCTTCTCCCAGCTCCTCCCAACATTTGGGGGGCAGGGACAGCCCTCCCTTCCCAGTGGTGTGGAAACCAGTGAGCGAGGCAGCAGTGTCCCCCCAGCCTGATTCCCTGCAGGCCTGTGGGCACTTTCTCTTGGGGGCTCAGTCCTCCTTGCTCATGAGGCCCCTCTCCCAGGCCCTTACTTCTGCCTCAGGGTGCCCAGGTCCTGTGCCAGATTGTCCCTCTCGACCTCGAGCCGGGCGCTGCTGGCGGTGAGGTGATCAAGCCGCAGCCTCAGCTCGCGCAGCTCAGCCTGGTAGACGTCAGCCAGCTTGGTAGGCTCCTTGGCCCGCAGCTGGTTCAGCTCCGCGGCCAGTGCCTTGTTCTGCTGCTCCAGGAAGCGCACCTTCTCGATGTAGCTGGCAAAGCGGTCGTTGAGCTCCATCATCTCTGCCCGCTCACTGGCCCGCGTCTCCTTGAAGCCAGCATTGAGTGCCCCGGCTAGGGAGAAGTCCACCCTGGCTGGGAGTGGGGGTGGCATTCGAGCTAGGGAGAGGCGGAAGCCAGGACCCAGGCCCAGGCGGCGGCTGGGAGTCAGGCCTCCCGCCACAGTCTCGAAGGAGGACACATAGGAGCGGCGGGCGGCTGAGGCGACCCTTTTCCTCTCCATCCTGGCTGGGCTCTGCTCGCTCCTGGGATGTGAGGGCTTTATGGAGGAGTGTCCCTGGAAACACCCCCTGGCATAGCCTGAGGGGGTTGGACTGGGCTGCAGCCCAGCCATGGGGAGAGCGCCTCTCACCCCACTGAGGTCACTGTGCCCAGAGGCAGGGCCTCCTCAGGTGCCAGCGCCAGTCTGGCCACAGACAGAGGTACTAGTGGGCAGTGCCAGGGGCTGGATGCTGGGTCTGAGGCCTGATCACTGGCCCGGGAGACCCTCTCTCTAGGAAGGTGGGTCCAGAAAGGGCTGGAGCCCTGACTGGTATGACTCAGTTGGTTGAGTATCGTCCGACAAAGTCAAAGGTTGCTGGTTCGACTCCCGGTCAGGGCACATGCCTGGGCTGCAGGTTCAGTCCCTGGTCAGAGAGCATGCGAGAGGCAACCGATGATATTTTTCTCACGCGTTGATGTTTCCCTCTTTCTGTCCCTTCCTCCCCTCCCTTCTCTTCTCTCTAAAAAAATAAATAAATAAAAATAAATAAATATCTTAAAGAAAGAAAGGGCTGGGCCAGGTGATCTCTGACCTGCCTTCTAACTGTTAGGTCCCATGGCCCAGGCCTCCCATCAGTCAGCCCTTGTCCTGTCAGGTGCTGGGCATTTGACAGAGAACAACACTGTTCCAGAGCCTTAAGGAACAGCCTCTGTTGTAGTTTCCTGCCGAGCCCAGTTCCCAAAAGATTGCTGGAGTCCGTCCCTCTGAATACAGCACCCCGCATTCCTGCTTTCTCCTCATTCCCTGGAGTTCTGGGGTGCAGGCTGCAATGGACACTAGCCCGTTGTCTGCTGGGTGGATTGAGGCCTTGAGCAGCAAGGAGATGGCTAAAGGAACTTGGTAGGACGAGAGGGGGCAGGCACCACACTCTTTGGCCCTGTCCTTGGACCACTCTTAGGCCCCTGCTTCAGTCTCACTGGGCTCACCCTTCCGTGCCCAGCCTCCCCGCGCCCCCTCCCAGAGCCCGGGACTTGACAACTCCACAAAGCAGTTATGAATGAGCTGGCTGTCCCTTCTCCCAATTTTGTTTCTGCAATACCCTGTTTCCCTGGCCACCCGTCACTTCATTCTCACACCGGAGATTTATCTCCTTCGAGTTCCCACGCATAAGGTTGAGAAAACGGGAAAGGCTGGGGATGGGTGGGTTTGGGAACCCGTGAACCTTGCTTCCAAATTGGAAACCTGGGGCCTGAATCCTGTTGCTCCTTGAGACTTGAAGCCACCCACCCCTTTTACTCTGGCCCTGAAGGGGCAGCGCCCCAACCAGGAGCCCCAGCCATCTGTGTCCTTGGGCTTCTGGGAAGGGGACAGCCTTCCTCTCCCCACCCCTACTCTGCTCCCTGCCCATGCTTGGGCCTCTGATCCCTTTTCCCCAGGCACTTGCTGAATGGGGCCTTGTTCTCCACCGCCGGTGAGGGCGCCACACAGTGAGGGCGGCCCCCAGGGGGCTGTGCTGTTTTTATTCCGGGATGTCAGGCTGTTAGGAGGGGTATGGCCCAAGCCCCCTGCTCAAAGAACTTCTCAGAAAGCATCTGATGGGGGCTGGAGTGCAGCGGGGAGCAGGCTCGGTGCCCACCCCCGGCCATTGTATCTGTGCCAAGGTGAGTCATTCAGTGGGCATGAGGGGAAGGCCCTGGGGGGTGGCCAGCCCAGCACTGCCTGGTCTCCAGTCTGCAGACAAGGCCTGGCTGCTCCCCACTCCCCAGCTCTCCGAGGCGGCTCAGGCCCCTGAGCTCCAGTTCAGGCAATGCCCTTACCCTGTGCTGGAGAAGGTACTTTTCATCTGGGCACGCTATGGGCGGCCTGCTGGGGGTTCCCCTGTAAGTGCCAGCACGGAGAGAGGAGGTAATAGTCTCTAAGTCTTAGCCACTTCTGACCCCAGGGCCTAAGCCATTTCATGGGAAGGGAATCCTGGAGATGGGGTGCTCAGTGACTTGGTCCTGTTGTGGGTAGGGGAGCTGGGGAAGGACAATGCTCATTAAAAGAAGAGCAAGACTGAGGACAAAACCTTGTCCCAGCTCTCCTCTCTACGGCCAGCAGTGGCTGCTTTTCCAGCTTCCAGGCGAGTCACAGTGCACGATCTCTGATTCTAGATCAAGTGACGTCTAGCCGAGGCACCAAGCAGCCCTGGAGGGAACAGACCTGACAAGAGCAGGAAGCGCCCGTCAGTCAGTGACGCCCAGTGACTTGTGGCTGTGTGTGAGACACGGGCGCGTTTCAGCAGCAGCAGGCGGAGGCTCCTCCTTCACTCACTTCAGTCCCCTCCCTGGGCCACAGACCCAGGCCTCTTGCCCCATCTTCAACCCCCATGTGGCTCTCAGACCCATGTCTGCACTCAGGCCTCACCTAAGGACGCCCACACAGAGAACCAGCGCTGGAGACGGGCTTGGTCGTGGTTGTGTGCCCAACTTACGGCATTCGTATTGTACATTCAGTGTAGAAAAAGCAGGAAGCACAGACACACACACACACACACATAATTGAATTAGCCCTAATTTGGCCACCAGGAGATTTCCCCACACACATATAAATTCATGTTTTCACAAGTGAGCTCATGCTGCACAAATTATTTTGTAATTTGCTTTTTTTACTCAACAATATGTTGTGAACATTTTTCCCTATCAATGAATATTTGTTTACATCATCATTTTAACAGCTACATGGTTTCCTTCTATATGCATTGATTTTACCTAGCCCTACTGTTAACAGTTACGTTTTCCCTCTCTCTCTCTCTCTCTCTCTCTCTCTCTCCCTCTCTCTGTTCTAGGTTACACTAGGATGCACGTCTGCCCCTGGCAGGCAGGCAGAGCTCTCAGCCTCCACTGCTACCTGCACCCCCCGGCCTGGCTCAGGCCCTGTCCACACGGTGCTTCCTCTTCTGCTGCTCTGACCAGTGGGCCTCAACGTCTGGAGCCTCAGGCCAACCCCTAGACCCACTTCTTCACTAGACGGCAGAACGCTGTGAGCCCCCGGGGAGAGGATGCCTGGGTGCCCCTCCCCAGGGCCTATAGCCAAGCCATGCTCCACTTCAAGTCAAGGTAGATAGAGCTAAGATGACCCCCTACCCCGTGCAGCCCCTCCCCTGCGTCAGAATCTGCTAGGATGCCCATCTGCCTACAGGCCCAGGCGCCTCTCAGGACAGAGCAACGCCACACCTGGCCTCCGCCCACCCATGAGATGCCTAGCGTTTTCCAGGTTTGCCAGCCCCCAATTCAAGGGGCTGGTTTGCTGTTAGACTGCTGCCCACTGGCTCCGCTGGAGCCCCCACCCCTCTCCCCGGGCCTGGCGGGCAGCAGGCTGGGTGGGGTGAAGAGAACATGGCTCTCCCTGGTTGACCCCTCCTGCACCCCTCAATCCGACCGTCCCTCGACCCATCCCTGAGGGAGGGAGCCGGCCGTTGTGGCCACTAGATGGCAGTGCTCAACTGCCCGGGCTCTGTCAGCTGTGGGCGGGTGGAGGGGGAAACAGCCATTTAGAGGCAGGGAGAACACTGGACTCAGGTGTAGCCAGGCTTGCCCAAAACCAAATTTGTCTCACCCCGAGACATCATTCCTTTATTTTCTGGGGTTGCCTCTGACCACCACAGCAATGCCCTCTGGGGGAAAGAGCAAGCTGTGGCCACTCAATAGCTGTATGATTTTGGCTGACTTCAGGAACCTTCTCTTGAGTCTCCATTTCCACATCTGTAAAATGGGGGCTAGCGATACTTCCTTCCAAGGTAATTGTGAGGGTAAAATCAGTGGAAGCCAGATGCAGCAGGCGCTCGACAAATTGTAGCTCCCGTTTAAGGACACGTACCGGTGCTTTCCCTGCCTCTGAGTTAGCTAGCGTATTAGTGATGGGGTGGGCCCAGAGTGGGGGCCGGGGCCCCCGGGGGCGGGGGTGGGGTGTAGGCCGCATGTCCTGTAGGCAGTTACCAGGCATTGTGGACCGGATGCAGGGGCAGCAGCCGGAGGAGAGGGTAGGAGACTGCACCATTTGCCCCTAGGCCACTAGTTGTTTGCGGCTCAGGCCTTGCCAAGGGACTCATGTAAATCATCTTCAACTGCCCCGGAGGAACTCAGCGTAGAGACTGTTTCCAGTCTGCTTTCTCTCCTCTCTGACCCCTCCATCCCTGCCCTTCCCCAGCCCTAGACTAGAGGCCCCAATTCCCTCTGGTTTGAGGAGCTCTTGGTGTATCATCTCCCTCAGCTGTGGGTCCCTCCCATACCCTATCCGATGCTTCCTAAGGAGAGGGGCCACGTCTTCGCCCGTGGACGGGGGATTCCCAGTGCTGGGACCTATATTTCATCAGACTGGGACCACCCTAAGGATAAGGTCTGTTTGCCCTTTCAGACTAAGGCACCCCCAGGACAGGAGCCACCACTTCCGCTCAGATGGAACTCCCTGATAGGAAAACCCATGGGTCACTGTCAGTGGGATGCTCCTTGGGGGCAGGGGTGTCTCCCTCCAGCTGGAGGACAGCTACCCCAGGCCAGGGTAGGCTTCTTCTGCCAGCCACAGCCTGCGCCAGGCCAGCCAGCCTCTGCTGGTTAGCAGCGCCAAACTTCTATGGTTGCAAAAGGGTTCCTGGCTGAACCCCCAGTTTCCTCCCCCTTCCTCTTCCCTGTCCCGTCCCAGCACGCAGTCACCTTCACAGACCCGTGTGCCAGGCTGTTTCGCTGGGGCTGATAAGCTCAGGCTCTTTCTTTCCCCTCTTCTTCCCCCACCAGCCTGGGCCCTGCTCCAGCCTCCCCCAACCTCTCAGCCTCTCACCCTGAGACCCACTTTTTAATTGCTTTCCCAGATCTGCTCTGCTCCCCGCTCCCCTCCATCTCCCTGCCTGACTGCATCCCTTTGGGAGGGTGAGAGGCGGGGACCAGATGTGTCCCTGGCGGGAGGACAGGGCTGGCGGGCAGCCTGTTATTTCCAATTCAGTGGTCCTCCAAATGGACAGGCTGAACCAGGAAACGGTGGTGGGAGGGCTGCGGGTGAGCTGGCAAACACAGCTAGTCTCCAGGCCCCCCCGGGGTGACTTTGACCCTCCTAGCCCCAAAACCTCCATCCCAAACCCTCCTGGGGCTCTCTCCACAAAAAAAAACCATGAGGAGGGGAAGACAGCCATGAACTAGATTTTGTCTGGGAACCAGGATCCCCCCAAACTTAGCCAAGAGCCAAAGGGACATTCCTAGGGACAGAGGGGCAGAGGTCTGGGAGGCAGGACTCCTGAGTTAGCAGCTGCTAAGGAGGCTCTCCGTGTGGTGATGAGGTTTCCTGTGGGGGCCAAGCTAATGACTGGGGGTGAGGAGGCCCAGAGGAGAAAGCCCAGCCCTCTCCCCTTGACGGGTCCCCACACTGACGGGGGAGGGGGGCGGAAGGGGGGGTTGACCTACACTCAGGTGGCAGGGATCGGTGCTGTTCTGACATGCTGCGCAAAGGGACCACGTCGTGTTCTCTGGGTCTGACACCCCTGGCACTGAGCCTGGTTCTGTGAGGGGGGCAGGAGCTCGGACCCTAGAGCGGGGTCCAGACCTGAGCCGAGGGCCTGAGGTGGGTGCAAAGGGCCTGGGAAGACAGTCCTTCTAAACACCCAGAAGCAGAGTTAGGGGCCCCGCACAGATCACCCAGGTGGGAGAGGCAGGTGAGGCGGGGAGGACCTCAGAGCAGGCTGGGCCTGCAGTGGACAGGGGAGCCATGGATTGCCTTGTCTTGCAGATGGCTCTCTTTCTGTAAGAACAATCCCATCTTAGACTCTCGTCCCCGCCCACAGAGGTCGGCTGAGAGCTGTCAGCTCACGCCCGCCTCAGCCCCTGCCATCTCCCAGGGAACGGGGACCAGCCAGGCTGCCTTCTGGCAAGCGGGCACTCTCAGCCCCGCCTCCTGTGATTGAGGGCAGGGGCCACACATGCTTAACTCCGTAGGCAGAGTCTTTGTGCATTTAATGGGTCACCCGAGAGCACATTTTGCACCATGGAGCCACAAATGTTTGCTGAGCGAATGACCATCTGCAGAACATCCTTGTCTGGACTGACCTCTTCCACTTGCGTGAGCTGCCCCCAGCCCAAGTGAATTCTGCCTCATGCAATGGACTCTCTTATGTGAAGCTTGCCCCCCGGGCCCTAGTTGCCAGCTGCCTCTGCACTTGCAGGGGTGATGGTGATGATCAAATGAGGTAATAAATGTGAGGGCCCCAGGAAAGGGGAAGGTATTCAATTTGAATCCAACCAGCGCTCGGCAAGGCCTCCTAAGGTCACGGTGCGCCAGGCTGCTGGGGGCTACAGATGTGAAGCTGTGACTGCTTCTGTGGGAATCACGGTACACAGGGGAAAAAACCTCATTAAGACTAATTGGAGAGGAGGAAACCCCAGGCATGCAGAAAGAAAGGATGTCTGTTCACTTCTTAAGGGAAGCGGCTTAGTGCCATGCAGAAGGCTAGACCTCGGTTCAAATCCCGACACTTGCTGTCTAACCCTGGGCATGTTTTTTTCGGACTTTTTGAGTCTGTGTCCTCATTAGACCTCACAGGATCACGAACTTCTGTGAAGATGCCTGCAGCTGATAAGAGCTCAGGGCTCTGCTTTGCGTCCTCTCCACTCCTCCAAAGAGCAGTCAGAATCGCGTGGGGAGAGGCGCACCAGGTAGGAGGGGAGGCTGCTCCCGCAGAACAGCGAGGCCTCATTTGAAATTAGCAGCACTATTTACACACCACTCCCAATGTGTTAACTACCTTCGGCATGTTTGTTTTCAGAAGCAGTTATCGCAGACTCTCGTGATCTCGTTTACACTATCCGTCCATTCAGACAGCCACGTCTTCCTGGACAGCGGTAAACTCGAGCTGCACTGTCACCACCCAAATGAGTCGAGAGGCAAGCCGCCAACGGAGGTGGGAAGTGGGGCCCGTGGGGTCAAGTGGCAGGAAGGTCGCCCTCGGTTCAAGCCTGTCGTCGGGGCTTAGCCTGGAGCCTCACCTGAGACCTGGGCACCACTAGCCCTAACCCCAACTGACCGCAGGACTCCTCGTGGCCCACGTCCGCACTGTGGGAAGACAGACCTGAGGCTGCAGGAGAGGCAGAGGGAAATGTGTTCTGTCCTCAGAAGTGTCTTGAGGTCTTAAAGAGTGTGAAGGTGAGAAAGGGAAGGTGCATTGCCATCCTACCTGGGTGCACAGGGAGAAACTCACAGCACGGATGGGGATGGCTTACCAATTATTGTAATAAAAATGTATATCCATATCCACAGGTACATATGCAGAAATAAAGGATCAAAGGATATAAGTGCACAAATTCACAGCTTTTCTGTCTAGGTGGTAGTATTAAGGCCGAATTTCCCTTTCTTCTTTATACTTTTTATACTGAGTAAGCAGCCTGTTTACAACGGAGTACAGACAACGAAGCCCTTTCCATTTGGAAGTCAAGGCACCACCATCACCTGCATCACCACCAGGACTGCAGCTTCTGCTCCAGCCTGGGGGGATGGGGCTGAAGATATCCCTGTCTCAAAAACCCAGGAGGGCCAAGCTGGGGCTCCCCACCAGGCCCTCTCACCATCCTCACCCTCCTCCACTATTATTCCTGCCCAATGCCCTTTGTTAGACTGGGGGCTGGGATAAGCTAGGGGGGAACAATGGATGGCAGCACCCTTTAAAATAGCAACACATTAACACTCTCCAATGTATATATACACGCTGAGAAGCTGAGTGTAACAAGAGGTTAACAAAGAGGGTGAGTAGCGGAATGAATGCCCGGCAGACAAGTGTTAACAAAGGAAGAGGGTGTTGGCGTTAATTGCTTGGCGCTGAGGAGGGCAGGTCGGGGGCTCCTGATGCAGGCTGCTCCGGGAGCCAAGAGGGGAGCCAAGAGGGGACAGCAGTCAGGACACCTTGGTGACGCAGTTCCCGGCGGACAGCACTCCCCTGACCCTCGTCAGTTCCCTCTGGCTCCTCAGGTTGCTGGAGCGGGGGGCACTGAAGGGCAGCTCTACAGGCCAGTTGGAGGGGTGGGGAGAGGGCAGGGAGGAAGGAGAAAAGTGAGGCTCTGTCCCGCCATTCTCCTCCATCCCGTCTTCCATCTCATCAGGGTTCCTGAGATGCTTGGAAGCATCCCCAGGCCCTCGGGGTCTCAGCCCACTTTGTCCCTTCCTGTTTCCTTTTCATCTGTCATCGTGGCCCAGACCATCCCTGTTCCCAATGCCGGTCACCTGGGGTTGCAAGGGACTCAGCTGGCCTCTTCAAGGTGCTGCTGGGGAGGCGGGCGATGCGGCTGTGGCAGGAGGCTGAGGAACTGAGGAAAAGAAGGAGGAAGGTAGCAAGGTCACAGCCGTGCCCCTGGGCTACAGGTAGGAGTGGGTGGGTGGACCTAGACCCCCCACCTTGAGCACTAACAAGTACTTTCAAGGTCAGATCTGAGGGTGGGAGGGGTAGGGCTGGGAGTTTTGCGGGGTTTGGGAGGGTGAGGGGGTGGGTAGTTCTCTCCCTGGATTAACCAGTGAACACTGAATGTCTCCCTTGTGAAGAGTGTCCTTTGGCCTTTAACCAAAGAAGGGAGATACACTTCACCTCTAGCGTAATTCTCTACTAGCAAGGACCACAGGAACCTCAGTCAGACCACCGGTGCTGGCCTTGCTCACAGGGCTTGAGCCTGCTACTGGCTCCAAGGGGTCCAGAGATATTCGGGGGCCTACAGTGGGCCCAGGCGTCCACTCTCCTCCTACAGCTCCCCAACCTCACCTCACGACACACCTCTTCTTGCAGGCTGAGGTCTTAGGGAAGGAAGATGCTGGCTTGGGGCCCTTCACGGTGAACAGGGGCACAGGTCCACTGGGGGAGGAAGAAAGACAAAGGGAGGCAGATCAAGAGGGAACCAGAAAAGGGTGCCAGTGCCCCCTCCCTCCAGCTCCGCTTGGGCTGTGGGAGGTTAGACAAGACGGCCCCTGGGGTTTCTTCCTGCTAAGAGGTGATTCTTCTCCTGCCTCACTTGGCCTGAGCTGACGGCTGAGTGACAGGCCCGTTCTGGGAGAACACCCAGGTGTCAGTTTCTGGTGTGTCCAGGGAACCGGAGTTCAAACAGTTTCACCCTTCCACCTGCCCGCTTGGCGCTTGTTACCGAGAGGTGGTTCGGGCTATGGGAGAAGTGGGGGTGTGGTGGGCAGCCTGCCCCTGCGGCCTCACAAGTCCGGGTCAGTCTGCCACTTGTCCTTGTCCTTTCCTGAGATGGTTGCTGTTCCCCTGACCTGATATGTGGGTGGAAGGTGTGGTAAAAGCTTCATCTTCTCACTGAAAAATGCTGGATAGAGTTTTCGGAGGATCCCCATCCCCGTTCCAGATGCTAGGCTAGAGGGTGGCATCTGGGGGTAGCAGCGGTACATAGAGCTCTTTCGCAGTGGGACACAGAACCTTAATCAGGGCAAAGGACCCAAGCGATGCAGAGGAACAGGGAGGGCTGGACTACCCTCTTGAATTCCTGCTCCCTGCTGACCTTCCCCAAGGGAGGGTCCCATTTGTAGCTACTCATGGGAGTGCCACAAACCAGCCCGGTGCTGGCGGCTTGGAGGTAGAAAGACAAGGAAGGGCCTCGAGAGCAGCAATGCCTCCATGGAACTGCATGCCCGGCCCTCCGGGGCCTGGGGAGCGACCTGATCAGACTGAAGGGAAAGAGACAGCTCATGTCTAGGCTCCAAGAGCTGCGCTGTCTTCTACTCCTCCAGGTGGCGCCACTGTCCCTCCCTGACCCCTGACCCCCTGCTGGGAGGGCTGGGAGGAAGGCAGGAAGGGGGCCCACCTGGGGATGAAGAGCTGGTCCAGCCTGTTCTGCGGGGTGTTTTCCCAGCCAGTGCACTCTTGGAAAGCCAGCTTTGAGCGAGGCTCCTCGGAGAGATCGGAGAGATCGAAGGTGGTGTTGAGGTCCCGAGCAGGCACGGCCACAGGGGTGGAGCAGTTCTGCAGAGCAGAGGAGCCCAGAGGCACCCGCCTTTTGATGACTGTGGTGGGGCAGAAGCGAGGAGAGGGCCCGGGAGAGGAGGCCCTCCCTGCTTTGGGGGGGGTGGGTCCAAATGAAGGCTGAGCCTCAGGCAGGGACCCCCTTCTCAAGCAGGGCAGGAAGGACTGGCGCTGGCGCTTGGTCCCCGGCTTTGGGGCTGGGGGGCCGTCTTGCTCTGAGGGGCTCAGCCTCCTCCTTCTCTTCTTCTGCTTGGGCTGCAGAGATGCCTTGGCTGAGGTGCAGCCAGGCCCCGGGGAGACCCCCAGGCTGGGCAGGAGGCCACTCTGTTGCCTTGCCATGGTCCGGGTCACGGGGCCAGAGTATCCTGGAGACCCTGGGTGTGGAGAAGGAGGGTGCTGAGAGGAGATCGGGGACTGAGCAGAAGAAAGGAAAGTTTCTAGGGTTTGGGGAGAGAGACACAGGAGACAGGCAGAAGTCCTTAGCTCCTTGGTTCTGTTGTGGTACCGGGGATCCCCCAGTGTGCCCCACGATCCCAGGGGTCCTGTTCCAGCATGGAGGCCCCAGTGAACCCTTGGCACCAGCTGGGCTTTGGAATTGGCACCAATAGGCAGAGGCAGGGTAGGGGCGAGACTCACCTGACTCTGAACACAGCTCCTGAGCCAGAGGTGCCCCCCTGGAACAGCCTGAGGCCTCTGCTCCAGGCCCCGTTTTCCCCTCGTGCACCAGCTGCTGCAGGGTCTGAAACTCGGCAGTCATGTCGGGGGTCAGGAGGTTGGCTGCTTGGAGCAGAGAGTACTGCCGCTGGGCCAGGCGCAGCACCTTCAGCGCCAGCCTGGAACAGAGGGAAGGCGTTCCCGTCCCACTCAGACCCGGCTGGCTGGGGTCCCCTCTGCCATGCCCTGGGCCCCACTGCCCCAGGTGTGGCAAGGAGCACCCGTGGGCTGGCCTGCCCCCGCTCCCATCCACAGCTCCCGCTCCGCCATGCCCTCGCCGAAGGCCAGGGCTGGCAGAGATGGCCACAGGTCACGACGGGGGGACTTTCCCCAGTAAACGTGCCTCCCCACCAAGACAGTGACCCGGCAAGTCGGGAAAGGGCGCCACGTGGCCTCGGACTCAGAAGGTCTGAGTGTCCTCTCAGAGCTGCCACCTGTTAGTGCTGTGACCTTGGCAATGACAGGCAGCAGTGAAGAGCCAGGCTCAAGTCTGACTGCCAGCCTGCCAGCTCGAATGCCCGTTCCGACACTTCCCAGCTGTTGAGCTTGGATTGCTGCCTACCCTCAGTCTCCACATCCTTTAAATGGGGTAACAAGTGCACCCAGCTCACCGGGCTGTTGGGGAGACGGAATGAGTTATTTTATGGAGAGTGTTGAAAGAGCACCTGGCACGCAGTGAGCACTACAAGGCTAGCGAACTATTGCTTTCTGTAAAGCAGAAATAATGCCATCTACCTGGTTAGGGTAAGAGGAGATTAAATAAGATGGGCCGTGTGACCTCTGGTCTGAGAGGACCCTCAAAAACGCCTTTGGTCTGCGCTTTCTAGTGAACGGCTGAGAGCCTGTGAGTCGGTGCACCCTTCACAGGCAGGGAGGGGCTATTTAAGGGAAATTATGAGGATAATGCGATTATTGATGTTGTAAATTTAGATTCTAATAAAGCAAATTTCCTTCCTGTCAGGAACACCTACGACAAAGGAAAAAACACAATTACCTGGGGATTATTCATGGCCACTAATTCATCCTCGGGTAGCACAATCTCCTACCTGCCCCAGCACCTGGGGGCCCCTCCTCTGCCCTCATGTGTACACAGGGACCCCAAGCTCATCTTCTAAAGCAGCCTCTAGGCCTCTTCAAAAGAAGACAAGATAGAAATAAAAAAGGACCCGGTAGAAACTCATTCTACATTGGCAGGGAAAGTGGGCGTTAACAATAAAGGTGCCGGCCTGGATGCCGGGGCCGGGTGTGGCCCTGGGCAAGTACCTTAGGACCCATCTGACAAATGGAGACTTGGCCCATACCAGGGATTTTCAAATCGGGTTTGGAGAAACCCATCCGAGGACATTTTAAATGGAGCAGCTCTGCTTTATCTGTTCTCCATATTAGATTTCAGCCTAAGTTCATTTGAAGAAAGGACTTTGCAGCAAAAAAAAAATTCTGAAAACCACTGAACTGGAAAATCTGAGATTGCCTCAGTACCCTGGTGGTCTCAGATTTTGAAGCCTAAAGCCAAAGAGAAATTATTTTCCGTTATCTGGTGGTTAGGGTGTTTCCAAGTATGGAGATGATCTAGAATGTTCCGCGACCCCTAATACTTAGGATTTTCTGTTACATTTTGTTAGTACTTCCACTCAAAGAAGCAGGGAGAATAATCAGGGCTGTGATCCCTCAGGTCACAGCCAAGACAGAAGCAACTTGTCACAGGCACAAAACGAGAAGCACAGCAGAAATGAGAACCCCGGTGTCCCCTCTCCTTGCAACAGAGGACACCGGGCAGGGAGCCCCTGAGTCATGAGTGGGAGCCCGTGGTTGTTCCCTGGGTTCCAAGGGGACATCCCGCCAGAGCATCCCTGCCACAGCTGGGCCCCAGGGAGCTGGCAGCAGGAGACAGATAATAAGCTGCTGATTATTCAGGCTGCAGCATTTTTGCTGAGTTGGGACCAGACACTCCCCAACAAGAAATAAAATTAAACAGGCCCTTCTGTCCAGAAGCTTTAAATACACCGCCTAGTGTGAAGCATGCTGGGGAGGGTGGAGTGGGGTCAGCAGCTGCAGAGCTAAGTGGCAGGGGATTTGTGTTCTGGGGACCACGGGAAAAGTATCAGCAGCACCTCTCCAAAAAGCACAGAAAGAAAGGTCCAAAATCTATTTCTCTCTGGCCGCGGGTGGTGGTTTGTGTTTACTACTGAGGAGAAACAGCTACGGTCGATCTGTTGTTGAAGACACAGTGACCACCTTACTCAGGATGTCTGTCCCTTCCTGGGCCTGCCACCTGACTTCTCTGGGCCGGCCCCCCCCCCCCCCCCCCCCGCCCGCCCCGTTGTTGAGGACGAGCAGCTTGGCCCTCAGACTGGAAAGTGAAGCACCGCCCAGGTGGCCCTGCCCCCACTTGGCGCTTGCCCGCTATCTCCACGAAACGTGGTGTTTTGCTTCCCTTCTGTTGGGCTGCCAGCTACGTGGAGGAACGAATAGAGAGATGATAAATAAATAGAGTAGGCAATAATATCAAATTGTTAAAAGCAGATAATGGCCCTGGCTGGGTGGCTCAGTTGGTTGGAGCCTTGTCCCATACGCCAAAATGTTGCGGGTTCGATCCCTAGTCAGGGCACGTACAGAAGGCAACTGATCAATGTTTCTCACATCTATGTTTCCTTCTCTTTCTCTCTCTCTCTTCCTTCCTCTGTCTCTAAAATCAATTTAAAAAAAATATCCTCAGCCCTGGCTGGTGTCGCTCAGTGGGTTGAGTGCGGGGTGGGCCTGTGGACCAAAGGGTTGGGCCAGGTCCCCAGTAGGGAACACGTGAAAGGCAACCACACATTGATGGTTCTCTCCCTCTCTTTCTCCTTCCCTTCCCCTCTCTCTTAAACAAACAAACAAACAAACAAACAAACAAATAAATAAATAAAATATCCTCAGGTAAGGGTTAAAAAAAAAAAAAGCAGCTAATGGACCATGGTGAGAAAGACTTGACTCTTAACTAGAACAGAACCAGACCTCTTGCAACTTGGTACCAACTCCCACCCCAGGAAGGTGAAACCCATCCCCTCCCTCCTTGGACACCGGAGAGGAGTAAGACACCTACTGCTTAGGATGGTTTCCCTCCAGGTTCTGTGGGGAGAGGCGGCCCGTGACTCGCTTGGGCTCCAGGATCAGGCCAGGGGACGCCGGCAGGGACTGTCGGAGGCTCTGTTCTGGCACCTGGACTGGAACCTGAAAAGGAAGGATGTCACAGGTAGAGGGCCCAGGATGACCAGCCTCCCTGTGTTAAGTGGCTTCTAAAATCGTTCCTGCCTCTGAGAATGGGGGTGACAGCTCCTGGAATGGCCAGACCCTGTAGGGGCTTTCTTCCTCCAGTCCCATCCTCCCTCCCATCCTCCCTCCCTGCACCCCTGCGGTAACACCCGCCACTCGCTCCCAGACACTCAGGGCCTGACAGAATAGCTCTCCTTCCTGCACAGGATCCGAAAGCCTCCTAATGGCTGGGACGTGACATCCAGGTAGAGAACCTGGGACTGCAGGGACTCTATGAGTTGGGAAGGGCATTTCTTCTAATATTCTACCAGCTCTAAGTCCTACCTCCACAGCCGGGCCTTTTTCCTTATCCTCGGGGGGCTGCTCCCGGTCCGAAGAGCTCCCTTCCTCGACCCTCCCCACCTGGGCCTCTGCCCCAAGGCTCTCCTCTGGAAGGACTGCAGGATCTGGGCAGAGCTCTGGGGTGCAGGGCTGGCTGGGAAGGAGGGATGGTGGGGAGGAGCTGGAAAGGCTAAGGGGGGAAATGAGGAGTTTTAGGGGCGGGAAATAGGGGCAGGTGGGGAAAGCAGGGAGGGGACAGGTGCGACAGAGCCCTCAAGGATGGATGCTTGGGTAACAAGTAGGCAGTAGTTAGGGGTAGGGGCAGGGGGGAGGAGCTAGAAATTTTCTGGTTTAGGAAACAATGACACCCATCTCTTAACCATACCTTCTTTTGAATAGCAGATGATGCTTATATGGGCTGGGGTGTCATTTGCTCATTTGACCCAGGGTATTCTAAGTGCCAATCAGTGTGCTGGGCACTGGGTGGGAACCCGTAGCCCTAGGTGTCAGAACAGAAGCAAGAAGTCCTGGCTCTCCAGAAGCTGGAGAGGGGGGCTTTCCTGGCTGAGCTGAAGGGAGGGGTAGGTATGGGGTAGGTATGGGCCACAGAACTCACAGTTGTTGCGGAGGGCCTGACGTGGGGGATTGTGGGAGGGCCTGGGATCCCGCCTCATACACACGGAGCTTCTCCCTCAGGGTGGCCACCTGGAACAGAAACAGCCAGTCCTTCAGAGTCCCAGATGAGCACCAGAGGCGGGAGCTGCCCCATCCCCAGGCACAGAACCCTGGCCACACCCCAATGCTCCTGTCCCTTGCTCTCCTGCCCCCCTCACCCCATCAAGCCAGGGTGCCCTACCTCCCAGCCACCCTCTGCAGGTGGGCTCCTCACCTCAGCCTGGAGCTGTTGGCAGATGGTGGCGTACTGGCTGATGTGACAGTCCAGGCTGACCACATTGCTCTTCAGCTGCGACGGGGACATGGGGGAGAGATGTCTGTTCACTCAGAGTAGCTTTAAGCACGTCACTCATATTCTCGTGACTCATGCTCATGACTGGGGACACAGGCCGGGAAGGGTCAGTGCCTTGCCTGAGGCCACAGCAGAGGCAGAGGTCGCCTTTGAACCCAAGAACCCTGACTGTCTGCCTAATACACTCTGGCCAGGCCAGGGGCTTTCCAGCAGCAGCCGGCTCCCTGGAGGAGGCAGGGGAAAGCAGAGCAGCTCTGCTCTCCTCTGTGTTACATGCTGATGTTGACACTGTTTTGCGGCTAAAAACAAGTCTGAAAGTGATCGCTCAAAAAGAGCCCTCGGCCACCCCGCCCGTTGCCTCCCTCTCCAGGCGATTCTGCCTCCAAGCGCCAGTGTTGTGTTTTACCTTTTTCTGAGTCTTGGAGACCACCCTGCCTCTCCCCCACCTGGAGTCTCCCCAAGCACTGGCACCATACCACCTCTACCGCAATTGCCCTGAAGACAGAGGCTGGAGAATGCCTTCCCTCTGCCTGTGGGGACACGTGCTCCAGGCACTCAGCACGTCCGTGGGTCCTGTCCCTCCCCCTCCCGGCCTGGGGCCCCCCACACCAGGTGGGCACACACCGAGAGCTTGATCTCCTTGGCCCGGTCGGCATACTTAAGGGTGTTGTAAGTGTCCTCATACGTCAGGCCCGAGGGGCTGACGGCAGCAATCATCACCGTGCGGCAGTTGCCTCCAATGGAGTCCTTGAGCAGACGGGTCAGTTTGCTGTCCCGGTAAGGCACGTGAGACTTGCGACCCTGGGGGGTGGGGGTGGGGGCAGTGAGCGGGCCTGGGGTGAGGTGGCTGCACCAGACAGACCCATGCTGGAACCTGGCAGCCTCTGCCAGGGCGGAAAGGAGGGACCCTTAGCTTCGGGCGCTTCAGTGGCTGTCCTGTGCGGCAGGCACCCTGAGTCTCTGCAGCTTTACCTTCGCATCAGCCAGGGCATTGAGGACGTTGATGAGGGCCAGCAGAGAGCGGTTGATGTTGGCACCCTCCCGCAGCCGCTCCCCCTTGGCGCGGGTGCTGGATGCCCGCTCCGAGCCAGCCAGGTCAATCAGGCTCATCTTGGCCACCCGAAGCGCCTGGGTCAGACCTGGAACCCGGTCCTGCTGCTTCACGAAGATCTGCGGGCAGAGGGCAGGGGTGAGCCACCACCGGGCATCAGAAGCCCCGTCTGCAGGCTCCGAGCCCCCACCCCCTCACCTGGAAGATGGCATGGGAGCGGGAGGACGTGGCGTTGGCATCAGTGGGGTGCTGTGTGCGGTTACGGTTCCCCCTGGTGAGCATCTCCAGCAGCTGCTCGGCAGAGGTTGGCTACAGAGGAGAAGACCCGGAAGGGAGCTGTGGCCTCCCCCGCCAGGACTGCCCCCAACAGCAGGGCTGTTCTGCAGAACCCATGTCACCGGAGCTGCAGTGGGATTTGGGTGTCCCCAAACTGCCCAGTGAGGGAACCTGGAGGACCAATGAGGCAGCTCCTGCCACCCAAGCCCAGCCTCGCACCTGGTGGAAGGAAAGTCCTTGTACTACCACCCCCTTGTCAGGGTCCTCACGGATGGCAAGGGGTCCCTTGGGCTCCAGGAGGTCGTGGATCTGCTCATTGTATACCTGAGGAGAAAGGGAGCAAGGGAGAGATCTGAGCGGCAGGGCCCGCCAGGAAACCTCCCCACTAGGGGCTGGGAGGGCTGAGCTGCTGGGCGGGGGAAACGTGACCAGACACCACCACACAAGTGGCACTTTGTAGGATGATGATGCTAAGTGACAAGAGCAGGTTTAGTTCACCTGCAGTGTCTCTCTGAGCTGTTTCTGCCCTCTGGGCTCTTGCTGGGCCCCCACCTGCCCCCTTCCTACCACCCTCGCCCACTACTCGCTCCACGCCCCTCCCTTTGGAGATGGTTGTGAGGATGAGGGATGGGGCCGCCCAGTCCCAGGAGGGGACAGCCCTACCTCCTGGTAGCTGATGAGCACCTCGAATCGCTTCTCCTCCTGGCAGGCCTCCAGCCGCCTGTACAGTTCCACAGTGGTCAGGTACATGATGCCGGGGTCCCCCTCTCTTCCCAGCATGGTGTGTGTCTTTCCTGCCCCGGTGGCCCCATAGGCAAACACTGCAGAGGACAGAGTGGGGAGTAGGGTGGTGGCAGGGCCAGACCCGCCTTATCTAGTGACTCACCCTGCGCACTTCCACCCAGCTCGCCCTTCTCTCCCCAAGCCTCTTCCTGTGCCTTCCATCTGCACAGTCCCACTGCTCCAAGCCACCCACATCCCCTGCATTTGCCCTGCAGCTTGAGTTCTCCACGTCTGTGTCCTGGCTGTCCCACAGGTATACAAATTCCCGGGCAAGGGGGTCTCCATGAAGGCTGAGGCATCTCCCTTCCTCCGGGATGCCTTCTCCTGGTTAGGCAGCTTCCTCTGTGGAGGGCCCATGGCTCTTCCCCGCGCATCCCTCACCTCAGCCTATTAGCACACACTCGTGGGTGTGATTTCGACTAGTGTCCTCTCCCCACTCCAGACTGTGAGCATCCAGAGGACAGAAACCCTGTCTGTCTGATCTGCTGCTGTATCCCAGGGCCCAGGACAGCGCCTCCCACACAGGAGGAGAACGAATGGGGGGCCCACAGAGAATGCAAGGGCCAGAGGCCTGCTCAACAAGTGCCCAGCCGAGGGGTTGGTGGGCACCTGTCAGGAGACACAGAAAAGCGTGAGAAGAAGCGGGGAGGCGAGGCGGCTACCAGCTAGGGCCCTTCCTCCTCACTGTCCAGAGTCCCACCTGAGCAGTTGTAGCCCTGGAGGAAGCTGTCCAGGATGCTGTGGGTGGTGTGCTGAAACACGTCCTGTTGGGTGGCTGTCTCGCCAAAGACCCGGTCAAAGACAAACGTCAGGTCTTTGCCCTTCTTCTTGGGGCCGTCATGGATGCTGCCCCATTTCAGGCCAAGGAAGGTCCCTTCAGGCTCCTCAGGGTCAAACAACAGCACCCGCTCGTCCACCACCTGAATCACAGGCCGCCGCTGGCTCTCCAGCTCCCTCGGGGTGGGGGGCCGCACCCGAACCACAACCTGCACCTTGCTGTCCTCCACCGCCATCACCATGGCAACACCTGGGCAGAGACACAGTGGATATGAGGGCCAAGCTGACCCGAGGACTGCGCAGGGGCCCCCTAGCCTAGCATTCAAGGCCTCCTCCCATCCCCACCCCGACAGCCGATCTCTGTTTTATACCTTAAGAGAATAGAATATTGGTGCCAGCACCAATTATTAATAAATATCTCTTTCTTGCTTGAAATACCACATTTGTCATGTCCAAATGACTTTTTTTTTTTTTTTCGGAGGCCTATTACCGGGCTTCCTCTTATGTTCCACTAATCTGTCTACTCCTGAGCTAGCGCCACACTGTTTCCACTCCATCCTTAACAGTGTGCTTTTTGTCTAGTAAGGCAAGACACCCCCACCACCAGTCTTCTTTTTTCGTGATTTTCTTGGTTATTCTCAGACATTTATTTTACTATTTGACTCTAAGAAAATATTTTTTTAAAATATTTTATTTATTTTTAGAGAGAGGGGAAGGGAGGGAGAAAGATGTTTCAGCTTGAGGAAAGAAACATCAATGTGTGGTTGCCTCTCATGCACCCCCTACTGGGGACCTCTCCCACAACCAGACATGTGCCCTGCCTGAGAATCAAACCGGTGACCCTTGGGTTCGCAGGCCTTCGCTCAATCCACTGAGCCACACCAGCCAGGATAGACTCTAAGAAAATTGTTATTAATTCCATTCCCAATCCAGAACATCCCTATTTGCCACAAAAACTTTACTGGAATTATAATTGGCATTGTACTACATTTACATATTTATTTTATATTAAACCTTTTCATGCAAAAACATGGCTATTGCCTTGTTATTTGTTCAGATATTTTTATGTTCCTCAATAAGATTTTATAGTTTTCTTTCTCTTTAGATAGGTTCTGCAACTGCCCTTTTAATATAATCCCCAAGTACTTTATAGACTTAATCAGTCTTATGAATGCAACAACTTCCCCCATCTCCATTTCCAGGTGGTAATTGCTAGCAGAGAAACACTCCCGCCCTCAAACTCTCTTATTAATTCCAATTTCTTAATTTTATTTCTAAAAATATTTTATTTATTTATTTTTAGAGAGAGGGGAAGAGAGGGAGAGAAACATCAATGTGTGGTTGCCTCTCACGTGGCCCCCACTGGGGACCTGGCCTGCAACCCACGCATGTGCCCTGACTGGGAATTGAACCAGTGACCCTTTGGTTCTCAGCCTGCACTCAATCCATTGAGCTACAACAGCCAGGGTCAAGTTTGTTTTTTTTTTTAAATTAGGGCTAATTGGGTTTTCTGAGTATGCAATTACATATCAGAAAAGAAAAATAATTTTTTACCTTTTTTCTCTATATTTATACCAAATATTTTATTTCTTGTCTATTGTAATCCCTAGAACTTCCACAAGTTTGAATAATAATGATAATGGCCATCCCTGTTTGAAAGGAAATGGCTTTAGTGCTTCACTACTGAGAAACTAGTTTGGCATATATAGTCATTATCATACTATTAACTTCTTCTATTCTTATTTTACTGAGAGTTGTTACTAGGAAGGTCTAAAATTTTACCTAGTGCTCTTTCAGCATCTCCTGACATGTGTTTCTTCCCCGTTATTTTGTTGATGTGGTTAATTACTTGATATTATTCCTGGTATTAAACCAACCATGCATTCTTAGAAAAACTCCTGCCCTGACCATGTTGAAATTTTTAATTTTTAAAAGGTAAAATGTATCAGATTTTCTCTTATGGTTTTTATGTCATATTTGAGAAGACATTCCTTCCCCAAGGTAGTAAACACTTTTATATTTTTGCCTGTTACTCATTCTTTTTTAAATTTAGGTCTTTATACACATAGAATTTATTTTATTGTGAATGATGTGAGGTTTTTAAATTTCCAAATGGTAAGTAATCGTCTCAAGATCATTTATTAAATAGTGTATCCTTTCTCCACTGACTTCAAAGGCCACATTTAACATGACTAAATTCTCCTGTGCCCTGACTGGTGTGGCTCAGCGGGCTGGGTGTCGCCAGTTTGATTCCCAGTCATAGTACGTGCCTGGGTTGCCACGTTGGGGGCCAGGTTCCCAGTTGGAGGCATGTGAGGCAACCAGTCGATTTTTTTTCTCATGCATCAGTGTTTTTCTCCCTCTCTCCCCCTCTCTTCTCCTCTCTCTAAAATAAATAAGTAAAATCTTTAAATTCTCCTATAAACATGAATGTTTTTAGATTCTCCATTCTGTTCTGCTGATGTGCCTATTCCTTCTGCAGTAACTCAATCAATTACTGTGATTCTATAATACCTCACCTCATTTTTCTTTTTGATGGCTATTCTTGGGCATCTTGTCTGGCATAAGATTTTAGAATCAGTTTACAGAATTCTATGCAAAATCCTGCAAAGGTTTTAATTGGGAGTACTTTGAATTATAGATTAACAGGGGGAGAACTGGCATCTTTATAATATCAAGTCTTCCCATTTAGCATCTCTTTTCATGATTCACAACTTTATAATCCTCAGTAAAATGTTATAGTTTTCTTCACTTGAGTTTTGTATATTTCTTGATAGGCTTATCACTAGTTATTGTACAGACTTTATTATATTGTGAATAGGCTCTTTCTATTTATTTATTTTTTTAAGATTTTATTTTTTTATTTTTAGAGAAAGGGGAAGAGAGGGAGAAAGAGAGGGAGAGAAACATTGATGTGCGAGAGACACATCGATCGGCTGCCTCTTGCGCGCCCCCAAATGGGGACCTGGCCTGCAACCCAGGCACGTGCGCTGACTGGGAATCGAACCAGCGACCTTTTGGTACACAGGCTGGCACTCAATCCACTGAGGCACACCAGTCAGGGCAAATTGGCTCTTTTAAAAATTGCATTGTCTAATTCATTTTTGCCAGCACATAGGAAAGCTACTGGTTTCTGTATGCAGATCTTGTATCTGGCCACATTCCTGAACTCCCTTATTAGTTCCAATAGGCTGTCATCGATTCTCTTAGGTTTTTCAATTAAATGATGGTATGGTTTGCAAATAATGACAGTTACTTTCTATTTTTAGCTCTTCTATATTTAGTTTCTTACCCTTCACTATCCATCAGGAATGGGCGTTAAATTTTATCAGATGCTTTTTTGGCACCGGCTGAGGTGATCACACAGTGCTTCTCCTTTATTGTGCTACCGCTGAGGGCGAGCCGGGCAGATTTCCTAATGTTGACCTGGCAATAATTGCAGACACTTATTTGCTTATTCCCGCTTGCAGTCCCCTCAGACCTCTCTCCTTGTTTTTTTCATTTCTCCTTCAAGCCAGCCTACCAAGGGTAGAGATGGAATTTTCGGAATGCAGGAGTCACAGACCTCCTGGAAAAGTTCACCCCAACCCTAGGGATATATTAACAGAGGTAAGGGACAGAGGCTGCTCCTGGGGGACAGGAACAGACGAGTGCTTTCTCAGGCAAGACTAAGTCCCACTGACAGGACCAAGGTTATTCAGAAAAAAAAAAAAAAAGTAGAATTTCTATCTCATACTCCAGCAAACAACTCATGTTTTCTCTTGGGAACAAAGTAGAATTGAGCTGATTTGAAACTCCTGTGCCCCATGTCCAAACTCAACTTCTCCCTACACAAAACAAGATATCAACCAATAATAATCTTTTTACATGTGTATAATTTTTGTCTTGTTCCGGCAACTGGGCTGCAACTGCGTACCTGCTGTGCGGGGGACTGATTTAAGCACCTTAGGAGCATGATCTCCTTGCATTTCCATCCCGATCCCACAAGGCAGATACTATTATCATACTCATTTTTCAGTGAGAAAATGGAGACGGAGAGGGTTAAGCAACTTGCCCGAGATCCCTGTGCTGGCGATGAAGCCCAGTTCCAACCCAGGCAGCCCCACTGCGGAGCCAGTGTGCTGCCTCACAACTAATGATACTATGTATTATGCTTTCACAGTCACATTGTTGTAATAGTCCCTTATGTTTCCCAATAATCATAATCTCTTTTATGTAACCGGCATAATGTCGTCTGCAAACACTTTCAGATGTATGGGCTGGACCTAATTTTCAGCACAGAGAGCTCCTGTCTGCCACCCGCGCATTCCCCCCATCCCCAGGGAACCAGACTCTTGTGGGGCCCGGCACCCTCTGGGTGAAGGTGGAGGGGGCCGGGCCCCACAGTCTGGGTCTACGCTGGCTGACTTTAATGGCAGTCCCAGCTCCCCACAGGGAAGGTTTCAGCTGAGGAGGAGCGACAGAGACGCCTAACATTCTGAGCAGGAAATTAAAAAGGGCACTGGCATCGGAGTGCGTGTAACCTTTACAGTTCTCTCCTCTCCACTTCCTGAGGGCCAGTGAGGCAGACTGTTTGCCTAATGAGATGTTTTCCTTCTTCCCGAAACAGCACTGGGGGCGCGGGGTGGGGGTAGGGGTGACAGACTGCAGCTAGGATGCCTGGGTCCTGGTCTCGGCTCCACATCTGACTGGCGGGCGCTCTTCCCACCAGCCACATCACATCGATGCACCAGCTTCCCTGCTTGGGGAGCCAGAGAGAACAGTGACAGATCTGCTCCAGCCCCAGGGGGATGCGGAGATTAATGAGAGAACGTTTGTCAAGTTTGCTTTGATCCTCAGTTGGAAAGAGCATTTTAGCCCAAAGTACGAGGGAGATGATTCTTTAATAAGATCTTCAGAGTTCTGAGCCAGCCACAGCTACGTCCTGTTTCTAACCCAGGGCAGCTCATTAAAACCCAGAGGCTAGTTCACTGCTGAGCTGGGGCTGGGAAGCCAAGATTCGGTTGTTTTCAGGAGAGCTTCCTCTGTCCATCATCAGAGGACAGGTGGCACAGGACCAAGCTCTTCAGCAGCTCCTGGAGCAGACTTTGAGGACTTGAGGAGATCTGCCTACAGACATTGGGCGCTGGGAAGGCAGGCGGGGCCTAGACCTTGGAGGTTCTGCCTTTATAGGGGTTGCTGTAGTCCCCTTTATGACTCCACAGCTGTCACACACTTGTGTCTCTCGTCTTTAAGCTCCAAGAGAGCAGGACCCTCTTCTGATATAGTCTGGGCACCCCAGATGCCCAGGCACCAGATCCAGCATGCAGTAAAGGCTGGATCGTATTTGTCCTATGGATGAATAATGGCCAGAGAAGAGCAGAGTCTGAATCCAAAAGCCTAAAAGTAATTACTATTACAGCTAACATTTATCGAGTGCTTACTCTGTATCAGGCCCTAGGCTAAGCGCCTTACAAATGGTGTCATTTAACTTTCCCGTGAGATTCACAATCTCATTCCGTAGTTACATCCCAACTCTACAAAGAAAACAAGCTCAGGAAGGAACTTGTCACTTGGATGGTAAGTAGCAAGGCCGGAGCTTGACCTTGTCCAGACTGTAAGCAGAGGCATTTCTCTTTGTGTTAGGCCATTCTGCCCTGCAGCTGGGTTTTGTGGATCGTACCTCTCCTTACCCTGGTAGCTGCAGGGCGACGTCCATACACCGCTTCTGTCTACGGTTGGTCGTGCAGAGAAGAGAGTTGTTTTGTTTGTTTTTTAAATAGACAATCATAAGGCTGCAACTGATGACAGTTTTGCTTACTACTAATTTTATTTTTATTTCCATCTCTTATCTTATAGTTATGGCTAGGACCTCTGGTACAATATCGAATAAAGGCAGCAATAGTGAGCAACCTCGTTTCTTTGTTTATTTTATAAGGAATGCTCCTACTTTTCACTTTTTGTTGGTTTAAGAAAATTTACCTCTATTTCCAGTTTACCACATTTAAAAAAAATCATGAATGGGTATTGAATTTTATTGAAATGTATTTCTGTGCCTAATGGAATATGCTTTCTCCTTTAATCTGTGCTTATGCAAATTGTATTAGTAGATTTTCTAATGTTAAATCATTCTCATATTCCTGGGATAAACCCAGTTTGGTCATAATGTATTCTTTAAATATACATTGCTGGCTTCTGATTGTTCACATTTTATTTAAGACTTTTACAACTACATTTATAGAAGAGATTAGATGGGCTTATACTTTCCTGTCTCATTTTTGGTATCACAGGATAGGACATTTTTTTAGGGAAGGTGTATATAACATTAGAATAAGTTCTCCCAATTGCTTGTAAGTTTCTGGTGGATTTCAGTGGGTTTTTTGGTGGGTGTGACAGCATATAACACTAATTCCATTTCCTCAATGGTTCAAGCTAGGTCTGTTAAAAATTTCCAGATCTTCTTAAATCAGTTTTGGTAAGTTGTTTTTTCCTAGAAAATTGTCCAAAAGCATTGTTAAAATGTGTGTCCTTCTGAAATCTTTCTTTCTCTCTTTTACTTTCTCAGTGACTAAAGTTATGTCTCTATTTTCATGTTTGAGAGCATTTTCTATGTTTTTTTCTTTATTGCGGGAGGTTTGGCTTTTTTATTAGTCTTTTTAAAGTTATAGATTTTGGCTAAGTTAATCCTCTATTATGTAGTAAAATTCTACTTCATTAATTTCTGCTCTTAATGCCTTTTTATTGTCTACTCACTTATTCTGTTGTTCTATCTTATTAAAGTAGTATATTTGCCTCACTAACTTTCAGCTTTTTAAAAAAAAAGTTAAAATGTAAGCACTTAAGACTATAAATCGCCCTCGAAATATTGCTTTACCTGCATCCTACAAGTTTCATAAATGGTATTATCACTGTTCCATACTAATTATCTTTTAATTACAATTATGATATCCTATTTAACTGAGTTAAGAGGGTTTTTAAAAAAGATCTATGCCAGTCAGAGAAGGACAAATACCACATGATCTCACTTGTCTGCAGAATCTTATGAACAAAATAGAAACAGAGGCATGATGGACACAAGCAATAGACTGACAGCTGTCAGAAGGGAGTGGGGTCAGGGGGGCTGGAGGAAAGAAAGTAAAGGGATTAAGCAAAAAAATATATATATATATGTATATATAAAACACATACACACACACAACAGTTATGGTAATAGCCAGAGGGAAGGGAGGTGGGGGTAGGTGGAGTTGGGTAAAGGAGAGGGGGAACTGGGACGGAAACAGACTTTGCTTGGGATGATGGGCACATAATGCAGTGTGCAGATGTTTTGTTGAGTTGTACATTTGAAACCTGTATGATTTTGTAAACCAATGCCACCCCAATGAATTCAATTTTAAAAAAAAGATCTAGCCCTGGCTGGTGTGGCTCAGTGGACTGAGTGCTGGCCTGTGAACCCAAGGGTCCCCAGTTCGATTCCCAGTCAGGGCACATGCCTGGGTTGCGGGCCAGGTCTCCAGTAGAGGCAACCACACATTGATATTTTTCTCCCTCTCTCCCTCCTTTCCCCTCTCTAAAAATAAATAAATAAAACCTTTAAAAAAATCTAAAATATGGGTCTGTTTTAATTTCTTTTTCTTTTGTATTTTTAATTTAATTGCTTGTGGAAAGAGAATCTAGTTTGATCTCTAATAATTGTTTTAATTTGCTTTGTGGTCAGATAGAGAAAATTTTTATAAATACTTCTAAAAAATGCTACTTGCATACTTTTTTAAAAATCCTCACCCAAGGATATGTTTACTGAGTATAAAGGAAGGAGAGAAACACCCATGTGAGAGAGAAGTATGGACCGGGAACCAGACCCCCAATCTTTTGGTGTATGGGCTGATGCTCCAACAAACTGAGCCACCTGGCCAGGGCTATTTGTACACTTAAAAAACAAACAAACAAAAAGGTATAAATGGAGGTGGGTTGGATAATATAAAGACCAACAAATTGAGAGACCTTAAACTATCTGAGGGTGGAGTAATTTAATAATGAAATAGGCAGAGAAGGACTGGCTATGTCGGCAGTTAAGCATGGGATGTGGCGAGGGAGAGGAAATAGAATATTGACAAGTTTGAAGAAAGCAGTGTAACGGTCGAGGAGAAGCTCATTCAGAAAAATGTAGACTTTCTCCTTTTAGCTAGTGATTCCAATCTGTGAAATGTAAATATTAGTATCTATCCCATAGGACTGTTGCGGGGATTAAATAAGTTCACTCAAACATGGTAGGCGCTCAAAAATGTTAGCCATTCTTACAGAATTAATGACAAACAACATTTTCCCACGATGCCAGAACTTTTTGTTGTATTTTGTCGTGTATAATGCACACTTTGTGCCCAAATTTTTGAGGGAAAAATAAGGATGTGCATTATACATTGGTAGTACTAAGCATGCGCATTATACGTGGGCCCACTGAGCCGCAGATGCGCACTATACCGGGAGCGCATTATACACGGCAAAATAGGCAATGTCTTCAGTAAAATCCCCTATGTTTCTCATGTCAGAGGCCAGGCATTATCTTTCCCAAGTTACCAGGTACCTTAAAGGGTCAAAGCTAAGAGGAGGCATCCTAGAAGCAGTAGCAGAAAGCATGGTTTTCTGCCATATAGGTATTCTTTCATTCCTTCCTTTACTCAATCAAACACTGCCTGAGTGCCCAGTAACTACATTCATTCTGACACAGCTCTGCAACCGCTCTTCTGCACAGATGTGTGGAGAGGGTCTTAGCTACTCCACACAGATGCGCAGGGGGTCCCAGGTCTCCAGATCTAGCGTCCAGGAAGACCCAATTCTTCCTTACACACCAGCAGGAGGGTCTCTCACAGACCGGATGCGCAGAAGGCCGGGCCCAGTGCAGATGTGTGGACGCACTCCAAATCCGGTACGAAAGAGCAGAGGGGTCGCGATCTCCCGCGCGGATGTGTAAGGAAGCGCCCTGATTCCCGCACCTCCCCTGCCTGTTCCAAGGAGACCACGCAGAACCACGCAACGTGGGTGGTCTCCACGTTGCATTTGAGTGTCTCGCACTAAAGAGGTCGGGCTGGCGCGGCCACCTTCAACGTCTGGGATTGAGCGTCCTACACCTGAGCGTAGGAGCCCGCAGGAACGCTTACCCTTCGTTGATTCCCAGCCGCTGGTGTCGCCGCTCGCGGCCGGGTCCCTCCGCCGCAGACAGGAGCCCTGGGCCACAGGAGAGAGTGCCCCACACCCTCCCTTCAACCACGCCAACCTCCGCCCGCGCCACGCTTTCAAATTTGCCGGATTGACTCATCCACGCTTCCCATTGGTCACCGCCCGGATCGCTGATTGGCTGTTTCCTAAGTAACAAAGCACAGCCCTTCGGTTGGGGGCGCTGGCAACAGTGCTCTTGCGCATTTCCTTTAACTGCTGTGGGGAGATTTTGAAGCTGCCTTCAAGGCCCGGCGGGCCACTGATCCGCAGAAACCAGTACGGGATTGGGGCCCGGGGGTGCCACGGCCCGGCTCTGTCGTCCCCGGGATTGGATTCATAACCAGTTGCAGCAACCAGACATCAAACCCGTTTTCAAACCTGCTTTTCTCTGTGGGCCTCCGCTTATCTAAGAAGGGACTTTTAGCCACTGCCCAGGGTCTCTTCTCTCCGTGCGACCATCCCAAGAATGAATTTCGAGAGTAGCCTTTGATGTGGAAAAGCCAGCAGAGGCAGAGAATAACTATTCCACCGTTTGGCCTTGAGCCTGTCGGGGAATATCAGGGATGGATTGTTGGCTATGAGGGTCGTCCCCTTAGGACATCGCTGGGCAGCCCTGCATCCGTCCTCAGAGCCGCTCGCCTCTTGGATTCCGGTGGGCCAGCCTCATGCTGATTTCCAACACCGAGGTCGTGGGCGTCGAAGAGATTCATGGGGCCTGCTTCCACTCACTGGTGCCTGAGTCACTAATTAGTGCCGAGATTGTGGAAGTCACTTCTGCTCTCTGGCTGTTCAGTTTACTCATCTATAAAACAGAGCAAATACCCTGCCCTTCCTACTCACCCAGAAGAGTATGGATGAGAAAGTCCTCCAAACCCCTTGCATATGTAAAGGGACAGCTTTCTATGAATCGGATTATGATGACGTTGGTGACGGCTGCCAGTGGCCAGGTGCTCACCACTTTCATGAAATTGATCTGACCCCACACACGAGCAGGTCTGAGGCATGCAAGAAAGCAGGAGGAAAATTCCCTCAGAGGACCTGCCATCAAGATAGAAGAGTCACTACTTAATACCTGGTTGATTTGGCCCAGGTGAAACTCTTCATTCACCTACCTGGACCTCAGTTGCCCTCTCTGTACAATGGGATAACACTGCAGGGTTGGCGAGAATAAAATGAGAAAACTATGCAAAGATCTGTTATTGTAAAGCTACAAGAAAACCAAGGTGTTCTTGCCATCTCCATCACTCAAGGGAAATGAAACTGTTAAAGAATGGCTTCCAGAGGTTTGGGAGTGTGGTGGAGGGCTTGGGGTCCCCAGGAACCTCCAGAGGAACAGGTGCCTCTTGGTCCTCCTATAAGCCAGGCCTTGCCCTGGTCCAGCCCTGGTTGGGACAGTGAGCTGGAGGAGGTAGGTGAGTCAGGGTGAGGCAACGGGCAGAGACTGACTCCGCTCTCAGGGGGACGTGACAGGGAAGTTGAAGTCTGAAGGAGGGTGGAGCTAATTTGGCAAAGGGAGCTGTTTCTTGGCTCTCAGAAGCCAAGGTTAAAAGAATTTTGCAGGTAAGTCAACTGAGCCCATATTGCTGAGAGGCCTCGGGAGGGCCGGGCTGGGCCCACTTTAAACTGATAAGAATGGATACTACGCTTGATCTTAGCCGGAAGGCCAAGAAGCGATTGGTGCCACTTTAGTAGACACAAAGGGAAAAACTTGGGTTCTACACTTCAGATGTTGATGAGAGAAGATTGATGTAGCACTGGCCCAACTAGAATGTCAAGGTTTAAAACGAAGACATGAGGGCCAGGTGCAGGATTTTTGCCTTGTTTGGTGGCAAAAGATGTTTCTAGGCCGATATGAGTGAGAGTGTGAAAGGCAACAGGCCCTCTGCTCTTGTGAGCTGAGTGGATATCTCACTATTTGTAACAGACAAGACCACCAACCCCAGGTGCTCAAAGGAGGCAGAGGGGAGGCACATTCTTTCAAGGCACCCTTGTCACTGCACGCAATTTGCACCTGGGTATGGCGTTAGCTGTTTCCGATATAGACTCATCTTTAAAGGTCCTTAAACCAATGCCAAGACATCATTCTTGTCATCATTAAATGTGAGCCAGACTTTAAGATCTGGCCCAGCACAAGCCAAGCACTGGGAAGCTGGGAAAGTTTTCACTCAGTTTATCAACAAGGAGGTCCCAGGTGGCCTCGGCAGGAGCAGTTTCAGAGGAGTGGCAACAGCCAGAGTGACACCAGCCAGGGCAAAAAAAGGAATAGAAGAGATTTAAATGATGACAGGAAGGAGCTGATAAGGAGTGAGCAGTTGAAGATTAATGGGAGGGGTGTGATTATCAATTAAAAGAAATCCCCAAAGAAGGGGAGAGGTGAGTGGTCAACCATCTCCCTTTGCCCAGCTGGGACTAATGGGTTTAACAGAATATGAGACTTTCAGTTTTAAAGCCTGGACAGTCCTAGCCCCAGCTGGTGTGGCTCGGTGGATTGAGTGCTGGCCTTTGAACCAAAGCGGTTTGATTCCCAGCCAAGGCATGTATCTCTTGCACATTGATGTTTCTCTCCCTCTTCCTCCCTCCCTTCCCCTCTTTCTAAAAATAAACAGTCCTGGGCAAACAAGGATAGATTGGTCATCTGGTGAGGGGGCATGGATGAACAGCAGAGTATCAGTCTGGACTCTGGAAGGGGACCCAGCTCCTCCAAGGAGGCAAAGGAAGAGGCGAGGAGGGGCACAGATGCAGGGAAGTTTGTGGATTTTACAGTGGAAGTTGATGAAATCTCCTTTTTGTAGCATCTAATTTCTCTGGGAGGTAGGAGATACGATCACCCATTGAAGAGTTAGCTTTACACTCCATCTGCTGCCTTTGCTGTTGGGCCAAAACATAATAGGTACTCAATAAAATCAGCTGAAGGAATCAATAAGTGAATGGGACGAGGGATAGATGTTGCAGGTTTTGGGTACTCGCAGGAGCACCCAAAAGAGCGCTCAGAGGAGACTCTGAGATGGAGGTAAGTGTGCAGGAAATTTACTGGAGAATGCTCTTAGAGTTAACACCTGTGGAGAAGAACAGGAAGTGGGATTGCGTATAGCTGGGAGCTCTGAAGTGGGGAAGATTTTTCAGAGTTATCCTGAGTTTAAACCCCATGTTGATCAGTCATTGGAAACAGGTTGCCTGAGAAAGGGGCAGGACTTCTGGCTCGGGCAGCTCACCTCAGCAGAGGCAATCCCTGGAGGGGGCTGGTAGCCGAGAGCCATCTGCTGGCAGCACTCCCAGCAGCTGGGAGAATAGAATAGTTCCTCAGTCCTGGACGAGACCTGGCCAGTGCATCGCAGCACCCATCACAGGACGTGGAAGTTTACGGAGAGTGTGAGAAGTCTGAAATAGCTGCTATTATGGTAGTAGAATGGTTATTGTATGTCAGGCACATTAGGTACTGAGTCAGCCATTGTCCTACTTGGAGGAAGTGCTCAGTATGGCCTTGGAGACAGGCAAATCAATGACTGCTCGGGAAGTCCAGGAAGGCTTCATGAAAGAGCAGGCAAGGAATGTGAGCTTTCAATAATGAGCAGCTGTTCTGCAGGCAGCTGAAATAGGCTAGGGCCTAGCAGACCCAACCCTGGTTCTGTGCAGGCGGGGAGAGGTCTGTAACTCTCCTGGCCTCGGCAGCTGTCCTAGTCCAGGCTGGAGTTCCTCACTCGGGGAACAAAGGGGCCTGCGCCCTGGGGGCCCAGAGAGGAACCCTTGAATTTGCTTTCCACCATCTGGCAAAAGGCAGGAGCCCCACCCCTGCACAAGCTGCCCAGGGAGCAGACTTTGTAGGAAGGGGCGTGTCTGGAGACTTAGGGGAGGAAAGACTGCTCTGGCTGGCAGGGAGTGAGATTTGACAACTTCCCCTACTCTAGGGAGTGGCTAGTAAGGGTAAGATGCGATCTTGGATAAGCTAATTCACCTCTCTGTATCTCAGTTTTTCTCATCCAAACAATAGGTGTGACAATAACAACTACCTTGCGGGATCATTGTGAGGTTTCAATGGAATAGTACATGGTACATAAACTCCTGTTATGACTTAGCTGTTGATACAGAGATAAGAGTACTTGCTGTCCCTCCCTCTCCACTGTTCGCTAAGCCCTTGGACAAGAAAAGAGAAAACCCTTAGCTGCCGGAGTGTTGTAAAACCTTCCCAAACATTATAGAAGTAAAAAATGTAAGCATCCACTTAGTCCAGCTCCCTCGAAATAGCCCCTCTTAGCAGTTTGGGCACCCTTCCCTGTCCCTCTGACAGTGCCGTGTCCTAGATGTGTCTGTGTGATCCCTCTGGGTACTGGAAGCTCGGGGTGGTTTCTTACCCATCTCTGGATCCTCCGTGCTGAGCTAGAGCCTGGCGCGTTGGCGGTGTTTGTGAACTCTGAAGTGAAGCAGAGCAAACAGAGACAGGATCGGATGGGCGGGCCAGGGTCTCGGGGGCACCCTCTGCTCTCACTCCGGACTGGAGGCCACAGAGCAGAGTGGAGGGGGAATCCACCCTGGAGACTGGACGCAGCGTATTCCATTCTTAATACTTAGCTCCACATCCTGGGTACCCCAAAGCAACCCCTCTCCTAGTGCACCACATTCTCTCTGGGGTTACCAGGGTGGGAGAACAGCCAGGTGTCTTCAGCTTCTATGATGATCAGTATCACCACCCCAGGCATTGAAGTGCAGCCAAAGAACTTTAAAGATTTTATTTATTTACTTCTAGAGAGAGGGGAAGGGAGGGAGAAAGAGAGGAGAGAAACATCTATGTATAGGAGATACACCCATTGGTTGCCTCCTGCTTGCCCCCAACTGTGGACCTGGCCTGCAACCCAGGCATGGGCCCTGACTGGGAATCAAACAGGCAACCTTTCGGTTCTCAGGCTGGTGCTCAGTCCACTGAACCACACCAACCAGGGCACCAAAAGGAGTTCAAATCATGGGACTCAGGAAACTTGGGTTGTAATAATAAAAATGCATTTGCATTTTGCTTTATACTTTGTAAACAGGTCCTCACCAACTGTCTCACGACGGCCTTCAAGTAAATATACTCTTATTATCTGGCTCCATTCTATAGATGGAGAAACGGGGCTCAGAGAGTCTCTTTTCCTGAAGCACTGAGCATGGCCAGGACCTGAGTCCAGTGCTTCTGTCTCTGCTTGTTGCATGTCTAGTGGGTCCTTCTGTCTCTGGTTCTAGCTACCCAGACACCTCTCTGCCTTTCCATTTTTTCCAGCTGTGTAACGGGAGTTCCCATTTTGTGGCTTCAGTGGATGGGACAAATGGGTAGCATGTGGAAAGTATGGGGGGCAGGTAGCCCTCTGGCCCTTTTCCGTCCAGCCCCCAGCTTCCCCCTCTCTGTAATCCTGCCACCTCTCCTGGCTCCAAACACGTGTAGACGGCTCACTTGCACTGTATTTATCACCTCATTTGTAGTAGTTTAAGGTTTGTTACCTGGAAGGGAGTGAGGAGCTCACACTTCCAATTCCGATTTTCAAATATACCGTTACTGCTTGTGAAAATCACCTTATTAACAGCATCTAACCTGCTACAGCCCATGGGGACACCCAGATAAATAAATGCGGAAGGAACCAGGACAGGGGAAGCAGCGCTGCCAGCGGGGGCAGGGCAGCCTCTGGACCCCTGCGGTTTTCTCCCAGCCCTGGGAGTCCCGGACCTGTTGTCAGGGTCAGGAGAACTTGCGTGAGGCCCAGAGTAGCCCTGAGCAATTGGCCGCCTTCTCTGGGGGCTCGCTTCCTGCCTCTCCCTCTGGTGCTCAGAGATCCTCCCAGAAACAGCCCCTGCGCCCCCTCAGCTCCCCTGTCTCCTGGACGCTTGTCCAGGATTGATTCTCTGGGCAGCTCCCCCTCCGAGCAGTAAATGAAATATTGGTTACCAGGAGTGAGGCAGGAGGCAATTAACCCCTCGACCTCACCATGGTAGATGTGTTTGTAGCAAGCCGAAGTGAGGAGAGCCCAGCGCACCTGCCTGGCTTTCCTGCAAAGTCATCCAATTAGGGCGGTCCCCAGCGGTGGGCTCTTCTACCCCTCTGGTCCCCATGACCCCCAGAAACCAGGACAGCATCAGTGCCTAGGGTTGGCAACTGCCTGGGCACCGGATGGCCTGCCGTTCCTTGTGTGGGTGATCTCCAGGGGCTCCCCCATCCTCACACCTCCCTGGCAGGGACACTAGTCATTAATCACACATCTTCCTAAAACGGAGGCAGCCTGGGGAGGTCTCCTCTTTCCTTCCTCCAGAGCAGGGTCACCATTCTACCTGTGCAATCTCTTTTCTACTACCCAGCCAGCTCTGTGTTCTGGAATGTTCCTGTGCCAGAAAGGCCCCTGAGGAGGAGGGGGGCACATTCCCTACTTTCAGGGAACTTCCAGTCTGAGAGGAACACAGCTCCTGTGCTCAGAGAGCCCCTAGTTGGATTAGGAGACATGGTCTATCCTTTGGGGAACCCCCAGTTCCAGGGTCTGGTCTCAGAAAGCCCTAGTGTAATAGAAAAAGTACAATAATTACCCTCAGAGCCACTGAGAGAAAAGCCACAATGTCCACATCCAGGAAACCCCCCAATCCCCATTCTCAGTGAAGATACTCACATTGCCCTCAACTCACTCAAAAAACACTGTTTTGAGGACCCCCAGTCTGATGGAGGAGACAGTCCTTGCCTTCCAGAAGCTTCCCATTCTGATGGTGGAAACACAGTCCTTGACCTTGGGTGTCCCAAGTCTGGGGGGTGGGGTGGGAAAGCAGACTTTGCCCTTGGGGAGCCCCTGTCTGATGGAGAAGACATGTCCCCAACAGGTCCCCTTGCAGTTAGGATGCTGCTCAAGTGACAAGCAGCTGACAATTGGCACTGCTGGACACTTCTGGTGTCCTGCAAAGACAGAGACAGTCCTTGGCTTCAGTCCAGTTCCAGCTGTGCCACAAACTTGCTGCATGACCATTGGCAAGTCACGAATTTTCTTCAGACTATGATTTCCTCATCTGCACAACGGAGACTTCAGGCTCATCTCTCAAAATGACACGAGGATCGTCCAGTCACCAGAAAGAACAGAAAGCCAGCCGGCGAGCCAGGCACTCCCTACAGAAATGATTAACATGCTTTATTGTAGCAGAAGTCCTAGACCAGGGCCTGTGGTCCCTGGGGAGCATTGGGGTGCCCCCAGGTGTGGTGGCCGGGTAATTCTGGATTAATGTGGCCATTAAAAAATCACAGGGGGCTGTGGGCAGCTCTGGGGGGCTGGAGGTGGGGGAGTGCTGTCTAATCTAATCACTCTTCCCAAGAAAATTCTCATTCCAGCCCGATCTGCCAGGGGTTTTATTGGGTTTGCGGGGACCTGCAGATTTCAATCTCCAGACCCCACAGGGAAGGAACAAGTATTAAGCTAATTTTATTAAATGGCCACAGCTGGCAGTAGGGGGAAGCAGGGGAGAGAAGGGAGGATAAAGAAAGTCATTCAAGTCTACCGGCCCTGACAAGGGCCCATACATGGAGTCCTACTGGAAAGGAGGCCACCCCTCTTTCCTGTCTCTCCAGCTGAGCCAGCGGGATGGGGGGTGGGGAAGGCCAGATGGGACCTTTCCCTTAATGTAGAGCCTTGGGATTCTCCAAAAGGCTTACCCCACGGCTGCCTCCTGGGGCAAATGCTTGTAAATACACCAAGCTTCTTCAGGGCAGGGGTGGGAGCGAAGGGCTGAATGTTGGGGGAGGGCGACTGAGATGCCTGGCTGCCATCCTTCCTCAGTTTTGCTTGGTGGGGGGGGGGGGGTCCTGGGTCCTTATGAAATACGGTGTACCAGGTAAGGGCAGGGTCTTTGGTTCAAATACTGGTATTTGCCTCTTCCTGGCTCTGCGGCCTTGGCAAATTATTTAACCTCTCCGAGCCTTTGTTTCCTCATCATTTCAGATAAAGTAACAGGATTCATTAAAGGGCATGAGAGCATGTCCTCACAACCCCCCCCCACACACACACCCCCATGAGACATTTATACAATTCCTGTATGGTGTCTGATACAGACTGGGTGCTCTCTAGATATTAGCAAGTGTTATTTAGAAATGCCCTGTGTGACCGTCATGGCCCCAGTCACAGGAAGCGAAGGAGACAGTGGCAGGGTGAAGAGGCTTAGTGTGTCATCTCCAAGGAGCAGGGCTTCTTGGATTCAAGTGCAACCCCAGGACTCAGGGACTGTCACAATAAGCAAGCTATTTAACTGTGCTGGAAGAAGCATGAAATCTACTCCTCCAGCCTCCCAGGGCTCTGGGGAGGAGGCTTGAGGTGACTGACATACCTGAAAGCACTTTTGCGAACTTTAAAGTGCTGTATAAATAATAAAAGCAATTTTTATTGAGCACATCCATGTGTATCTCTCTAATCCTCAGTCAAGTGAGGTGGGGCACCTGCATTTTATAGATGAGAAAACTGAGGCCCAGAGGTGAAGTGCTTGGGCCAAAGTCAACCAGCTTTTAGTGAAAGTCTGTCACTAACCCGGAACGGAGTCGGAGAGGAGCGGCTCACCCAGGGTCCCCTATGGTGGCACTGGCTGACAACCTGGGTCGCTCAGTCTAAACTTTGCTGTTCCTTTGGAATGCTGGTGCTACTTCCAAGGATGAAAAAATGGAACTTATCGACCACGGAGGACGAGGATGTAACTGGGCGGCCTCCCGCCCCAGCTTCCCCGGGCTCATTTAGGCTGCGGTGGGCACTGGGACCCTTGGACCCTGGAGCAGCTCTGACTCTGGCCCCCGACTTCCCCCAGATCCTTGGGTAGCTCCCAGCAGACCCCTTCCCACAGTCTGGAGGGGGCGGGGTCATGTTCCCCTCCTGCAGCTCCTTCCCAGGGCACAGACCGAAATTCAGCGGGGTGGAAGTGTTTTTATTATAGCTTTGGTCAGACAGGGCGCGACTGGGGACCGGCTTTAGGGGCTGCTGAGAAGCTGTCCAGCCCCTATCCCGCCCCTTCCCCAGGCAGCGCCACCCCAGAGCCGGAGCGGGAGGACCGCGCATCTGAGCCCGGGAAGCCTTGCTTGGGCCGTCCGCAGGCTTGGACGGGCTGGCGGGAAGGGTGGGCAGTCAACAGTTCTATTGTACAAATATACAGCGCAGGCCGGGGAGGGCGGTCAACGCCGCCGGCTTCCTCCCACCGGGACGCAGCGCGTGGGGCCGGGCTCTGCAACCTAGGCGGCAGTGAGGACAGGCCGGGGAGTCTTATCCGGGGAGGGCCGGCAGCCGGGCCAGGCAGCGCAGAGTTGGGCGGGGCGGGTGATCCTCTGCCCGGCAGGATGGACGGGGAGCCCCGGGGGTGACCGGGACGCGGGGAGCTCAGTCGGAGTAGATGATGAAGCCGGAGAACGTGCTGTATTTGTTGCTGTTGCCGCCATGCGCTTTTCCTCCGTCGAGCTTGATGAAGACCTCATCGCCCGCGTCCAGGTGCAGGATCACGCTGTTGCTGGCGTAGTCATAGTTCTGGTCTGCGTCCTGCGCGATGGCGCTAGCCCGCACCTGAGGGGGTGGCAGTAGGCGAGTAGGGATGTGTGCCAGGGGTCGGGGGGAAGAGGGAGGGGAACTGTCAGAGGTAAGGCAACAATGGGGGAAGACCTGGAGACCCTAAAAGCCCCACCTCCAGCCCCCTGGGGGCTCTCAGCCTGCTTCTCTCCCATCATCCCTACCCCCTTTTCCATCCAATCATAACGTGGGTTTTCGGTGATTACAGAGGAGCCCTGGATTTCTAGGGCTGCTGTAATCTGAGTTGGGAGGCAAGGTGGAGCCTGCTTCCTTGACTTCTCTGGGTCGTACCATCTGGCCTGCTGAGAACCTCACAGCCCCTCCAGGACAGCTCGACCTGGACTCTCTCCTTGCAGAGAGGACTTCTCTGGATTCCCAAGGATGAAGGGCCCTTCTTGCTCATCATTACTTCCTCTCTGCATCAACTGTAAGAACACCTTGCTTTTCAGCCACATCCACCTGTTCCCATGTCAGGACGGACACAGGGCACACCTTGACCCCATTCATCAGGGGACTGGACCGCTGCCAGGCCGCTGGTAAGCAACCACCTTAGTACCATGGCCTGAATTCTGGACTCCTTGTCTGAAGTTCATTCTGGAGTGTCACACTGGGGCAGCAAGATGGAAGGCCTGGTAATTATTTCCCTTCTGAAGGCTCAGACTGGGCCTGACGCCCACCTCCACGTTGCTGCAGCTCTACCTGTGACAACTACCCCACTCTAAGAGGAGTTTTGACTCCTGTCTCAGCCAGCGGTGGCGGAAAGAAAGTGGGTGGGAAGAAGGAAACCCTTACATCCCTCTGTGCTCCTCAGTCTGGTCTGATATCCTTGCGGGTCCTTGTTTTGATGGAGGAGGGGAGTGTTAGGTAGGACACTGGGGCAAGGGGGCACCAGCATTTGGGTTTAAAGCTTGCCACCCTCACTTTTGTAGGCTCCGACTGTAATCAAAAGATATCCAAGGTGGGTAGCAGCAGACAAATTCCCTCCAATCATTCCTCCTCCATGGCTGAGGCAATGGCAAGGCCCGAACCACAGGACCTGAGGCCTGTTCAGGATATCCTGGGTGGTCCATGGGAAGAGAGGAGCCATCTCCAAGGTTCTGGCTTGTGTGGCGGGGAGGCTGCATTGAGTGGGGTTCACTCAGCCAGGATCCTCAAAGGCCTGACTCCCTCCTGCCCAGTTCCTAAAAACAGCTCCCCCAAGGGCTGACAGTCTGAGCTATACCAATCCAAATTAGGGGAGGGGCCCATCCTCCTGGGCGGGAGGCGGGACCGCAGGGCAGCTGTGCCAAAGCTGCTGAATCAGCGGCAGTGCTGCCACGGGAGGACCCCACGTATTTGCACGCGGACTGCCACGTAAAGCCCAGACCCTTCCAGCCGTCTTCTCTCCCCTCGTCTTCTTCTTCCCCAACCCGGGAAGGCACTGTTTGGGGGGACTGAGATGGGAAAACTCAGGGTCCATGTAGAGGTGGGGGGATAGCAAACGAGGGGGAGACCTCGTTTGTCAAGACGTTCGGTTTCTCTGTTTAGAAAATGGATGGAAAAGATCCTGCCTCACCACTGCCACCTTTAAAAAGCCTTTTGATGGTGAAGAGAAAAAATGTTTAATCTTGCTGGGGCTTTGAGCTACTAGCAAAGAGCTCAAAGCAAGCAGCCAACTTCTGTATTGTTCCCTGGGCCCTAATCGTGGTAGTATTTATTATTACGCATGCATTTCATTATCATTGCTAATAAATTACTACTAATAACAATTATTTTTATTACTCAGATTAATTTAGCCTTAACTCATTAAAGCAGTGTGCTTGTTAATAGTGAAACCCATTAGAATACAGTCATCTGTCATCAGGAATCTCCCGGTGATGTGACAGGATCAGAACTGTTATGGTTATGTTTATTATTTATTCATCACCATGATCGTTGCTGTGATTATCCTAATTATCCACGGAGGCAGGGAGAACTTATGCCCTTCCCTGCTTAGTTGGGGAGGGATCCAGGAATGGAACTCAGGGGTTCTGCTTCTCTGCCCAAGACTGGAAACAGTTGAGGCACCAGCTCCTCCTAAGGACCAAGGGAAAGTTTGGGGAATTGAGGTTGCTATAGAAGCTGGAAAGCGAGGCTGGGACTTGTCAGGAGGGGGTGCTGTAGAATCACCTCTCCAAGGGCTACCAGGAAGGGAAATTGAGGCAGTGGCCTGACCAGGGGCCTGGAAGGGGTGGGGGAGAACCCAGGAAATGTGCTCTTGCCCCCAGGTCATTGCTGGGGTCTTGGATGTTCAGGTGTGCCTCCTCAAGGCAGCTAGCCTCATCTGCAGGGGACACATACTCACTGGGTCCCCACTGTGTTGGGCACTGTGCCCTGTGCCGTCTGAAAGGCATCAGAGGTCCGAGAGGAGAGCTGGTGGCCCCTCTTCCACTATCGGGCAAGAGGCTGATCTCCACTTAGGTCTTTATACCACATTCCTCAACTTACACACCCCATCACCTCTCCCCTACTCAGACCTGTATCTAAGCCCCTGCCCACTTGCTATACTCACCTTCCTGTAGGCCCCAGCCTGTTCCCACACAACTCTCCTCCCCCAGCCCAACTTACCAATTTCATGTTCTCCTTGACCCATCTGTGTATCTCAGAGGCAGCTGCAGGGGGCTCACCTCACCCAGTGTCCCAACATAGAGCCACTTTTCCCTGGCTCCTCAGGTCCCCATGTCCTAATAACTAGGGCTTGGTGCCATCAGGCTGTGCAGTGGTGACCCAAAGCTACCCCTGGGGAGAGGGACCCGTGGGACTCAGACAAGGACACACACAGGGGCCGCAGCACCAGGCAGGAAGGTGGTGACTTCCCTCTTCTCCATCTTGTCCAAGGAAGGGCCGGGGCACAGATGCACCTCTGCCTTCCTGAAGAAATTCTGGAGGCCTCTCTGCAGGAAGGGAGCCAGGAACAAAAGCACAGAGCCCACAGCTGCCCCTGGCCTTGAAGGCATGGAAGGTGCAAGCTCCCCTCTTCTGTTCCCATCCATTGCCCAGCCCTGCCGTCTTTTTCTCTGCTCACTTGAATGTCCTCTTCTACCTCTGAGCCGGTCGTTCCCTACCCTTGACCTTTTTTTCTCCCCAGCCATGCCCCTTCAACTTGGGGACCCAGGTTCACCACCCTCTCCCCCAACCAGGTGGGTCAGAGCCAGGGCAGGTTCCACTGTATCACTCCCTCCAGCCAATGCACTTGGGGACAAGAGCTGCCGGTTGGGCTTCCAGCCCTCCTCTAATGCAGTAATCGCTGGGGTGTGTTATTGTGCGGTCACTTCTGTCTCCCCTGCACAGACCGTGGGGTCCTGGAGGACAAGCAGATGGAACCCCTGGAGCCAAGCCCCAAACTTGGCTCCTAGTGGGGGCTCAACACGAATAGGTGGAATGATTAGTGAGATTAAATGAGTCTCTTGGATAATCTGGAAGGAGAGGTCACCAAGGATGTGGGAGAGGAGGACATCTGCCCCCGATTTGTCTTTTTTGGAGGAGGGGAGGGAATGGTCTGAGTAACTGTTACAATGCTGGGTGTTTGAAACCCCCAGTTAAAGCCACCTCCTTTCTTCTACTAGCCTGTGTGGTTCCACCTTCTTGTCAGGCTCCGGCCAAAGCCCTGCCCCTGCTGGGAGGGAAAGAAGAGGCTTTGGAGTCTGTCTCGCCTCCCAGTGACTTATGCAAATGATGCCCCTGCCCCAAGCACACACTGTGTGGGGGCCTCCTCCTGCCTCATCTGGGTGGCCCTGCTGCAACATGCTGAGGTGATGCAGGGTCCAGAGCCCACTGTGGTGGTCTGGTGACCACTTACCTCCCTCTCCAGACAAGCTAAGCCTCCAGCCCTCTGAAATCTCAGCTTGGTGCCAGCCCAAACTTTTTTTGGGAAAGGAAGAGATTCCATTGATGAAGGTGACATTGCTGCATTCCTTATTTGTGATTAATAAGGGGAATCGCGGAGCTGTCTGCAGAATGAGCCCTCGCAGGATACTGAGGCCTTCCTTTTGGTCAGGAACCAAGGACAAAGAGGAGAGGTACGGGAAGCCTGACAGACACAAGTGGGAGAGAGACACCCAAAGAACAGGGGTGGGCGAGGGGTGGAGTTAAACCCAGGAGAGGGAGGCCAAAAACCCAGGGAGTAACAGATAGGACTGGTAGACACAAGAAAGAGACGGGCACAAGAGACAGAGATAGAAGAAAGAGGCAGGGGAAGGGCGGAAACCAGAGAAAGAAGCAGGCAGTGGGGAGAGAAGGGGGAGGCACTACTTACAAGCACCTGGTGGGCCAGCTTTTTGCTGACTCCCACCCGCAAGGCAGGGTCTACCCCAGGGCAATGCTGTAGTGGGAAGGGTTCCAACAGAGTCTTGGGTCTCGGTTGCAGGAGGTCCCTTCCAAACTCCCACTAGCCCAGCTTTCATTATGGCCTGAGCAGGTCTCCTTCTTCCACAAAAATTCTTGGCCCAAGGACCACCCCCAGAGCCCCCAGGCCACAGTGATCTGGAAGCACTGGGAAGGGAGGGGTTGTCAAAAGGGAAGGGAGCTGGGCAAAACTGTGGCCCTGGGGCAGGGTTGGGTCCAGATTGGTCCTGGGGTCACAGTTCCAAGAAGAGCAATACGCACTGCAGGTCCTTGTACCGAAGACCCTGCATGCTTGACACCTTCCAGCCTGATCTCTGGGATGGGGACAGTGAACTAAGAGCGTTCCCCCACACTCTAGGAGTCAGGAGTTGCGGCTGGGAAGCCAAGAGGAGAGGGAGTTTCCACCTCTTTGCCCAGCCTCAGGAGGAAAAACTTTGCTCCGCCCCCAGGCCACATTCTTGCTCCGTGGTTCTTACACAGTGACAAGGGGAGCCGCAGTTCTGGGTTTTGAAAAGGGTGTCAGATCGGCTCAGTGACCCCTTCCCAAGGGTGGGGGATGTATTGCAGCTAAGGCTTTGCGCACCAGGTTCCCTTTGCCTTAGTGCCCAAAACGTCTACAGCTCGCGTTCTGGGCTGGTGAGCATAGCGGTGCACCTGGGAGCCCACAGGCTCCGAGGCTGCCTTCTCCCATATTGCGCCCCGCCCCCCGCCCCGAAAAGTCCCGCTGGTGTCAACCAGACTCCCAGCTCTGAGATGCCTTTTCCCAAGGGCCAAGCACCCAAGGGCCAGTCTGCGCTCCCGGGAGTCCTGCGCTCCCACTAGTTCGATTTATCTCCCGCATTTCCATGCCGCGGGTGCCCAGCAGCGACTGCCTTGGAGTCGGCGCCCAGGAATTGAGGAGTTAGGGGTACCAGCCAGCCCCGACCGTCCCCTACATGCGATGCCTGAAGTGGGGCTGCTGTAGCGTTTTCACCTGCGCCGGCGGACTCCGACCGGGTACCCATATGCCTCAGGCTCCTTGCATTCCCTGCCCCAAAGCCAACCCCATGCCCCCGCTGGGCCCACCTGGCCGTTCTTGCAGAGGTCAGCCCACATACTGGTGCCGTCGCCGCCGCGCATGAGGACGTGGTAGGTGAAAAAGTAGGTGCCGGGAATGTTGCACGTAAACTTGCCGCTGGTCGAGTCGTAGTTGTTGCCTAGGTTGGTGACCACGTCGTCGAACTTGAGCACCTCGTAACCCTCGTGAGGGTTCTTGAGGCCGGCGTAGAAGGCCACACGCGGCACCGTAGTGTAGGTGGCGGTGCTGATGGCGCCACTGCCCCCGGCTCCCGGCAACCCGGGAGGGCCGGTCTTGCCCGGCTCACCCTTCTCCCCCGGCGGCCCTACAGGGCCTGGAGGACCCGGGTCCCCGGGGGGTCCGGGGGGTCCAGGCTTGCCTGTGCGGCCCGGCTTCCCCTGGGGGCCCTGCACCAGCGTGGAAGGCGGGGGCGCGCCGCTCTGCTCGCTCAGGGCGTCGCCGCCGTCGGGCCGCACGCCGGCGCCGGGGCCCCGCGCGGGGTAGGGGTCGCACACCATGCGGCAGGTGCCTAGCATCTCATAGTGGCCGTCCGGTCCGCCCGAGCTCACCAGCACGGGAATGAGCACCACCAGCACCAGCAGCATCACCACGCCCGCGGCGGCCGCCAGCAGAGTCTTCCGGCCGGCGCGGAGCCTGGGGAGAGCCGGGCCACCCGGCCGCGCCGTCGGGGCAATGGTGCCGGCGGGCGGGAGGCGCGGGCGGGGAGCCCGCGCTCAAGGGCGGTCCGGCGGGGCTGCAGGCATGGGGCCGGACCCGGGGCGCCGCGCTGGATGCGCTGCCGAGGCCAGCCGCCGGGTCCTGCCTCGCGCCTCCCTCCCGCTGCGCGGCCGGACTGAGCGCGGCAGCCGCAGCCTCCCGCCTAGCTCCTCCCGCCTCCTAGCGTAGGGGCCACCGCCCCCTCCTTCCCGCCCCGCCCCTCTCCACCCGCTTCGCTCGACTCAGCGCCCTCGGGGGGTGGGGCTGAAGGCGGGGCCGGCGTCTAATTGGGCCGCCGGCGGTAGGGCTCCGCCCACCTAGAGGGGGCGGGGCAGAGGGGCGGTACCGCGGAGGGGAGGACCAGAGAGTGGAGAGACAAGGAGAGTGAGGGAGCGAGATGAGGAAGGGGCGTGAGCCCTAGAAGAGATTCCTATGGGGAAGGGGAGAGGAGGGACCAGAGAGCGAATGGAAGAGAGGGCCTCCGGGACAGTTAGAGCCGAGGGGGACTGGGGAGGAGAGGCCTCCAGGGTCGGTTACAAGGAAACCAAGAGAGACAGAAAGACGCGAAAGCGTCTGCAGGAGGCGGAGGCGAGGGGGGCACAAAGAAAGAGATTGAGGGGAGGACGGAGAGGGGAACAGAAGGGACAAGAAAGAGGGTTACGAGGGGGGACCAGAGGAGGAGGCAAAGGACGGTGGGGAGGGGGCCATTACGCACTCAGGACTCGAAGATCACCGTCCGGGAGATCCAGGGGAGATTGTCTGCCTGTCGGGGTAACCAGCGGGCTCCCCGACAGGCAGTACTGACAGCAGCCGCCCCCTCCTCTTTTCTGGCTCCTGGCTGTTCCCGGACCCGCCTTCCCCGCTACTCCTCCTCCCCTCCTTTGACCCTTCCTCACCCAGCTCCAGGCCAGACCAGGCTGCTTTATCCTGGGGATGGGCACGGGGGGGGGGGGGGGGGGGTGCCCTCCACCCTCCTCTGATCATTTTCCTTATCTTTTTTAGGCAGGGAGAACCGGGGGCGCTAAGAAAGTGGGCACCTCACATTATTTCTTCATTCTGACCAGTACAAGTACGTCCAGCCTCTAAATGGAAAGGTTGAGCAACACCCTGCCCCTCCTCTCCAGCCCAGCCTTCTCAGCAGCCCCCTAATTCTTCTCCCCATAAGGTTGTAGGAGACAATTTTCTCCCTCAAGTGCAGTAAAGTGTTTAGGTTGCATAAACTGAAATGTGTCTGCTTCCATAAAAATATTTGTCACATTATTTGAGGCCCAGCTCACGCTGCTTCACTGCTCCTCCTTTGCCCTCCTTTATCCAGCCCACCAGGGCGGGCTCCGCCTTTTTGGAGGTCTCTGGACACTGCTAAAGGATGATCCTCTGGTCTCTCCTTTCTCCTGAGAGGCCCCCTCCCAGTTCACACTCTACCCCTGCTGACCTGACACCGAGTCCTTATGATTCCCTGGCTCCCATGACTCAAGGCTGAGATTGCTTAACCTCACCCAGAGCTGGGTGGGTGAAAGGGTCAGCAGGATACCAAGGGGGGGGGGGCTGTGATGGAGGACCTTCCAAGCACTGATGGCTGACCCCAGGTTACAGTGACACCCACGGCCAAGGAGGGAGCTGAAAGGACCCAGCAGATAGCATTTACTCAGGCCTTACTATGGGTGTGCCAGGCCCTGTGTTGAATGCCGCAGGTATGTGGTCACACTTGCTCCTCACACAATCCATAGAGATGAAATTCATCATTTTTCTCATTTTACAGGAGCTCTGGCAAATTAAGAGATCGCCCAAAGTCACACAACTAGTAAGTGGTAGAGTCGGGGTTGGAACCCTCAGCCTGGCTCCATGCTCTTCCAGTCTCCATCTCGTTGCGTCTCCAGGCGCTGTCCACTGCCCAAAGGGAGGCAGGTGTCAAGTGCAGGGGGCGGGGCGCTCCCAGGCTCAGGAATGGTAGTCCTCAGCTCTCGGGTATCAGTCGGGCGCCTTGTCCCCCACCGTGGCCGCCCCCAATATGAGTCGCCGAAGAGCGACAGCGCTGGTGACCCGAGGGACAAGTGCGCCGCTATTCGCATATGATTTGTATACCCCGCACCCCCTAGATTCGCACGCAAATAGGTCCCTGCGTTTTGCCGCTGGGGCTCCTTCGCCCTCCTCCCCCGCGGTCCCCCAAACCCTCCCAGAGTCCGCTTGAGAAACCACGGCGGGCCGCCCGAGGCCGAGGAGGGGCGGGAGCACCCACCGCCCGCGCCCGCCAGGGCGTCCCAGGCGGCCCGCCCCCCGCCCAGGAAGGACGCCCGCTCCCCTGGCGCGGTGTGGCGTCTCTGTCAGCCCAGCCGGATTCTCCCCGCTTCGCTGGAGTGGAAAATAACGGCTTCAAACTTTGCAGAGAGGAGCTGGTGCCAGCACTTTAATTAACAGCCATCTTGGCCTGTGAGCCTGGGCCACCGGCCCGCGTCTCCCGGGCTCGCCAGGCCCTGCCCCGGCCCCACCCAGGTCCCCAAGACGGTGCACCCCTGCCGCGGCGTCAGGCGCGGCTTTCCGAGGGAGATGAGGGTCGGGCTGATTGGGGGCGGGTGCTGCCTTGGGGAGGGGGGTTTCTTCTCGGCTTCATACCTGAGGACCCCCAGCACTCTCACCAACCATCCCACCCCAAACTCCCTAAGACTGGTGGTTGAAGATTCTGGAATCGGAGACCTGCATACCAATCCCAGCTGCTGATTTTTAGGCTAGTCGTGAACCTGCAGCGCCTCAAACGTTCTGCTCTGGAAAAAGGGTTGTGGGATTAAATGAGATAGAACAGGTGGAAAGCACAGGGCTCGGTATCTGGCCCTTGTAATGTACCCAGTAAATGGTAGCCAAGAAAATTATTCCACCTCAAGGCTAAGAAGCCCGTCCACCACTTCAGGCCTTGGGTCTCCTGGTCTTGCCCTCTTCCCACAGACTGCTGTGCTTGGCACTAGCAGGAGAGGACAGTGGCCTTTCCTTCAAGGTTCAGAGACAGGACTAGATGAGTGAAGAAGGAACCCTAGAATTCTGGCTCCTAAGCCTCTACCTCAACCACCTGCCAAGATCAGGGATCCAGGTTTTCAGAAAGGGAAAGAGGTGAGCCAGGACGGAAGGGAGGGCAGTGCTCTCTGTAGCTAGGATGTGCTAGTGCTGGGGCCTGAAGGTGCAGCTCTCCTTTTCCCCTGGCGGGTGGGAACCCCTCACTCCTACAGCCCCATCGCTCTGGGGGTGGGAAGAGTGTGCAAGAAAGCGGATAAGTTCTGCATTTATGTATGCCTGAGGTTAGGAAACTGGGCGGCTCTTCTGTGGTGTACTGGGGTTCTTTGCACGAACGTGAGTGGGTGTGAATGTGTCAGACTGTGTTTGTGTTGGTGTGTGTCTGGGTTTGTGAGTGGCGAAAGGGCGTGCTGTGCCCTGAGTCATCAGCTGGCAAATCTGCATTCATTTGTTCACTCGGTAAACATTTACTGAAAACACCTAGCGAGGCTTTGCCAGGTGGTGGTGGTGGTGGAGTGTCCAAAAATAAGTTAGACGTAAGCAGTACCCCTGAGGAGCTCACTCTTTGGCAGGGATCACAGAAAAGAAGAAATGATACATGCTCTGATAATTATTGCAGCTAATATATATATTTTTTAGCACTTACTAAGTGCAAGATCTTGTTCTAAAGCATTTGATGTGGATTATCTCATTTAAATTAACCAACCTATTATAAACATGGACTTGAAACGATTACATGGCTTCTGCCATTTAATATGAATAACCCCAGGAGGTAGGTACTCTTATTTTCCCATTGTATAGCTGAGGAAAGTAAGTCTTGGGTAGAGGTTTGTCGTGGGTGTAATGAAATCCCTGCTCAAAGGATTTCAGGAAGACTTTACAGGGAAGGTGTCATTTTCCCATTTATCTACCCATTCATCCATCCACCTTCCATCCATTCTGTAAACCAAGAGGAAGTGACTGACCACCATATTGTTATTATCACAGGACACAGTGTCGATCTTGAAGAGACTTCTGACGTCACGCGGTTTACAGTTGACGGCCAGAACCTGGGTGATTAAACAAGCAGCCGCTATCTGGATTACCAAGTAAGCTGCTTGGGAACGTGTGGGGTGCTGTAGGAGCACGCAGCTGTGTCGCTTGAATTCATCTGGAGGCATGGAATCATGGGAAGCTTCCTGGAGGAGGTGATATTTAAGTTAAACCCTGATGAAAGGCTGGCAAGGTGAACAGGATGGCCACCAGAGGTGGAGGAGAGAGAGAGGGAGGGAGGGCAGATTATTTCAGGCAGAGGGAACAGCATGTGCTAAGAACAAGTTTGCAGTGCCTTATGGGCTGTGACAAAGAATGTATAATTTATCCTGCAGGCAATTAGAGGCTACTGAAGGGTGCTGAGTGAGGGATACAATCAGATTTTTCAGATTAGAAAGATCACTCTGGTGACTGTGGGGAGCAGGGATTAAAATCGAGTACGAGCGTCGTCAGAAGAGGTTGGACGCAGCTGCAGCGGTCCAGGCAGTAGCTGGCAGTCTCCTGATCTGGATGCGGTGAGGGTGGGCAGGGGACTTCCAGGTTTCTGGAAAGATCTTGAAATGTTTATGAAATGAATTAAGGATGGATGAAGGTTGTTGTTTTTACCTGGGTACCGATATGTGCCAGGCACCTGACATGCTCTCTTTCATTTAATCCTCACTGGAGGTATAAGAAATAAGCATGTTGGAGATGAGGAGACTGAGGCTCAGAGAGGTTAAGTAACTTGCCCAGATCGCACAGCTAGTGAGAAGGAGAGTCAGGATTAAATATCAGGTCTATTTCACCTCAGGTTGGGGCTCTTTACCACTTGGCCCAGCAGGCATCTACCCAGCATGAAAAGCAAGAAAAGGGAGAAAAAACAGCCTGAGTCAAGGCCAGAAGTATAAAAGGCACATTTGGGGGTTTTGGTTGAAGACACTGGTCTACAGCCCTGGCTTGGGCAGGGTGGAGAGCTGGGCACCAAGAGGCAGAGGCTGGCTCTCAAGCCCCAGTTAGGCTTCCAACTTTCTGTGTATGTCTGGGGAAGTCTCATCACACTTAAGGGCTTCTGTTTCTTTCTCTGGGCTGGAGAATTGTCCAGGGTGGCTCTGAAAGGCTGTGATTTCATGTTAAAGAAAGCTCTCCATTGACATCCATTAAAATATTTTAAATCCCTTTATGACATTTAAGCTCAGGCACTTCTGGATCCTTCAAGGGAAAAAGCCTTCATAATTTTAGCCCCCTTTGGGGGAGGGGCATTTGGACAGAAAGTATGGGAGAATGGAAGTTGTGTTGTGATTTGGCATGGGGGGCCGGGACACACCTCAGTGAGCTGAACCAGGCTGGGACTTAGAACTCCTGAGTTCGGCCAGGTCTCAGAGGTTAGTGAGGAACCCTCTTCAGGAGTCCCTCCCCCAACCCCATATCCTAACGTAGAGAGGGGTTAGGGGGCAGAGCCCAAGTACCCAGGTCATAAGCAGGTTTTCTCATGCTCCCTCACCAGAGAACTCTGGGCCTTGTGCCTGGGGTTCCAGAGTGATGCCCAGCTCTGGGCCACTTCCTCCCCACCCACTCTGGCCCGCCGCTGTCTGCCACCCATCCCAAATTCAGCTCCAGGGAGGCAGTTCCATAAAGGCCCCTGCTGTGGGGAGGGGAGACCTCATTGAAGGGGCCTTCTCCCCTCAGCCAAGCCTGCATCTCCCAGCTGCATGTATAAATAATGAGGTGCCGCAGTCCCAACAGGAACCAATATAATGGCGGGTGCATGGGGTCAGCCTGCGAGACAGATAGCGGGACGCAGGAGTGACAGGCAGTGCAATTATGCTGAGCCTCCTGCAAAGGCTCAAAGGGAGGAGCCCGCCTGGCCAGCAAGCTCTCCACCTCCCTCCCACAGGCCTTGACTCTTCCAGACACCCTAGCCCCCAGCCCCAACTTCCAGGCAAGGTGGGGGAAGGCAGGGAGGCAGAAGGAGAAAGGGGGAGAGGGGAGTGGAGGAGGGACTGGGGCTGGTGGGCAGCAGCTGGTTTTCCTGGGTTCTGGGGAATATAGCCCCACCCGCGGATGGGGGCATACAGGAGAAAGCCACCTTTTCCCCAGGATAAGGAGGAAGGCTTTGTTCTTTGTTGAAAGCCCTGTTCTTCCTAGGAAAAAAATCTTTTCTTACATTGCCATCCCAGGAGAACTACAACGTACAGTCTAGAAAGGTCTTAGAATCCCTTCCTTTGACAGATAGGGAAACTAAGGCTCGGAGAGGGCAAATGGCTTGTCCAAGGTTATAGGCCTGTCTGAGGCAGAGCCAGATGGGAGCCCTGGGGGTTCTTTTCAGGACCCCATTGGTGGGGGTCAGGGGTGGGGCAAGGGGAAGATGAGCTGATTGCTTGCCCTTGTGCTAGGTGGTCTCCACAGACCCTCTGAAGTGGTAGCGGAGGGTGGGGCTCATGGAGTTCTCACAGACAGGCATGGGGGTCTAGCTGCTGCAGTATTCTGGGAGAGCGCAGATCAACCAGGGTTGTGGGTGGCCCCGCCCTCCATTCTGTGTTCAGAGAGAGGTCTTTGAGCGCTTTAGCTCTGTAAGTTTGAGGACAGCAGTGACTGAGAGATATCTCTGAGATGACAGAGCCGGTAAAGCAGAGGTGCTTAGTGATTATTCACTGAACCCAACCCCTGAACAGGGCCAGCTGCATGGAGGCACAGCCTGCGCAGCGGCAAAGGCCCCATGTCAGAAGGGATCTGTGCTTGGTTTAACACTCTGCTCTTATTGCCTTGAAATTCTTAACAATTTTGGAACAAAGGACTTCACAGTTTCATTTCACAGCGGGCCCCGTAAATGGTGTAGCTGGTCCTGCCCCAGAACCAGAGATGTGGTTTGTTCTTGGAGGGGCTCTCCCAATCCCACCCTGCCCCAACCTCACCCCAAAATGCCCCAAGAGGACAGGAACACAGAGCTGGGAGATGCTGGACTTTAATGAGCTTCCTGGGGGTCCCCATCCTGTAATGGCTGATGGTACATGTGTGGGTTTGGGGGAACTTGGCTGCTTCTTCCTGTCAGCATGGATCTCAGCCACAGGCCTGCCCTTTGCCTCTCTGTCCCTCTGGGTGCTAATCACCGACCTAGGCCAGGGGTGTGTCTGTAGGGGGTGCTGGGCCACAAGACTCCTGGTCTCAGCTGGAGTGCCCCATCACTGGGGAGACATGGCCTGCTTTCACCCCCTCCCCTGAGAGGGGCAGGAGGGGCTGGTGCAGGGGTGGGGTGGAAGGCTTAATTAGCAGCCCCAGCCAGGCAGCAGGCGGTGGGCGCAGAGCAGGCTGACTTTTCCTGCTATAGATCTGCTCTCCGGGAGAGGTCCTAGCCGGCTGGCTTAGGCTTTGGCTGGGCTATTTTAGGAATATTCTTAACTCTTCCCGCACCACCGCCATCACTGGACCGCTCGTCCAGAGCACACGCCAGCTTCAGACTGTCCTCCTGACCCCTCCTCCCAGTCCCTGCTCTTCCTTTCTGGAAGCTGAGAAGGTCACAGTTTTCTCGGGAGTGGGGTCAACTGCCTGTCACCAAGGAAAGTTCCCATCTCAGGTCTTATGAGCCCCTTTTTTGGCCCTGTCCTGTGCCCTCTCGCCTCCCTGCCCCACTCATCAGAGCTCTGGACTAAGGAGGTTAGCAGATTTGAGCATCGCCCCAGCCCCTTCTTACCAGCTCATGAAGTTGGGGCAGTTAGCTCTCACCCCTCCCAGTGCAAACAGCTAGCCCAGGCCCCCAGAAAGCAATGAAAAGCCACGGCCCCGCCTTCCACCCTCTGGCAGAGCAGCGGCCCCATCTGCCTGACTTTGATGCCCCAGTTAGGGTGTCCACCCAAGTAGCCAGAGCCCCACAATGTCATGGGGTTCCCTCTCCTTAAAGCAGGGAGAGGGAACCCCATCTTCTCAGACAAATCTAGGCCAGGATAGGGATCACATGTGCAAGGCCAGCGGGTGTCCCATTGGGGGTTGGGAGGGTCCAGCATGAATAAACTGAAATTCTAGGCAGGATGGGGGAAAAGATCTCAGTTCGTTTGGTGTCTGGGGTTTCCGTGTGCATGCTGGGCCTGCCTGAGCGGGGAGGTCCAGGACGCCCAGGACCTCAGTGCCATCCCTCAGGCACATGCCTTTTGGAACTGGGAGTTGGAGGCTGCCACCAAGTGCTATCGGAAAGCTTAACTGATGACTCCACAAAAATGCCCAATGGCTGGAGGTGCGCCTGACACTGAGGTGGGCACTCGGTACAGGGGATCAATAATCAATAATTAATCTCTGTCTCTGTCACCAGGTGGCCTGGGCCACAGTGTTGATGGACCGGGACAAGTGAGCCCTTCCCCCAGGTCGCACCTAACTCCCCCTCCTCCAGGTTCCCCCAACCAGCCCAGCTCTAGGAGCAACAGGGCTGGCTGGGGGAGGAGGGTGAAGCCAGATGAAACTGCTTTAGTTCCCCTTGGGGGTCACAGAGGGGGTCGCTGAGCTGCAAGTCCTCCAGCCTCCAGTTTAGAAAGGTTCAGATGGATTTAGCAAGGTGTCCTGGGGAATATTTTGTGTTCAGAGAGACAGTACCCTCTAGGGACTCAGGGAGAATTCTCAGTGTCTTTTAAAAAGTAAGAAGACCCCTCTCTTTACCCCTAATTGAGAGACATGCAAGGAGGCAAGAGGTTGGCTGTGCAGGGCGTCCGTCCCCATCGGGTAGCGATGGTGCAGGCTTCCTGAGGCAGAGGCAGGGATGAGGGGCTTTCTGGCTCCACGGTTTCCATGAGGACACAGTGGGGGACACAGGCTAACCTTTGGCCACACTAGGTGCTGAACCCAAGCATCCTGGCCCCCTGCCTCTCTGGTGCAGCCCCGCCTTTCATTCCCTCCCCCATATTCCCTCCCCATCAGCTTCCCGGCCTGGAGCCCCAGCTGGCGGAGATGTCTTGCTCCTCAGCAGCTGGGATTTGTAAATATTTATAGGAACATGGAACAGATCAGTGGCTGACAGGCCCGAGGAGCAGACAGGGGCCCTGCCCAGGGCTGAGCAGCTCGTTCTCCCCTCCCCACAACCTGACCTGATTTGGGGAGCCCAGGATGACAGAGACAGGGGTAACCAAGCAGGGTATGGGGCTGGCAGGCTCCACATTCAGAAACACAAGCTCAGAGGATGTGTGTCCCTCTGCTCTGCCTCCACACTCAGTCACGCGGATCCTTCCACCCTCAGCCACCTCCCACCCCAATGCCACACTGACCTGCCCTCACACACAGCCTTTCAACACTCGTGTACACTCACTGTCACACTCATGTGTGTCTACACATGTTTTCTAACTTCCACATCCACGTCGATGCTCACACTCTTTGCACGCACACCGGTTCACTCACAGACCCACTGGAGTCCCAGGTCCCCGCCACTCCCACAGGTCTGGGAGGGAACCTCCTGTTTCTTGCCTGAGGCGGTGCATGTGTAGGGAACATGAGGGAGTTGGCACTGAGGTCAGGGGGTAAGGACGGAGGGGGAGGACGGAGTGGATGGAGGGGTGGACCAAGAGCTGTTCAGAGCTTATAGCAGCCCAGAATGGAAGCGAGACAGAGACAAAGGAAAGGCAAGGAAATGGAGACTGACAAAAGTCAAGGCAGATGGAGCAGGAGCTGGGGACAGAGGGACCCCCCCAACACTGAAAAGCTGTCACATCACTGCTCCAGTGGCCTGGGAGAGCAGCAGCAACCCCGCAGATGGAGCCTCTCCCCTCTGGATGTTGTCACTGTGGCTTTGCTTTGCCACTTGGGCAGCCGGGAGTGGTGACAAGCAGGGGAGACAGTGCCCAGGGCAGCTGGCTGTTCTGCTCTGGCCGAGCGGACAACTCACCCATCAGTGCCCATCTCGTCACCCACAGGGGCCCAGATGAGACCAGCGACCAGCCTGGCAGCCCTCACCTCACAGAGCCACAGCAGGGGGAGGGAGGCAACTGAACCGCCTTTCCTGAAAGGTGGGCAGCACTAACCAGACCTGGCCCAGACCCCGGGCCTCTGGAGCTGGTGTTGGGGACCATGGGTCAACTCCTTGCTCCCAGACACCCAGGACCCACCAGACATGGCCCGGAGCCAGCGCAGGCGGCAGGGCTTGAGGGGTCGGGGAAGAAAGCCGCTGTGAGAAACCAAACACGTTTTGGCATAAACTGTTTATTTCATCTCCTTTACTATGCACGAGAATGATGTCCCCGCACCCTGTAACTACAGATACTGAGTTAAGGGATCCTCACCTGAGGTCTGTCTCAGGGGGTTGGTCCTGGAGTGCCAATCAGTCTGTGCTCTGCAATTCTGGAACAACCATTTCTATGAAATCAGAAAGGCAAACAAATAACAATAATCACAAGCAGGGGAAATTGCACTGACTGCTGTTTTCCTGTTTGCTTGTTTGTTTTAATTCAGTGCAGCTTTCCATCCGTGTCCTGATTGATTCATGCTTTCACAGGTTCATTCATGAATTTACTCAACAGCCTTCACTCAGCCAGGTGCTGGGCCCTTGCGGCGACCTGGGAGCCAGTGCAAAAGCCAGACGAGGTTCTTACCAGCACGGCCAAGCGTGATGCCCCCAGGGGGACAGGGAAGCACTGTCTGGGTGCCCTGACTGGGGATCCAGATACCCCGCTCTTTCAGCTGAATGCTTGAAACTGGCACAGAATTCCCCTCTTGTCCCAGGATCAACATTTCCCTCTCACCCCTCTCCTGCCTCTGCAGGTCTGCCCTCCCGGCAGCCAGGCACTCTGAGAATGGCGGAAAGTGCGAATATGGGACTGCAGTCTCAGCTTGGATACTCACTGGCGGGTGACCTCAGGCAAATCGTTCATCTTTCCAAGTCATAGTTTCCTTCTCTGTCAAAAAGCAGTAACTGGCCCTAGCTGGTGTGGTTCAGTGGCTTGAGTGCCGGCCTGCAAACTGAAAGGTCGCCAGTTCGATTCCCAGTCAGGGCACATGCCTGGGTTGTGGGCCAGGTCCCCAGGTGGGGGTGGTGGAGGTTTTCGAGAGACAAACTCACATATCGATGTTTCTCTCCCTCTCTTTCTCCTTTCTTCCCCTTCTCTCTAAAAACAAATAAATAAAATCCTTAATTTTTTTTAATGTAGTAACTAATACCCATCACAACAGTACCATCAGCATCAAATGAGGTTAAGTAGGTAAAGATGGTGCCGTGCACATAGTAGGGCCTCAAGTCATGCTAGCCCCTCCCCTGCCCCTTTGCCCATGGTATACACTGAATCTCTCCTCACTGGCAGGGAGAAAAAGCTTGGGGGCAATTTGGGGGTGCAGGAGGACCCAGCATTCCATACACCGTGAATCTGCTTCATGTCGTCCCCCCAAGAAGTCTGGTTTTGCTCTGCGGGGAGCCTCTTATTGGGGAGGAAGAGGGTGGAAAGGTCTGGCTTTGCCTCCTGGACCACCTGAACATTCCAGAGGAACATTCCCTTTCTTCACCATTTCCTTATCCTGCGGCTCTCAAGTTTAAAAAAGCACACGTGTGTGTGTGTGTGTGTGTGTGTGTGTGTGTGTGTGTGTGGTGGGGGGTGGTCGTGCAGTGGTGATGATGGTGATTAGGATGGTGATGATCGTGGAGTTGATGGTGATGGGGAAGGTTGTGATGATGATGATGGTGATGGTGCTGGTGCTGGTGCTGGTGGAGGCGGTTATGACAGTGGAGCTGATGATGGTGTTGGTGGCAGTGGAGGTGGGAACGGAGGTAGGAACTCATCTCAGAACCCGATGCTCAGATTTTGAGCACTAGAAGAGAACTCAGTTCCAGGTAATCCACTGGGGGCCCACTATGTGGTGGGCCGTGATGCTTGCTTTATTTCCACAGCAATCCACGGGGACGATTGTCTCCTCTTGCAGATAAGGACACTGAGGCCAGAGATGACAAGTGACCTGGCTCAAGCTCTTAAGACATGGAGAGGCACTTAAACCCTGGGGCCTTTGACTCCTTGCCGCAGTTTCTTCTCTGCCGTGAAGCCGCCCACATGTCCCAGTAGGGAGCACGGCGGCCCTTGGAGGTTAACTGATCTGCCCAAGGTCTGTAGCAGTTTGCAGCAGAGCCTGACAATTTTCTCTGCACTTCCAGGTCTCAGCCGCCTTCCCGTCACCAGGGGCTGGGCCTCGCTGGGGAGAACACCAGTGCGGTACCCCTCGCAGCCCTTGCATAGGCTCAGAGCCCAGGCCTTTTCAGGCCCCTGGGGCAGACTCTGTATCTGCTGTGCTCCTGACCCTGTCCACTGTCAAGTCTAGTCTCCTCCTCCAGCCTCAGAGTGAGAGTGACAGACGCCCAGCTGATGCCTGGCCCATTGCACTTGACATCCCCGCCCCCGGATCCCTGGGCCTGCGCACTACGCTGCTGCAGCTCTGACTGGCACCGAGGAGGAGAGACAGAGGCTGGCACCCTCTCCCCTCATCCCTGTCCGAACTCTGAGATGGTGAGCTTGGGAGTCTTGTCATCTGGGTCTCTTCATCGTTTTCTGGTGCCAGCCCCTGACAACGATGATTAGCTCCACCTTGACACCCCCACCCCCACCAGGAGTTAGTGAAAATCGGGAGAGCAGAGAAAGAATTGAGCCCGGGCTGCACATAGCCTACAGACTTCCTCTGCCAGGAAGGCTCCCAGACTCATCCCACGTGGCTCCACCCTCTCTGACTGTCCCTTCATCTCCAGCTACGTGCCTGCCTCTGAGTCTGAGTCGTGGTGACGACGATGGCGGAGGTGGTGATGGTACTTGGTGATAGAAATGGTGGTGATGGTAGTGACAGGGGTGGAGGTGGTGAAGACAAGTAAAAGCAGTGGTAACGAGCCCTGGCCGGGTGGCTCAGTTAGTTGGAGCGTCATCCTGTGCACCAAAAGGCTGTGGGTTCAATTCCTGGTCAGGGCACATACACTGTGGGTTTGATCCCTGGTCGGGGCGTGTACAGGAGGCAACCAATTGGTGTTTCTCTCTCACATCGATGTTTCTCTCTCTCCCCGCTTTCTCTCACTAAAATCATAATAGAAGGTATGCTTGGGTGAAGATTAGTAGTAATGGAGGTGATGGTGATGTTGGTGATGGCGGAGGTGGTAGTAATGGTGGCGGGGACTGTATCTCTGGGATGATCGGAGTAAGGTATGGCCCCGAGGAGGGAGGAAAGTTGACTGGTCACTACCTTCCTCTACATCTTCTCTCTCCTCTTTAATTATAGCTACTATTTATTGAGTGCCACCCATAAAACAGGTGCGTGCTCAGTACTTTATATGTAATAACTCATGTATCCCTCCCAACAATCCTATGAGGTAGGTACTAATGTTTTAGAGATGAGACAGCTGAGGCACAGAGAGGTTAAGTCATTTGCCCAAGGTCACACAGCTAGCAAATAGCAGAGGCGAGACTCAGCCACATCCCCACACCAGAGTCTTAATGCCTGCCCTCTAGGTCTGCCACATCCACAGAGCTCTACGCAGGAAGGAGAGCTGTCCTGTAAGTGTGTGTGTGCACGTGGGGGGGTGTCTTTAGGGGACTCCACTATCATGGGGTTTCCATGGCCAGGCCCAGCCATTTGGATTGCCTTTGTGCCTCCACCTCTCTCAGGAGCTCTGACAAGGAAGATGAGGACCGTGGGTGTCGGGAATGGGCTCGATTCCACCAGGTGATGGTTACAGAATTGGGGTGTGTGGGGGTGCTTTGCCTGACCCGTGCGGCGCCCTCACCCCAGCGCCTGGCCAGGGCTCCTGCCCTTGGGAGTTCTGTCCCGCCAGCCGCCCCCCTCCCAGGATCTCATTATACCCCTAAGAGAAACTGACAGCCTCAATATCTTACTTTGCAAATATAGTTTATTCCTTCAATAAAGCCGCCTGCACAGGGGAATGTTTAAGCCTGCTCTCCCACGAGATCCACATTTGAATTTCTAAAGTCTTTAGTCGGCTCCTCCAATGGGGCAGCTGAATAATGAAAACGCAGCGGCTCACAGCAGGGGATTCATTTCCTGTCCGGTCTGATCTCGGGTGCCAGTGCCAGTGGGCCAGCCGCTGGGGAGAACCACTGGCTACCTGGCTGCCAGGGGGTGGAGGGGCAGGGAAGTCTTGACTTGGGCCTGAGCACTCAGGGACCCACAGGTTCTCTATGCCCAGGGGCCCCTAGACACCATCCCTTAGGCCAGGTGCTCCCTCAGAGGCCCAGCCCACCAATCCCTGGGGGTGAGGCCTCCCCCCAGGTTGGACCCCCTCAATCCAGGGCAGCCCCTATCACAGGACCCCCTGGGAGTCTCTAATTAAAGGACTGGCACGCCCCTCAGGGACTCATTAGGCCCGCTGTGCAGAGAACATTTAATCATTGCTCAGAGCATCGATTGGAAAATCAATTTCTTTGTCTCTCCGAACGCGCACGTGGCGCTGGAGAAGTGGGGGGAGCGCTGACCTCCTTCCGCTGCCATGTAAAATGCTGCACATTTAATCAGGGAACAGAAATCAATTAGCCACTTACGAGGTTGGCTTTAGTTACCGAGCCGGCGGGGCCCGCACCCCCGCTCAGCCACTGACAGAAGTGAACCTCTACACACTCCGAGTGGCAGGCCGCTTCCAGTCATCCCACCAGCTCTCTGGGGGTCCCCTCCCCCTGCTGGGCACCTGTCATCCACAAAGGCTCCCTAAGAACCTCAGTGAAGTCCTGGGAAGGTTCCCCAAACCCTAAGCTCACACTCACAGCCTCCCCGGATGACCCCCTTCCCCAGACTCTCAGAAGCCACGTGGAGACTCAACAGAGGCCCATTCAAACCTCAGCTTTACTTTCTGCTGATTTCTGTGATGTCTGGGAGGCTTCTTAATCACAAAATGGGAATAATAATAGTACCTACCTCACCAGAGTGGGATGAAAACTTGGTGGCATCATCTAAAGTGCCCACAACAGAGTTGAAGCTCAAGGCAAAGAACTTGGCACTTACACCAGCGGGGTGGTCCTTCCTCCCGGCCCTATGGTCAGCCAGGTCAGACAAGGGACAGTGTGGGTGTGAGCTGGGGGCTCTGGCCTCTTGCTCCTCTTCCCTTCGCGACAGGGAAGGTAGGCCCAGCGCCCCTGTCACCTGTCCCATTTCCCCATGGCCTCCTGGGGGCTTGACTCCGAGTTACCTCTGCACCCATCCTCTCTTCCTATCTGTGCGCCCCTGCCCAGCCACACCTTCTGGCTGCTCCTTCACCTGTGAGGATGTGGCCTCCTTGCCCCCCGGCCCACCCCACACAGCTCCAGGGGTACAGGCTTCCCAGTGACGTTTCACGCCCCCAGAGTGACACACACCCAATTACACAGAGGTGTATGCAGCCTGCATGCCCCATTACACACCACCTTGCAGACTTCCCCCCAGTTACAGTCACGGGGCTCCCGGCCCTCCCCACACTAGCACATACCCCCCTCTTCACAGGCACAGCCTGCCCCACTGCGGCTCTTGTAGCAAGCACCCGAGCCCGGTGTCCCACGCAGGGGCTCGTCCAGGCTCGCCCTCGGCCCCCACGCCGCCGAGCTGCACACTGGCGGCACGCGCACTCACACGCACACACACGGGCACGCGTGCTCTGTAATAATATTAGACATGCCATTTCTTCTGCGTGACAGTTCCAGTGGAGATGCTCAGAGCTGTCACTTGGATGAAAAATAATGCATAATCCTCGTCTTCCTTCCTTCCCTTCCCTTTCTTTCTTCCCTGTTTAATGAGCTCCTAAAAATATTCCTTGCTGTCTCGCCGAGACTGTGGGCTAAGTGTGAGTCAAGCCTCCCTACCCCCTCCCATCCCCGTTCTTTCCCTCGGCCCCTGAGTGGGCCTCCGGATGAAGGGTCACAGCCAGTCTCAGGCTTGGCTGTGCCAGGCCAGGCTGCAGGGCTCTCCCCCAGGCCTTCAAAAATCTGACTCCTGCTCCTCCCCTGCCCTGGCTGGCCCACCTGAGCTGGGGACGAGAGAGGCGGGTGAGGCCCTGGTGGGAGCAGGAAGAAAGGTGGAAGCCCTTCTTGGGTTCCTGACCACCTGTGGCAATCCTCTGCTCAACTCCCAATCAGTTCCATGGGGCCTGCCCCATGCGTCGCCCCTCCCACCTCAGGAGGGAGTTAGCCGAGGTCCCTTCTTCACCTCCTTGCACACCTGTGCTTCATTCTGCCTCCCAAACTCAGAGAAGGGCCTTCCTAACCCCCCAGCTTTTGCTAGATAGCTCTGCTGGGAAGACTGCAATTGTCACAGCTTCCTCCAATTCATCCTGCAAGCCCCAGATGAGTCACCTCCTCCCTGAAGCCTCCCTAATTCACACAGAAGTAGCTATGTGTTCACACACGGGCACACTTTAATAATATTAAATTTACTGAGGAGAGGCAATCACACGTCATGCCTAGTGGGACTTCCGTCTCTCTGTGGGACTCTCCACCCTGTGTTTTGTTTCCTTATTTATGTGGGTCACTCCCACCATATCCAAGCTCCTTAGGCTGGAAAACCAGCTTGCCTCCTTGGATGGATGGATGGATGGATGGATGGACGGACGGACGCGAGGTGATACAGAGGGAAGAGTTCAGGGTCATGAGTCAGAGGCCTAAATGTTCACCCAGTTTCTGTGACATTCACTGTGACTCTGGGAAGCCACAAGCCCTTCTCTGGGCCTTTGTTTCCCCATCTGTAAAGTGGGAGGGCCGGGCCAGGTGGTGTCTGAGGTCTGTCGCAGCTGCCTCCGGCAACCCTCTTTCTGCCATTCCCTGTCAGAGGGAATAAACCTGTCTAAAGCCTCTAATGTCCCATCCTATTATGAGTGAGGGGCCGGGGTATGAACACGGCACAGCGATAGGGGGCTTTATTTTCCCAACCTTTCCTCTGCCTCCCTCCTCTCCCTTGTCTATTGCTTTGCTCCATTCTCCTCAAGTCCTCTTCCCTGTCTTCCTTTTGTTCTCTGTCTCTTCTGCTTTTTCTGTCCTGCATCCTACCCATTAGTAGCTCAGAGCAAGTGCGCTCCCCACCTCCCTTCCTCAGCCTTCCCTCCCCCATCCCACCTGCTTCGGGAGCCCCCCTCTCCATGGGCCTCCCCATCTCCTCCCAGCAGCTCCAGTCCCGAAAGGTTAAGCTAATAGCAGCTCCTTTCCCATCAGCTGCTCTTGTTTGCTCTACATAATTGCAGGAAAGTGGGCTGGGAGGTGGGTTCACTGAATGATGGCGGGTGTGGAGGGAGGGGGCAGTGTAGCCTCGTCCCTGGGAGGGGGGCTGGGGAAGGTGGCACAGGAGTGGGATGGTAGGCTGTGCGGGGGCTGACCATATGGGATGAGACTTGGGCAGAAGGCCTGGCTGCGGTGGAGTTGCCCAGAGAAGGGGCAGTGGGGCCCAGAGAAGAGCTGTCAGAGACATTCCTGCTCCTGGGAAGAAAGTAGCAATAATAGCCATAAGTGACATTTGTCAGGTGTGTAGCATGTGGCAGGACCCACACTGGCCCCAAGACGCAGGTTTAGCGCGCACGCCCATTTTACAGGAAACTGAGGCTTCCTGAGGTAAAATCATTTCCTGAGGTCACACGTTGGTCAATGGCAGGGCTTCAAACTGCGTCTGCTCTTACTCATTCCTTGTGCTCCGAGATCAGTGTTTGCAAGGACCTGGGGGGCTACGAGGTCTAACCAACTCGTTGCCCAGAGGAACGGAGGGGAAGGGGCCTGTCCAAAGTCACAGAGCAAGTTATTGCCACAGCCAGGCCGAGGGTTCAGGTCTGATGCAGAGAGAGGGCTTTGCTCCCCTACTTAGCCTCCTCCCCTCGCAGACTTTCTGTGTATGGGGTGCTTGGATGAGGGGTGACGAGGTAGACAAGACAGGCCGAAGGGGTGGAGGGTATGGAGCAGAGTGGGCAGGTGTTCACAGTGGAGGGGGAACACCTCTTCTCTGCCAGGGAGCGGCAGCTCTGGGCTCCTGCTGGTGTGAGTATCTTCAATAATTCATCAGGGACAGAGCGGAGCCCGGAGCAGCGAGGGGAGGTAGGGTGGGGAATGTCACAGCCAGTGGCAGTGAATTTAGGGCAGCACCAGCAAGCTGGAGGCAGGAAGTCAGCATGCCTATGTCCTCAGACCGAGCCCTCGCAGCTGCCGACTTGGGGCCACGCTGGCCCCCATGTTCCTGCCTCCCATCTCCGGCCTGGGGTGCCGGAGGTCTGCTCCAATCAGGACAACCTGCCTCTCGTTTTCCTCCCAAGGGATGGGTACTTTTGGGGAAGGCACTCTTTTCCCCTGTAGACTTGGGGGCTCCACAAGGCAGAGGCTGGTCTGTACCCTCAGACTGGGGCACCCAGGGCAGAGACTGAGCCTCTCCCGTCAGATTACCCCTCTTCCAGCCTCCGCCCTGTGATTACAGGGTCCCAGCAGCTCTAACACTGGCTCCATCCTGAGCCATCCCTGGCCCCACCTCGCAGGGGTCCGTAATACTGTCCCTTCCTGGCTTCGGCCTGGGTGCGCACCAGACTCCCCTTGCAGTGACCTGCCGGGATACATGCAGCTCTGCCCCGGTTTCCACTCTTCCCTCTGCCTGGCCCCTTAGTGACGGTTGGTAGGCACAGCAACCAGTCCCTGCTCTTTCCCTGCATGCTGAGCATCTGCGTGCCCCTCGTTGGTCACGGCCATTTCCCACCATTCACACCACTGTTGGGGTCCCTGATGACAATCCTGGAGCAGGGGGGTGAGAGGGGGTGACTGAGAGGCCATCTTTCTTGAGAGACGGATCTTCCAAACTTTGCTTGGACACTCCCAGCCCAGGGAACTCGGTGTCCCTGGAAGTAGGGAGCTCTCGTGGAAAACGACATGCTTTCTGGAGAAGCTGTCCTCACTGGAAGCCAAAATTCATCTTCTGTGACGGCCCCATGCAAGCCTGATGCTTTCTGCACACTTGCCTGCAAGTCCTTAGCTTTCCCAGGGCTAGGAGGCTCCAGGCAAGAGCTGCAGCCCACAGCCTACCCCGGGTTCCCCGACACCCACACCTGCAGCTCATTGCTCGCCTTGGCGCACGTTCGAGCCTCTCGCCAGCACTGGAGGGGGCTGCCGGGAAGGGCGAGGTGAGCAGACGGTCCCATTTGTATTCTGAGTGGCCAAGCTGGACCATGGCTTTCTCCGTGAGAACCCTGTCCTCTCCCCCAATTCCACCTTTCACTACTTCTCCAAGCAGCGTCAATAATGGGGATCAATAGATCAATGAGCATCCTCACCTTGGGGCCCACAGCCCCTATGGGGTTTTGCTGCATCCCCAAGCATTTCAGCACCCTGCCCCACCACCCCTGCCATGCCCCATGCATCACTTCTCGGGGCCCGGCCCTGCCTCCCCATCTGCCACCATGTCCCAAAAGGCCAAGCCCTAGGGCAGCTTTGCTCTGACTGAATGTAGCCTGGGAGCAGAGGAAGCCCTGCGGCGGGACCAGGGACTGTTTCTGGGCTCAGAATTGCTTGAGTCTTATGAGGCTCCACTCAGGGTGGGAGAAGGGGTGCCACGCTTTCAGGGTGTGGGAACGGATCACTTTATCCCAACCTCCAAATACCGGCTACTCAGCCCCTTCCTCTTAGCGCCGACTAGCCAAGTGACCATCCCCAGCAGTACTGACCACCCACTGCCCCAGCTCCCACCTCCCAACACTGGTGGCCCGTGCCCAGCCATCAAATGCCAATGACCTATCACTGACTAGCACCCCTGACAGCACAATGTCAATGTGCTAACGTGCCCTCTCCATACTGGTCACCCGTCACCAGCATCTCTACGCCAACATACAGAAATAAGCCTCAGTACAGATCTTTCCCAAGCTGGCCACCCCAAATTAATCACCCCGAACTACCCTCCGCTGGCCATCTGAGATTCTGCCCAACCAGGACCCCTCTCCCTAGTCACAATCACCCGTCGCTTTCTACCGGGCCCTGTGCAACTAACTCCTCAGCTGCCTGCTGGCCACAGCTGGACTGCCCTGACCCTGACTGGGCACTAACCTGAACTTCCACCAGCTCCTGGGGCCTGTCTGCTCAGCCAGCGTTGGAGCTGTTGGCTCTCCAGTCTCCCCCGTCTCCGTCTGACCAGGCCCGAAGGCCTCGTGCAGCCGGTACTGACCAGCTGAGTGTAGTTTGGCTGGGGAGGGCCTTCCTCACCGTCCCAGGGCTGTTCTCAGAGAAGCCTGGCTGCTGCTTGCTGGCCGCCTCCATCACCCCCCATCCCCACCGCAGACCAGGGTGTTAGTTACTAGCAGCGGTAGTTACGAAGGGTCGTGGCTCTGGGCTGGGTTGGTCTCACAGGGAAGCCTCAAGACTGCTGCCTTTGATGTGGCAGTAGGTGGAAGGAGGTGCCTCTTCCTGCCCAGTCCCCTCCAGGAGCCGGGGTTCAAAGTGAAGTCGTCAAGGACAGGCTCTGAGAGTGGGCAGAGGATAGGGTGGACTGGGTCTACGGGCCCAGTGACTGGAGAACACTCTGTCCCTGGGTGCTCTGGCCCAGCCCTGGCCGAAGGGGCGGGAGGCACTCTGTCCACCCACATTCTCTGTGGAGCCCGTCTGGGGACCTGCATGGGCCGGCTGTGATCTCTTGCCTTGGAGCTGGGGCCCTGGGGACCCCACACCTCAGGTGGGAGACTGGCTCCTGGATTTGACTCTGACAGCTGTGTCCATGATCCAGTTTCCCCACAATTCCAACGAGGGGTGCTGCTGTTCCAGCTGCCCTGAGCAGGAATCTCTGGGCTCCTCCCCGCCTTGCCGGGGCCCTGCCACAGCCCCGGTAACTTGTCCTGAGCTTGTTGGTCATGTCTTCCGGATTCTGGACCCTTTTTCTGCTTTCGAGCCCCACCTTGGGGATCCAAGGAGAGTTACCATCTGCCCAGGTGGTGGATGGGAGGACCCTCACACCAGGGCATGAAGGGAGGATGGGCTCAGGGGCCAGAAAGCTGTCCTGGGCCCTCTGGCTCTGGACAGAGGACAGATTGGGGGAAGCACAGGGGCTCTGGGAGATGAAGGAATTGGAGGTGAAGGGGATGGGAGGCAGACTGGATGCTGAGATACCTTGCATCCCTTCTACCTGCCACCCCCAGAGGACGGGGCAGAAACTCTTAAGAGTGATGTGATGATGTAAGGACTGCCCATCATCACTAGAACTTCCTGAGCTGGTGGGAAGGAGATGAGATGTTGCCGAGGTTCCTTCCAGTTGCAGGTGTCTAGGAGACCGTGAGTCTAAGGCTGACCAGGCAGCAGCCACGGGCTGTGCTGTCTACTGCGGCGACGAGGGTGACGGGGACAGTTAAGACAGGGCTCCTGATGATCGGGCTCTTGCTGTCCAATGGAGGAGATGGGATTGTCACCCAAGAAACCACAGGACATCCAGAGCATTCATGGAGCCCCCTGCCCTCCGTGGACATTCTCTCTCTCTCTCTCTCTCTCTCTCTCTCTCTCTTTCTCTCTCTCGGAGATGGCGAGAGTATGAGGTTGCTGTATGGGACAGACCACAGGAGGTCAAGCCCAGAAGGCTGTCGACAGCTAGGAGGGAGTTAGTCTGGACCTTCAGAATCACACAGGATGTGGATTCATGGAGAGGAGATGGAGAAGGCTTTCCACGCAGAGGGAACCGCCTGTGAAAAACATGGAGGGGAGAACGTGGGGGCCTGGGAGACATACGCCAGCTCCAAGGAGCCTGGAGTGCAGGCGGGATGGGGAAGAGGCTGATGAGGGGTGGTTAGGGACCTCTCTTTCAGGGCATGAAGGGTGTGTTCTGATCACCAAGTCCAAGTGTACACTGTGATTGGCTGTGCGTGCTTAAGCGTCTGATGGGGCTGGGTGTTTTAGATCCGGGTCACCTTGGAAAAGCAGGTGTTTTGAGTAGCTGAGCCTTTTCCTCTTGTGTTTTTCCCAGTTGCAGGCCAATCAGTTGGATTCTGGGGTCATCTTCCGGGAACCTGCCTCCCCAGGGGCAGGCGGATTGAGGGTACCACTTCCTCAGGACCTTGGTCTAACCCCTGGTACCTCTGAGGCACAGCAGCCCTGGTGTCCTGCCTCCGATTTTGCCCTCCTGCCCTAGGCTCTAGTTAAAACCCAACCCCATTCCTGCTGGTCCAGGGGCTCCCCACAGCAGGGCAGAAATCAATGTGCAATTTGCTGGTATTTGTAGATATCATTTCCCTGCCGGCCCCCAACCCCAGAAGGTCCTGACCAAGGGCCCTGCCTCTGTCCTCAGTCAGAGGAACTGGCACTCTGCCCACCTGGGGAGCCTGGTGCTGTGTCCCTGGAGGGGCGGAGGGAAGGCACGTGTCACAACCCAGAGGGCCCTGCAGGGGCCAGAGCTGATCCTCTACTTGGGTAAACTCTTTATTTTTTAAAAGATTTTATTTATTTATTTTTAGAGAAGGAGAGGGAGAGAAACATCAATGTGTGGTTGCCTCTCATGCACCCCATACCTGGGAAGCCAGCACTGAACCCACTCAGCCACACCAGCCAGGGCGGGAATGTGTATTTTTAAGGAAACCCTCCAAGGAATTCAAAGGTGGTTGGTGCAAGTATCGCTGGGAACTCACAGCATTAGCTGCTGTCAGCCTCCCTTCCACTTGTGTGGCCTTATTTACCTTTTCTTTGCCTCAGTAGCCTCATCTGTGAAATGAAGGCAATAATAGCTTTGGCCTCCTGCGGGAGGATTAACAGAGCATGGGGTTTAACTCAAAGCCTGGCATTGGATAGGCACTCAATAAGTGATTGATGATCACAGTAACTGAGTAAGCAAGCCCCAGCGCACTGGCCTTCCCTGGGGGACCCTGGGTGGGTAAGCCTGGTCCTTGCCTCGGGGCAGAGTGCCCCTGCCCCCTCCCACTGCACTCTGGAGGCCCATTACCTAGCTCCTGGCTCGTGGGTGAGAGAGGCTTCTCAGGAGGATATGCAAGGGTGGGCTTGACCCCTAGGGGTGGAGGAAAACCAAACTTTGACTCCCTAGGGGTTTCAAACTGCCAGCCAGGATGCTGCTTGAGGAAGCTGAAAGATGCTTTCCATTGGAGGGGTCTGGGAGGGACCCCAGCGAGAACTTAGACACCCCCAGGTGGTGAGTTCCTCCTGTTACAGGGAAAGCCACAGAGAGTCTGGGGTATTGGGGGGAGGGGTGATAAGGCCGAGGAAAGCTGGATGCTTCCTCCTGGTGGAGGCAGGTAATCAATTTTAGAACCAAGCCCCATCTCTTCCTGAGAGGGGCTGGAGGTGCCCATTACTCACCTGCCACTCAAGAGACCCAGGGCTTAAACAGTTAGTTGCAGGAGCGGATTTCAGCTCGGCTTACCTGGGTTTCTTTTTTCAACTGTATTGACGTATAATTTACATACAATAATATGCACACATTTTAAGTGTTCAGTTTGATGAGTTTTGACAAATTTATACACACACATAACCACCACTAAATCAGGATACAGAACAGCTTCATCATCCCCAAAAGCTCCCTCGCGCCCCTTCCCAGCGGACCCCCACCCTCCCCCCAGCCCCAGGCAACCGCTGATCTGCCTCCTGTCACCACCGATTAGATTGTCTGCTCGGGCGTTTCTCACAAACGGCCTTGTGTGATGTGCACCCCGGGTGTCTGGCTGCTCTTCCCTGTTCACAGAGTGCTTCATGCATGTTGTTGTTCTGTCAGCTTACAACTTTTTATTGCTGGGTAGGACCCCATCGTACGGACATACAACAATCTGGCTGACTATTGACAGGCACTTGCGCCGTGTCCCAGTTTGGGCCGCTGTGAACAAAGCCGCTGTGCATACGTGGGTACAAGTCTTTCCGTGAAAATATGTTTTTTATTTTTCTTGGGTAAATAGCTAAGAGTGGAATGATTGGATCTGCTGGTGAGGGTGTGTTTCATTGACAAGCTCTTTCCTGAAGTCGTGGTATCGCGGTACATTTGCACGGTCGGCGGGAGGGAGTCCCAGTCGCTCCCCGGACTCACCGACCCTCAGCTCTGTCAGCCTTCTCGCGAGCGTGTGGTGGGCATCGTGGTTTTACTTTGCGTGTCCCTGATAATGACGGATGTTGAGCATCTTTTTCATATGCACACTGGCCATTCTGTATTTTCTTTTGACCATTTTAAAGATCGATTTCATCTCCTTATTACCGAGCGGTATGAGTTCGCTGGACACAAGCCCTTTGTCAGATACTGGGACGGCAAGTGTACCTCCCAGGCTGGCCTCGTTATTTCCTCGGCTGTCTGGATCTCAATTCTTCCTGCTCCACACGCGCAACCTGGGGTGAGTTCCTCAAGGCTTTCGGACTCCTGGTTGCCTCATTAGCAGAATGGGGAGAAGAGCGGTCTCCCCCCCCCCACACACAGGTGGCGTGACATCGAACGCAGTTCATGTCTGTAAAGTGCCTGAACCAAGAGGAGGCCCGCGACTCTTGGCGGCCAGCACCGCCACTATTGTCGGGTAGTTCACGGCCCTCCTTCCCCTCTCCTGGATCTGGCCCTGATGGCGCAGTCTCTCCGTTCTGGTCATCTGGCTCCTGAAGTCCCATGGGCAGCCAAGGCAGGGGCGGGGTGTGTGAAGCTGGGCCTCTAGCCATCCTGGCTATTGGCCAGACACACAGATTTGGGGACCACAGGGGCTGGGCCCAGGGCCCCCCCATCCTGAAGCTTCAGAGGGAGGAAAAGCATCTCTGGGAACCCACAACTCCTACCCGTGGACCCACAGTTGTTCATGCACACCCACAATCCCTTAGTCTCCAAATCTACACAAGCACGTGCAAGCCACCCGTCACACTCCATCTGCCACCTGCACAAACTCAGACACTCACACCAAAAGCGAAACGCAGTGAGCACCTACTCCCAACCCCCACTGCCACTGACCAAGAGTGGCAGGCTCGCTGGCCAGACCATGTATAATTCAGAGATTGGGCCCAAAATAGTTCTCTTCAGGCTCAGCCTCTTGGATAGGGGAGGCGGACCAGCAAGAACAGCAGAAGGAGTGGGAACAGTAACCTCAGCCCCAGGGAAGACCCTCGAGCCTGCCTCTTGCTCCAGGGGCCTGGGCAGAGCCTGGGTAGAGTGGGGAGCTTCAAGAGCCCCCTGCTGGGCTCACCCCCCAAGTTGAGGGGCCCCTTTGTCTCCTTTCCCCACTCACATCCCCACATCTGCCAACCTGGAAAGACAGGGCCCCCTGAGGGGCAGCTGGGAGAGCAGCCAGGCAAGCTGCCCTGCCCTCATCACCTCCCAGGGCCCAGAGGCCCCACCCGCACGTCTCTGACCCCTGGACACTCCCACAGGCCCCCGGTGAGAGCGACACTGCTCGGTCCTCAGGCGTCTTTGTCCCGGGCCTCCCGTCTCCATCTCACTGATCAGTTAGTTAAGTCCACAAATATTTACTGAGCGCTCACCCGGGCGAGGCTGGGTCCGAGGACACCGGAGGGCACACGGGCTGTGTGGACAGAGGCTCACACTTGCTGAGGAGGCAGGACATTCAAAGAAAGGACAAGAATCAGTCAAGGGAGGGACAGGCCGCAGGGGTCACAGACAAGGGCTACGGGAGGCTTCCCGCTGAAGGCCTGCGTTGGCCTGGGCCTGCCTGGGTGGAGGGGGTTACTCGGGGAGATAGGCAGGCAGGAGGGAGTGGTGAGAGCTGGGTGAGGGGCTGGTAGGGACAAGGCTATCTGGATGTTAATAATACTGGCTGGTGGAAGTGGGGGTCATGTGAGGGTGTCACGGGTCTGGCCTCCACAGTGAGGGGTGAAGGAACAAGTCAGAGACTGCACCATATTCAATCCCGGGGATCCCCACCAAGATCCTGTCCCATGGTGGTAACCACTCTGCCTTCAAGTCAGCCTGCTTGGGTTCAAACCAGGATGTCGCTACTTCATTGTCCCATGACCTTGGGTAAGTGACTTACCTGTACCTGTTCCCTCACCTGTTAAGTGGGGTTAATAGTAGTCACTACCTCATTGCCTCGTTGAAGAGATCTGTGAGAAACACACAAGCGGCCCTTAGCCTCGCAGCCATCCCGAGGGCCCCCACGTTCTCCCCACCCGCAGACACGCAGAAGGAGTGTCTGCAGATAGAAAAGAAGGGGGCTTCCCGGCAGAGGAAGACTTCGAGGTGTGATTTGATTCGCCGTACCTGACTGCAGTCACCTAGCGGCAAAGGACCACTGCACCCAGTGGTATGGGGGCTGTGTCAGGTGGCACCCAACACTCCCACGATGCCATGGGGGTCCCAGGGGCTTTAATTCTGGTTTGCTGTGATTTCGCCCCGAACAGTCAGTGTGTGGGTTGTGTTGACCCAAAGTTCTGTTGGGGCCCTCTCTCCTTTCCGCCTCAGTCCCCATCTATCGCTTTGGGCCGCTGGCTCCGTCTCTCCATCACTCTCTGCCTCCGCCTCTCTCAGTCTTGCTAATTTTGTCTTTCCCTGAGTCTCGTCCGCCCTCCCTCCCTTCTTCCAAGTCTCTCTCAAGTTCCGATTCCATCTTCCCCATCTCTCCTTTGCTCTCCAGGGACCTCGCTAAAAAACTCTGCACTCTCTTCCTGGGACTGGAGGCACCTGGGGTGGGGGCAGGGGGTCCCTGCCCCTGAGGGGCCCACCCCTGGCCGGTCATATCAATCAGGGCTTTCTTCAGAGGGAGGGAGACATCAATGACTCTGCTACAAGCCTCACTAGTGCTGCTAATATTAGCCCAGGAAGGCAGCTCACTGATGGATTAGGAGAAATTAAGAATTCAAATTCTGTAATTTGAATCGGAGGGCCCTGCTTGCTGACAGCTCATACTTCCCCCCAAATTAATGAATGAAGGAGGGATGGCAGCGCTGGTTTTCCTCTTTGACAATATCATCTCCCCCATTATCTGTGTCTTTGAAACCCCCATCCCCAAGCAGGCACCAGCCTGGAGGGCCGGGGTCCTTTTTGTCGCAGATCTCATTCCCAGATCCTCGACAGTCCCAGAATTCCCAGGCTCCAGCCTCCTCATGCCCAGCAGAGCCCTGGGCTCTGGCCTGCTTGGTGTTCCCGCTCAGGGAGAGGCGAGGTGAGGCTGGGCCAGGCAGGCTGCGTGTGGGGCAGAGCAAACCTTGCTTTCCGTCCGTCCCGGCTGTGTGCGGCCCGGCACGTGTCTGAGCCTGTCATCTCAGGACCCCGGTTTGTAAAATGGAAATAGTAATTGCCCCTCCTGACCTTGGGGGTGTCGTGAGGTGCAAGATGCAAAGGATGGTTACCTTCTCTCTCCCTCCCTGCCTCTTCTCTCTGTGCATCTCCACTGTGTAGTCCTTCAGGATGCCTAGCAACCGCCCCCATAGCCAAACCACGCCCAGACCTCCACCAGGTCTTTGTCCTACCGTTACTGAGAGCTCCTGAGTCTCCAGAGCCTCATTTCTTCACCATCTTTTCTGCCAAGTCTCGAAGTTCCAGGTTATCCCAGGAAGGGGGTGTCCTGTCTCTTAGATCACACTGCCACCTTCCCCAAGGCCACACACTGGTCCTGTGCCTGGCACCCAGGAGGTGCTCAATAATTAATAAACAAATTTAATCAATACCTTCTATTCCTTTTGTACCTACCTCACTGCCCCCCAACCCATGCCCACCAAGTGCCCCATAAATGCTTGCCGATGACTGGCAGATGCTGGAGTCTGCCAGGGCCTGGCCAGCCCCCTGTGGTCCCCGTGCCCATGTCTTGGTGGGCAGGTGCAGGGGCACATTCACTCCTGCTGTGGGTAGCCCCCCAGAGCACCTTCTCCAAAACGGCAGCTTTTAAGCTATTTTCTAAAGTGTTGGCACGGGGTTTGTTAGGGTGGTGGGGGAAAGTCTTTAGAGAAAGCCCCAGAAAGGCCAGAGGTGAGTCTTGCACTGTGTCCTTCCTCTTGAACGCTTAACCTTTGGGGCATACCTGGCCCCGCCCTCCCGCCCCGGTCCCAGGCTCACTCTCTCTACCTGGCACCTGGCTGAGCTCTGGCCCAGGGGCGAGGAGGGACATCCTTAGCTGGCGGGGCAGACAGGCCCTACAAGCTGGAAGCCCGCAGGTCCCCACAGGATTGGCTACCGAGGAGGTGAGCTGGACTTCCTCCAGCCTCATGAGAGCCAGGGTACACGGGGAATCAATGGAAATGGCTTTCTTCAGAGCTGGAAGGGGCCTTAGGACCAACTCGATCTTTGACAGTTGGGGAAACTGAGGCTCAGAAAGATTCATCAGCAGTTACATCCCAACTATTTGTCTAAAAGGGAGAAAGCTGGCAGGGTGATCCCCAGAGCAGATAACACCAAATCCCTGTAGAAGGCTCTGCAGAATTCTGGAAAATCAGATGTTCTTTCCAATTCTGCTTCCTCAGGCTAGTGTTTGAGCAAAGGTTTACTCCCAGGTGGGCTGGGGCTAGAGGCTGAGAAGGGAGAATGGCAGAAAAACAGCTTTTTAAGTGACTGAGAGCTGCTTTGGGCAGGAAACACAGCTACTGGAATCCTGTCCATCCCCCTCACTGCCCCCCCCCCCCATCATTCTTCCCCAGCCCGCTTTCCTGGGAAGCCACCCAATCAATTTTCCTTTCGCTGCTGAGGCTCACCCAGATCCAGGATGACTCTCAGGGAGGGGGCGCTCGGGGGAGTGACTCAGAAGCATCTACTGCCTTTCAAGGCTCAGGGGCTTGCAGGCTCCTGCCTGACATTCCCGTGCTGCCCCTGCAGCCCATTGGCCCTCTGATGCCCAAATTGCCTTTTCCCAGATTCAATTAAAACGGTGTTGGGAGCAAGGCTGAAATAATCACATAATCATTTTCTCCAGGAAAGTTACTGGCTGGAGCTTGATTTGAAAGCCAAGCTGGAAATTGAATCTGAGGGGCAGTGGCCGGCAGCAAGGGGCCAGGGTGGTGGGGGCTCTTCGGGGGTCGGAGGTCCCCGGCTGTGATCACCTCCCCCACCGTGGGCAGTGGGGGTGCCACAACCCCCACGCCCACTGGTCATCAGCACCTCCCCCAGGTCCTCAGGTCACTCATGTCTTTGGGGCTGCAGGGCTCCCAGAGCACGGGGGGAAAACAGGTCCAGAGCCCTAGTGCCATCAGACGCCCTCAAATCACAGACCTAACTCGCCCAGAGGGGTTAAGCAAAGCTGGGACTCCAACTAGGCCTTCTGTTTCTTTCTTTCTTTTTTTTTTTAAGCTTTTGTTTATTTATTTTTAGAGAGAGCGGAAGGGAAGGGGGAAAGACAAGGAGAGAAACATCAACGTGATAGAGAAACATCGACTGGCTGCCCCCTTGCATGCGCCCCGACCGGGAATAGAACTGGCAACCTTTCGCTTTGCGGTACGATGCTCAACTCACTGAGCCACACCAGTCAGGGCCACATAACTCTCCCACCAGAGCTCTCTCTCCACCCCACATTTCCTGTCTCCCTGAAGGGAGTCTACCCTGGGGCCACAGCTTCACCCACTCCTAGTCCCTGCCCACCCTTTCCTGTCCTGTCCCCCTACCTTCTCCCGCAGTTCCCTAGGTGGGTCCCCCCACATTCTCCACACGGTCCAATGGACCACGCACGCAGTGGGAGCCCTGCACTCCCCGAACTGAAATGCCCCGCTGGGTTGCACTGTCCTTGGTAGTGTCCCTCCTCTAAGCACTAGCCTGGGGATCAGAATATCTGCCGCATGTGGTGGCTCACTCATGTCTTCCTTCTCTCTTATCTTCAGCTAATATTCACTGTGTCCGTATTTCATGCGAGGCCCGGAGGGACAGACAGAGCAGCGGCGGCCCTCAGGTCCCAGTGGCGGGTAGGATCAAGCCAACCACTACAAGAGAGGAGGCCCCCGCCTGTGGCCGGGGAGTTGGAGGGCTTCTAAGTGAGCTCCAAGCAGAGGCCTCAGAGCTGCGGAGGAGTGCGTTTTCCCAAGATGAACTCACAGGCTAGGAAGCAGGGCCCAGCCAGGTGTGAGTGCAGTTTCCTCATCTCTAGAACGGACTCCCTGCTCCTGCTGCCTCACGGGATTCCGGAGACAGGTGGATGTGGCTGTGTTCCAAGAGACGGAAAATTCCATTCAGCCAGTATTGTGAACGGAGGCCGTTTGTCCTCCACCCAAACTGGGGGACAGCGTCTGAGGGAGTGGTGAGTCGGTGGTCAGGGTTGGGGGGAGGCTGGAGGTGGGAGGAGCAGGAATGCAGGATTTGCTCTGCAGACCCCTTGTGGTTCCTTGGGGTTGGGAGCCAGTGACCCGACATGGGCGGTGCCTTGACCACAGGACTGGGGGTTGTAGGGATGGGAGAAACTACGGAGTGGGCAGCTGCTGGCAGGGCTAAGCCTGGCCCCTAGGGTCAGCGTCCAGCTTCCATATAACAGTACCTTCTGGACCTTGGGCATTCACTCCCTGAGGGTCAAGGTGAGATTCTGAGGGGATCTAGTCCCCTCCCTGCACCTCTCAGCCAATCAGTACCTGCTCTGCCCTCCCTGCCCTCAGCGGGGTGGGTGCAGGATGTGCCACTCTGGAACAGACTGGCTGGCTAAGAGAGAAGGCCCTCTTCCAGCCCTGTGGAGCCGCCCACCCCCAAGAGGACTCTGGAGGAGACCTAGCCACGGGCAGGCATTGGGCCTCTCTCACCAGTGGCACCAACCACTGGGCATCTTGCCCCTTGGGCCCTCCTCAGCCCATGCACGTGGCCCCAGCGCCCTTCCTGGCACAGCTGGCCTGGTCAGCAGCTGCAGGGGTGAGTCACAGCTCTCGTTAGAGCTTAATTAATCAATTGAGTTAATCAGACAGCTGGGATGTGCTGTGGCTGCAGATGGGGGCAGGAGAGAGAGAGCCAAAGCATGAAGGGCTGGGTCGGGGGAGCTGGGGCTGCTGGGGCCATGGCTGGCAGCGGAGCACGGTGGGTTGGCAAGAAGGGAGGGTGCTGGCCAGGTCCGCACCTAAGGTCTCTGGAAAGGAGACGAATGGGCCCAGCAAAGACTCATGATGGGTCACTCTGGCCCCTTTGCTGGGGGCCAGAGAAGGAGCCTGGGGAAGGAGAAAGCAGAACCTCTTCCACCCCCGGCTTCCTCTCCCATTTTGTTTTTTAAAGATTATTTATTTATTTGTTTTTATAGAGAAGTGAAGGGAGAAGGAGAGGGAGAGAAAAATCGATGGGCGGGAGATACATTGAGAAACATCGATGCGCAAGAGATATATCGATCGGTTACCTCTTGCACGCCCCTAACTGGGGACCTGGCCTGCAACCCAGGCATGTGCCCTGACTGGGAATCAAACCAGTGACCTTTGGGTTTGCAGGCTGGCACTCAATCCACTAAGCCACACCAGCCAGGGCTCCTCTCTCATTTTTTATCTGGTCATGTGTGTCTCTGAAAGCTGTTTGAAATCCTTATTTGAATGGAGTGGGGAAATGAGAAAAGAAAACTTCACATTCCTAGTGATTCCGGTGATGGAGGAAACCGATGTCTACTGGGACTGCAGACAGAGACCCAAACTCAGAGATAAGAGAGACCTTGTCTCTCCAGGTGAGTGGCTCAGGCTCTGGACCTCTGGGCTGGGGGGGATGGGAAAGGGCCAGAAGGACCAGAGCCAAGGTTGGGCGGGAGTCCAGGAAGAATACGGGGAGGGAGTACTTGAGCATAGTTTACACTGTGATTTGCAAAATGTTGTTTCATCTGTTTTTTCTTACACCTGACCTTGGAATTAACTTGGAGGGGGTGGGGTCGGGGTGTAGACAGGCAGGACGTGTGAGGGTGGGAAATGTATTCAGAGAGGACTCCTGGACATGGACACCCCCCACAGACTCTTCCCTCCAGGGGCTTACAGTTCCCACAGGGTGACAAGCTAAATGCAGTCTCGAGTGACCCAGAGTCTGAGGCTGTAAAAAATAAGGGTCCAGGGCCTGAGACCTGCAAGGAGCTATGGGAGATGGATTCAAGGAGGGCAGTTTGTGAGGAGGCTGTGAAAGGCTTCACAGAGGGGTGTCATGTGAGCCAGGCCTTGCAGATGGGTGGGATTTACTTTTTTTTTTAATTGATTTGAGAAAGAGAGAGAGGGAGAATATGTGTCTATATGCGGGTAAGTGTATATGTATTTGTGAGTGTGTGTGAGTGTGTATATGTGTGTGTGTCTGGAGCAGTGGTTGTTACTCTTTAAGGAGTCACAGATGCCTCTAAGCCTTGACAAAAGCTTAGACCCTCAGCTTAGAAAAATCCTCATACTCAAGGGGCACAATGCCCTGAACGATGGAAGACAGATGGAAAACAGATCTTCTGAAGCCCATCAATGGACCTCCTAGCGCTCAGATCTCTTAAAACCCCAGCTCTCCCTTGGTTGAGGAGTCTTGCGTAGCTGTAACTGAGGGCTCACCGTGGTTCCCTGGACTTGGCAGGTGTGCTGAGGGCATTAGATCCTGGGCTTGGTGCCTCTTCCCCTACCCTTCTCCTGGCAGGACAGTTCTGCAGCCAGAACAGGGGGGGAATGGTGGGTAATAGGAGCTGGGGCCACTTGGGCACAGGAACAGCCAGCCCAGGCACGAGAGTTCCAGGATGCCAGGCCCCCTCCCTGGCTCCCGGCATCAGCAGAAAGCGTCAGCCTAGCCCTGGGAGGTCTGCATCCCAGTCAGCACCGAGCATCTTTCGCCTTGCTCAGATATAGGCTTATTCATCCCTTCCCACAGAGCCTAGTGATGAGAGCTGAGGAGCAGGGCCCAGGTGTCTGGGCCCCAAACCAGGGAGACCTAGCTAAACCATTTCTGGGTTTGCTGTGTGGCTCCTGGGGAATCACATGCTCTCTGGGCCTCCTCTCCTACCTTCCTCCTCCAGCCAGAGCCTGCCCCGCCCCCAGGAGGAGGCCACTGCAGACCCCAAGAGCATGCCCAGCAGCAGCCACCAAAGAAGGGGCAGCGTTGGAAGAGGCTTCCCTGCCCTCTCTCCCTCCTCTCTGTCTCTTGCTCACACATGCTCACAGCTTCCAAACCATACATTCTTTGTGTAAGAAGTCTCTCTACCCCTGCTGAAGTGGGGGTCACGACCATCCCCACTTGAGAGACAGTAGAGCTCAGGGAGGAACCTTGCCTGAGATCCCCAGCCAGCAAGCAGAGGCACCAGGAATGAAAGGAATTTCCAAGTCCAGCTAACAGGTTCTTTCCTCTACTCCGGGCTGCTCCAAGTGCCTAGGGTATCAGAAAGGGGAGCTCAGTGTCCACCCCAGGTCCTGCCCAGCAGAACTAGGGACCTGCAGCGGGCCCGCTGAAGGAAGATCACGACCATCATTCTGCCTCCCCAGTGAGTCTCCCTCGGGGCATAGTGGGCCCCTGGAGTTGATGAAATTTACCCCGAACACAAAGGGACGCTCTGCCTTGAATTCCACAGGGGCACACTTTGCCCTCAGCCTCCAGCATCCCCTCCCCGCTGCCACAGAGGCAGAAGTCCCTTGCCTGTGGGCTTCTGATTCTAGATCTCTGCTGGCCCAACATGGTAGCCAGTCAGCACACGTGGCAACTGAACACTTGGAATGGCTAGTGCCACATGTTAAAATGACAATATTTCAAACATATTGATTACATTTAAAAATAAGTTAATTTCCCCTGTTTCTTGTACTTTTTCAATGTGGCTACCAGAACCCTTAACAGTGCATATGTGGCTGGCACTAAGTTTCTATTGGACGGGCCGCTCTAGACAGCAGCGGCTCCGCCCCCTGTGCGGAGTTCGGTGCAATCTCCCAAAAACCCCATGAGAGGAAACTGAATGTCAACGGCAGTGGAAAAATAAAAAACAAAAAAGAAAACTTTGTGAGATGAGAGGAATGGGGGTTACAAGCCTCATGTTTCAGGTAAGGAAGGCGGGACTCTGAGGCCAGACGACTTGATCAGACAGGAGGGGTGCAGGCCGGGTTTTCCCGACTGTAGAATGGAGACCGCTTTCCAAGGCAATCCAAGAGATGCCCCTTTCTCCACACTGGCGGGGAGCCACTCGCCTCCCCCGGCCCCTTCTGAAGCCCCTTTCCCCTTCACACACTCTGGAAACCTGCTGGAAACCCCACCAGCCCCCACCCGACCCCGTTGAGACATGGCTCTTGGCGCTCCCCTAAGGCCGGAGTCAAAAGCTGGCGCCCTTGCCCTGCCGGGAAAAGCATGCTCCCTTGTACCTGCTGCCCGTCCCATAAGTGCCCTGGGCAAAAGAAGCAATGGCCTCTGCTCCCTGGGACAACCCCCTGCCCCCCATCCTCAGCCCGGGTTCCACCTCTTGTGCCTCCTGCTTATAGAGGAGTATGTTCAATGAGGCTACGGGATTGTTTCTTTAATTTCCCCCCCTGTCCTTTGTCCCTGGAACATGATAAAAATACCCAGCATTGATCTTTTTTTCTTCCCCTTCTGCCAGGGTAATGTTTACCCAGGTGTCAATCAGGAGAAGAATTTGGCTTCCTAATTTCTCTTCCCCTCCCTGGGGGCTGTGTGTCTCCCTGCCTCACATGGACACTGAGCTGGAATCAAGGTTACTAATAATCCCCCAGCACACACAGACACTGAGAGCACATATATTAAAGTCACATATTGATTTATATTTTCAGGTCCCTCTGCCTTTCTGCCCAGCCTCAGCCTTTCTCTCTGCCAAGGAGAAAAAAAGAATTACACAGCTATATTTATCACCAAGATGTTTCCTGTAAAGAGCATTGTGTCCGAAGGTAATTCCCACCCCCTCCGCCCTCTTCGGGGATATTTTTTAGAAATAGTGTGGCATCGCCTATTCATAAGCATTTATCTTTTGTTGTCCATTCTTTAACTTTTCAGTGAAAGAAGTGGTGAGATTTAAGGTAGACTGTTGGAAGGACTTTCTGACTTGACAAATGGTGCCTGCCCCCCCAAGGTGGCTGGGGGCGGGGGGCTGTCTTGCCAGCAGAGATAATCCTGTTGCCAGTGGGGGTAAGGCTGGGTAGGAAACTGTGTGGAAGGTGGGACAACAGACTCAGTAACTTCTAGAGGTCACCCGCCAGTTCACACAGGTCCTCATAACTTGTGACTTACCGCCTACGGTCCCATTCCACAGCTGGGGAAACCAAGGGGCCGAGGAGTGAGTGTATTTCCCCCCCGGGACTCCATATTCCCTGTCAGCCTGGGCATTCCATCTACACTCTGAGCTTGATGGGGAAAAACGCTTTCCTCCAGGTCTGGTTGGCTCCTGCCCTGAGGAGTGGAGATGGGTGGGGCACAGCTGTCTGGGAGGCAGGGTGGTGGCAGAAGCCAGGGGGAAGCCAGTGCGGAGATTCTTATTCCTCGAGGTGAGATGGCGGGAGGAAGGGCTCCCAGAGCTCTGAGCTCAGAACACCTGTCATTCTGCCTGGCAGAGCTGCTATTTAAAAATGCCAAACTATTTGACTCTAGTTCCCTCAAGAGGCTCTTGGAATGGAAGCAATGTTGAGCATGGGAACTCACACGTGAACTCTCACCATCTTCTGAATGCCTCCCGGTGAGTTTCCTTCCCACACACACATATCATCTCCTTTATTATTCCTAACTGCTCTGGGAGGTAGAGGGTGTCAGCCCCATTTCACACACGGGAAAGCTGAGTTTCAAGAACTCGCCCAGCCTCATACGGGTGGGACAAGGCAAGCCTCCGCTACCGTCCGGGTTCCTGATTCTTCAGCAGGGCTCTCAGCCTCACCGCAGCCTACAGCGACTTTCAGACCCCTCCAGCCTCCTTCCTTCCCTGGTCCAGCCTGCGGTCCTGGCTCTCAGCTCGCCTCCAGGCCCAGCTGACTCTCCATCCGTGGTACCGAAGTTCCTCTTCTGGTTGTGCCCAGAAGCGCCGGGGATCCTGACCCCATCTTGCTGTCTGCCCAGCCTCTGCCAGGGACCCTGGGGGGCTGGGCTGGCTGCCCGCTGCTTTCCCGTTGGTATTTTCCAGTAACTTGACTGAGTTGCTTCCAACCAGGGTCCTTCATTTCATTCTGGAACCTACTTTACCCCATGGCAGGACGGAGAACTGGTGTCTGTGGGTGCCACTCTGGGCCGCACAGTGCAGGGCCCTGTCCTGCTCCTTTCTGACCCCCCAACTGCCCTGCAAGGGGAAGGTAGAGCCCCATATTACCGACGAGAAAACCGAGGCTAGGGAGCACAAGTGACTTTTCCTAGGTCACCCAGCGGGTAAAAGGTGTTACTGAGATTCAGTCAATTCCGTGTGACCCAAAGCCCCAAAGTCCTGGCTTTGGAGCTCACTCCTGCTGCCGGGCTGCTCCCCTCAGACAGTGCTGGTGAGGGCCACGGAGGGTGGGGGGGTGGGGAGGGGTGCCAGACAGCTCAGGACGCCGCATGAATCAGCAACGAGGACCCTCCCGGATAACTTTTCCCATTGAAAATCTTTCCCTCGCGGCCACGGGTGATGTATGGCTGGAGCTGATGAGAAACGTGCAGCGGAATGGAGGCAGGCAGCGCTGGCGCCCGGGCAGCCTGGCATTGAGATTCCACGGGACGCAGAGGGGGCGGAGGGGGCGGGGCGGCGCAAGCCCTGACACGGGCCGGGTAATTGATCTGGAGGTGCCAATTTGCAGCAACTAAATATTTGGTTTCTGCCTCTGCCTACTCCGCACTCTGCTCAAACAAACTTCAATTAAAAGTGAAAAGGGAGGGACGCGGGGTGGGGGGGTTTCGGCGGGCTGGGTTCCCTGCTGTCTGATCGATGGTGTGGCGCCTGCGGGTTGCGGAGCCCTGCGGCGCGCCAGACCCAGGAACGGGCGGGGGACCTACGGCCAGGGTGGGGAAGGCGGTGCGGGGCGGGCACCCCGTTCCGATCATCGGGCGCCCGGTGCGCCCGGCTCAGGAGAGGCAGCACTCCGAGCCTGGAGCAGTGGCTTAACCTCAGTTGGCGGAGCAGAGGTGCCCACTGTGTGCCGGGAGGGGGACACAGGTAGCGCTAGCCGACACCCCCACTCCGGACGGCCAACCCTGTGTGCAGGAAGCGGGGAAGGAGGTACCCCAGGGCGCTGAACCCCCTCTCCCAACGCACCCACCACAGGAACTTTGATGGCAGCCTTGCCGTTCAGCAGCGTCACTGAGCGTCTCTTCTGAGCGCTGCGGAGCGCCAAAGGGCCCTGGGTGCTGAGATCCATCCCCTTTCTTGTCTGCTTTCATGCGGACAGGAAGATTTCAGGAAGGGATCAGTCTTCACCAGGGTTGGCAAAAGCCATGAGGGTGAGTCGAACCCAGGCTCCACCCCTGGAGGGGTCTAAGGAGACAGTTTGGGATGGGGGGAGGGGGCAGTGAGATCCTGGGAATGGGGGAGAGGGCGTAGAGAGGTGGCCACAGCCAGGAGCAGGGGAAGGGATCATGGGGTCACAATTGCCTCTTTTTGGGCTTCAAGACAAACAGCAACAATACTCATGTCCTGGGTGAAGGTAGTGCACAGGGAAATGTCTGTCCCTTGAGAATCCTCCAGTACTTCAAGGGAGAGGCCCCAGGACTGGGAAGAAGAGCTGAACGTTGGTGCCAGGAAGCTGGGACATCTCCGGGTCTGCTGGACGGGCAGCCTGGGGGGTAGTTACGACAGTTCTAAGAAAGATATGATGAGGGATGGGGGTGAGGTGGAGGTGGGGGGTGGTCACGAGGCACCCAGGTCCAGACAGATGGAAAGTGGAGGTGATTTGAAGTCCTTTCATCTGAAAGTTTTGTGAGGGTTGGAGTTGGGAAACAAGGCCGAGAGGCTGGGAAGGTGAGTCAGGAGGCTGCTGTTCTCTCCCACGCTTCTACGCCCACCGGCTGGAGTGGAAGGATGGCTTCCACGCTTACCCCTGCACCAAGGGAGGCTGCTGCCAGTGCACTCAGCTGCAGGCTGCGGCCCCTTCCCTCCCCTTTCCCCCTTTCAACTCACTCTGCCCTTCCCCAGGATCCCCTTGGTCCAGGGCTGGGTGTGGGAGTGCAGGTCATGCCCCTGAGGGCCCCAGCTTCCAGGTGGTAAGATGGCCCTGCAAAGCTCCTCTGGACCAGGGAGGCCTGGATGCTGTCCCCATTCCAGAACACAGGGCTCTGGGGGAGATTGGTCTCACCATCCCCCCTCTGTCCCCCTTATACTTCAAGCAGTTGACTCACAACCCCCCAACCTTCCTCATCAGCCCTCAGCCCCCACTTGTCTCTCTTCGTTGCTTGGGGCACCAGTTTATCAACCCAGCGAAGCTGAACCCAGGAGCCTCCCCATCTACTGCCACTCTCCCTCCCCGGGCGGCTCATTCCCTGCCTCAAGCCCCTTCCCAGCCTGTAAGCTGCAAGCCTGCTCCCTCACATTCCCTTCCTCCTTCCCGCCCTCTCCCTGGGCACTGAGCTGTGGAGCAGAATGATTTCCTGTAATTGGCCAGCAATCTGACTGCCCCACTTGTTCTATCGACATGCTGGTTAGCTGGAAATTGTATTGGAATCTGAGTGACAGGGCGGGGAGGGGAGGGTGGGGAGGGAGCAAAAAGAAGCAGCTTTTTGGGCCTCAGATGGGTGCAGCCTCAGTTCTGTGGGTGGGACAGGGGAGCCATAGCCACATCACCCCTTTCTGGAAGGAGCAGGAATGCAACCCACAGGGCTTTACCCCTTTATTTTGCTCTTTCTCTCTTGCCATCTCTGAGCGGGGGCGGGGGGCGACGGGGTCTCCCCCACCCACCCCTATGTGCCCCTCTGCCAGTCATCACTGCCACCCCATTCCCACTCCGGCTTCTTGGGCTGGTTCCTCCTGACCTAAAGCGTCTTAGCAAGAACTAGTGGTGCCCAGCAGGTATGACTATCCCTCACATTCGGTTTTGAGCTATGGACGCTCATCACGGAGTGTCCCTAACCTTCCCCTGCCTGTCCCCAAGCAAAGAGAAGCTAGACATCTGGAGAGCTGACAGTATTCCTAGATAAACAGCCAGGATGTAACTAATGGGAGCAGTGCAGGTAGTGGGAACATTGTATTGGGCATCCAGAGCTTTGGACCCCATGGATCAGCCTCTGAGCCTCTGTGAAATTCTAGCTTGGCCTCCTTCACAGAATTGGGAGATTTCAAGTGGATAACCACATGAACATGCTTTGCAAACTGTAGAGCTCTGAGAATTATCCCAGGACCAGCCCGGCCAGAAGGGGAAGGAAGACTAGAGTAGGGTGGTTTTAGGGCCTGCCTGTCCCCTTCATAGCCCGCCAGAAGTCCAGTCCGCCTGCCACCCTCACTGGAGTCTTCATCGCTCCACGTCCTTCCCTGCTGGGGTGGTAAGGCCCCAAGTGGGGAACGAAGCGCAGTGCCTAAGCCCGAGGCTGGAGGGTGAGAGGGTGGAAGTCCGGGGTCTCTCATCCTCAGGAGGGGGCGGGTAGAGCAGAATGGGGACACAACCCTCTGCCCCGCAGTGCCAGGTGAGCAACACAGCTTCTTAATAAGCGCTGGGGGTGGGGGGCCAGGTAGCGCACACCCTTCCCCGCCCCCCACCCCCAGGGCTCCCACCACAGCCACTCGGTGGGGGATCTGAGGAGGCCTGGCCAAAAGGGAAGGCGGCGAGACAAAATAACCATTTCCACAGTTCCCACTGCAGAGGTCGGACCCCCAACCCAGGTGGGTGCTGCCACCTGCCGGCCGGAAGGGATGACACCCTCCGGGGTGTGGGGCTGGGGCTCCCGTTGCAGCTAAGCTCCAGTTGTTCTCGGGGGCTTCGCAGCCCCATGGGTGGCCTAACCACAGTGTCACCCCCCCATCACTCCCCTGGGGGAAAGTAGGCCGCCTTCTAAGTCCACCGTGGGCCACCGAACCTGGGAAAGAAAGGCGGTGAGGAAGGAGGCCTGAGGAGGGAGAATGGGAGCTCCGGTGGGGAACAGGGCACCTGGGAGGACTGAATTCCGATTTGGCCACGCTGCCAGGTTGGCCATCCTGACATTCTCGCACCAGACTTGGCAGACGGGGTCAGGAAGGAAATTCTGTGGAATTCTACAGTCTGCACAGGGTTTTTACCGTCCTGCATGAGGTCCTTTGACGTCAGCATCACGATGCCTACCTGGTGGAAGAAACTGGGGACAGGACACAATCCCAGATCTGCCGCTGCCGAGGAAGCTCGGGTGCGGTGGGCAGAGTCTCGAAGCCTGGCTGACCCGAATCAGATCCCTCCAGCTCTCTGGGCCTGGGATCGGAAGAACCAATGTCACGTCACCTCTAGGGCGGTGATTTTCAACCTTTCATCTCACGGAACACACAAACTAATTACTAAAGTTCTGTGGCACACCGAAAATTATTTTGTCACCCTGACAAAAATGTGTTGTAATTTTTGTGATTCACTCACACCAGACAACTATAGTTGTGTTGGCTGTTGTCATTTTTTCCTTTGACCATCCATAGGAAAGAGGTCGGGGTCCCTGACTAATAGTCAGGTGTCGCACGTTTTAACAATTCCTGCAGCACACCAGGTGAAAATCGCTGCTCTAGGGTGTCACACACCCAGCAAAGTGTCCGACACACCGCAGGCATTCATGAGATCATTTTCTCAGTGACTAGGGTAATAGGACACCCTGTTACCTCAATGGGGGGCCACACCTTTCTCCCCCTTACCCTTCCTGCCAGGTCCCGCTAAACCTGGGAAGCAGCGGCCTTTCTGGTCCTGCCCTGGCCCCACCCCAAAGGTCACCACAGCCTGGCCCAGCCTTTGCAGCTGGGGTTTGTAGGGAGTTAATGAGCTGGCCTCTGAGGTATGAGCAGCTCTGGGAAAGGGGCACGAAGTACAGCCACCACAGCATTCACATCTGTCACACTCATTTCTGGCCTTAATAGGCTGCTGGCCACAGGATCACCACATCAGCAGGTCTGCCGCCTCTGGCGGGGGAGAGCTGATGTCTGCCCTGGGCTAATTGGGTTGGGGAAGGAAGATGGAGCACGTAGGTGTGATGCTGCCCCAGCACCTCCACCTGCCTCTCACAGGGTACACCTGGACCTAGCTGGAACCCCCCTGGGTCCCCTGAAGTCAGAAGGCTACTGCAGCTTCTGGAGCCCAGGCTTCAGTGCGGGAGGAGGCCAAGTGTAACCCAAATGGCATCAGCCAGGTCTGAGAACTTTACTCGGTCCACGGGGCTGGGGGAACAACGGCAGCGCAGGGCATTCTGATCAACACACTTTATTAAGCACCAACAGCGATGCAGGCTCTGCATCAGGAATAGAGATAAATAAGACAGCCCCTGCCCTCAAAGGGCTTACAGTCTAGTAAGAGAGACTAGACCAGCAGTTTTTGGCTGATTACTACACTGTGGATTCAGACAAAACACAGGGATGGTGGTATCCCAGAGCACCTAACCCAGCCTGGGGCCGCAGACAGTGCCTGAGCTGGGAGTCAGCCAGTTACAGGAGGGGAAAAAAGGGACTCCAGGTCAGGGAAGAGCATGGTGAAGGCACGGAGGTCAGAAACAGTCCGGTGCGCGTGGACTACCATGAGTTCAGGGCTAGGAGTCCATGGGCGGGAAGGTAGAGAGTGGTCGGAGGTGGTGAGGAGGGTGAGGGGAGTGAGGGACAAATGCCAAGGTGGGACAGTGGGTCATCCCGGAAGGGGCCTGGCCTCTGCCGACTACTGCGTCACCCACAGGGAATCTCACTGCATCCTGGCCAAGGGCGTCAACCTAGGGAAGAGTCAGGTTTGAAGGCGGTAGCCCATGGTCCAAACTGATTTGCCATGATTCACGAAGGAGGTTTTGGCCACAGTGGGGCATGTGCTAGACAGGGTCCAAGCCCAGGGAACCTCCCAGCTTTAACCACTGACGAGGGCCAGAGAGCCAATGTTCCTCACCCCCGCCCACGTATAAGTTTCCCATGGTTGCTTTCATGTCTCATTGCGGGCACTGTTCTGTACGTAGGTGGTCCCAGAGCAAGGGGTCCTGGGGAAGGTGGGAAGGGATATCTACTGACAGGGCTGTTTCTTGGCCTCAGAGAGAATGCACCCTAAAGAAGGGGCAGCCCCATGCAGGGCTCCAGCCAAGAGACAGAGAGAGAGAGAGAGAGAGAGAGAGAAAGAGTGTGTTGAGTGGGGGTGAGGGGAAACAGGAGGCATTTGTCACCTAACTTCAGCCTCCAAGGAGACTGAGGCTGGGGCTTCCCCTGCCTTGCAGTGCCCAGCTAGGGGGAAGGCAGGAGGTAGCGGGTGAGCAAGTAGAGGAGGCTGGCAATGCCGGCCAGACCTGTGAGGACCCCGAGCCTCAGCGGCAGGTACTCCAGAGAGCGCTCCAGCTCGGCGTGCAGAAGGATGACCTGGCGTTTGGTGATACTCCACTCGCCCGAGTTGTCTAGAACATGGCGGGCCATCCGGGCTTTGTCCTTCAGGGGCAGCTGGGCGTTGATGCGAGCCTCTGCGTCCTCGCGGGTCAGGTGGTTCCGCCGCATCAGCCGCGCCAGCTGTGTATCCCGGTCGCTAAGGAGAGGGCAAAAGGGCTGATCAGGCTTTGTAGGCCCCATCCTCCTCCACCCCAGAAAGTTACAGGGGTGGGCAGCACCCTCTCTCAAATCAATTTAGGGTCCCACAGCCAGGGAGGGAAGCCTGGAAGCTCTCACAAGCTGCCCCCACCTCACCCTACTCTGTGAGGGCCCTGGTAACATGACTGGGGTTACTGTGAATGATGGGGGGCAGAGGCTGCAGAAGCTGCTTCCTGTCACCTGGGAACTCTGCTTTGCCACCAGATCCAAGACTCCCCAGTTATAAGACGGGAGGGTTTGATTGCCTGGAATCAGCTACAATTGAATCCCTGGGTAGATGACCTTTACCAAAGGCCTCTGCCTGCAAGCTGAAGGCTTCCTGCACTTTCTCCGGGGCCCTGGCCCTGCTGCATCAAAAATAGATTCCTGGGCCACAAAGCCCCTCTCTTGGCCTCCCCACTCCCACATTTTAGAGCAAAAGCATCATGCTGAAATGGTGGCTGCTGTGCTTGATGCCACCAGTGAAGAGGGACGGCAAGCCCCAGGATGCTTCCAGTGGAGAAAGGACTTGAGAACTGGATACCCTCGGTCCTGGGTCAGGAGAAAGCCCTCCTGCACGTAAGCTGAACAACCCCCAGCCTCCCAGTTCCAAAGGGAATTCAGAGGCCACCTCTTTGGCCCACTCCGGTATCACTGCCTGGGTCCTTCCTCTGGAGACTCCCTGTCCTGTCTGTGTCCAGAGGGTCTGCCTGCTGTGCTCCGGACCAGGATCGTCTCTAACCTCCCTCTAGCTTCGTGACTGCTTAAGCCCCTCAATGGGAACAAGGGAAAAGGGCAGCAGGAGCCGCTTTCTGCCATTGGGGCCCCTCTGCTTTGCTACTAGACCTGAGATTTCCCATGTATAAGATGGAATGATAGATCGCTACAATTTGTTCCTCTTTTAGGTGTGGCCTGCACCCGAGGGACTCCTGGGATGTAAAGACAGGCCTTCTAAGGACAGACATAACCTGAACACTAGCTAGTTCTGTTTCAGAACAAAATGCTGCAGAAAACCATTTCTGGTTGGCTGATCAGGGGGTACCTTTCAGAAGAGATGGCATTAGTAATGGCCTTGCAAAGTAAGTAGGACTTCTGATTTCCCTTGTTATAGCGACACTGTACTGTGCAGGTCACGGGCCAATCCCTGCCTGGCTGAGAAAAGAACTATCTCCAGCCTTAGGAATACCTCAGGCTTGGGGCTGGGAAAAGCGGGGTGAGAGAACAGAGATGGCGCAGGGCCACCTGAGTGTGTGTTCCTCAGAAGGTGTGGCCTCGGCCAGAGGGCCTCCTGGGCTGTGCAGGCAGAGTGCTCCACCAGTCCTTCCCAGGGCTGAGACAGGCCCATGCGGCTCCTTTCAGCTTTGATGCTATTTATGGTAATGAGATTTATTTTTAAGGATTTTATTTATTCATTTCTAGAGAGAGGGGAAGGGAGGGAGAGACGGAGAGAAACATCCATGTGTGAGAGAAACATCAGTGTGTGGTTGCCTCTCGCACGCCCCCAACTGGGGACCTGGCCTGCAACCCAGGCATGTGCCCTGACTGGGAATCGAACCAGCGACCTTTCGGTTTCCAGGCTGGCACTCAACCCATTGAGGGACACCAGCCAAGGCGGTAATGAGATTTTTATCAGTCACTTTTTCCACAATTGCACATTCCTTGAAAATATGAATTACCACATTTTGGTGTAATCATGCTTTAGTAAATGCCCTGTATTACTTCAAATGCATCAGGGGTAGTGCAACAGTTAAAGGGGTCCATGAGGAGAACCTCATTTCTGTAAAGTGTGGATCCCTTTTACGAAAAGTGAATAATCATTCATGTCTCTGGCATCTCTCTGGAGTCACATACCCATGTGTGCCAAAAGTGGGGCAAAACCAGCAACCAGGACTTTGGCAAAGGTTCTCTGGCTGGTGAGCGGGGCTGGAGGATCTGCTGGAGAACAGACAGAATCTACGCAGCCCCACGTATCTGCCAGGAGCCACAGCTGTCTCTGCTCTCGGCCCGCAGACCAGCTGTGAAGGAAAGGGCCCGAAGGGCAAGGTGGCGAGGGAAGGCATGGAGTCCAGGGTGACTGCAGATGCAGGCTGTTCCTTTCTGTTCTCTCACCTACACTCAAGACCCATTTTTCTGTCTGGATCCCTTGGTACACAGTTCCAATTGCATTAAGACTCTTAAGATTCCAAGGCAAAGAGAATTCCAAGTCTTCACAGAGTGTGCTTGGCCTCAGGTCACAGTCTTTCACAAACAGAGAACGAAGAACCCAGAGAGGCTGCCGTTTTACATGGAGAGATATGGGTCCAAGCGGGAGCCATGAGAAAGCCTGAATCTCTATGCCAGGTGCAGCGGATTCAGATGGTATGTTTTTTAATCCTCACCTGAGGGCATTTTTTAATTGATTTTAGAGAGAGGAAGGGAGGGAAAAAGGGAGAAGGGGAGAGAGGTGGGGGGAGAGGGAGGAGAGGGAGAGAGAGAAAGAGCGAGGGGGGTGGAATATCGACCTGGTTGCCTTTTCATATATGCCCTGACTGGGGACCAGACCCACGCACGGACTTTTGGTCTAAGGGATGACGCTTCAACCAAGCCACACCAGCCAGGGCCAGACTGGGTTTTTGTTTTTTGTTTTGTTTTAAAGATTTTATTTATTTTTAGAGAGAGGGAAAGGGAGAGAAAGAAACATCAATGTGTGGTTGCCTCTGGCATGCCCCCTACTGGGGACCTGGCCTGCAACCCAGGCACGTGTCCTGACTGGGAATTGAACCGGTGACCCTTTGGTTCACAGGCCGGCACTCAATCCACTGAGCCACACCAGCCAGGGCCAGACTAGGTTTTAAATGATGGTGTATGATGGGGAGTTGGGGGTGGGGGTGAGGGAGGGCAGGATAATGCTTAGGGCCCTGAGCCCCCCGGGCTCTAACTCCAGAGTGCCGGAAACCTCCCATGCATCAGTCCCCTGAGAGCCACCCAGTGCCCAAAATACCCACAGAGCCGAGTGCCCACCTCTGAGTCTGCCGTACTTGTGGGCGGCATCCAAGAAGTTTCCGGGAAGCAGAGACACTCATCTACTCTCTCACCCCACTGGGACTGTGACTCATTTTCTCTGACAGTTTGATCCTCCTCTGTGAAACCCGGATTCTGGTTTGCTGCATATCCTCAGGGATTCTGAGAACAAAGTTCCTTCCTTAGCTAGGCTCTGACAGTTCCGTCCCTGCAACTTTCTGTCCATAGGCGTTGCCAAGGGGAGACCCTGGACAAATTCGGGTACCTCTCCCTAGGCCCCGCCCCCAAGTTTTCCCTTCTAGAACACAGAAGTATCAACTAATGACTTGAATACCTCATGTTGAAAGGTAAATTCAGTGAAGTGGTAAGCGTGGAGCTGTTTGGAACGCTGAGCAGTGCCAGAGGAGGGAAGGGATCCAGCCAATACAACACAGCAGCCCCAGGCAGGGCCTGGCATCTGGGGAAGTGCCTCCAACAGCCAGCAGGAGGAGCCCTTCCCAAGCACTAGAGAAGCCTGGGGGTCATCCCTTTCCACACCTACCTGGGGGCATATCTGGATTGGGCACAGGGGTTAGTTTCTGTAGGCTCTGGATGCTGCTGCCCCAACCCCCTGTGCTTCCTGGCTGCCCTGTGGGGAAAGGGCACAGTGATGTGGGCTATTTCTCAGGTACATGCCTTACTTCAGGGGTCCTCCTTTGCAGCCTGTCAGGCCAGGCAGTGCCACACACTCACCAGTACACCACCACCGTGTGCTTCATGTATTTAAGCAGTTTCTTGGTCTCAAACAGCAGGGGGATATCCAGAATCACATAGCGGTACCCTGGAGAAAAGCCGGGAAAATCACAAGGTCAAGTGTGCAAGTACACAGAGAGGACTAACGATGTGTTAGGCACAGGAACAGAGTTGAGGCCACTGTCTCCTACCACTGAAAGCTCCCCAACAGAGGGGCACACCTCCCAAGGATAGGCATGATTCCAGTGCCATTCAGAACAGAAATGCCGCAGGAAGTCCTTTTGGACCGGAGGAGCAGGTAAGACCTTGTCGGAGAAACGTCATTTGTACTGGCCTTGCAAAGCAGGTGGGACTCCTGATACCTGAAAATGAGTGGATGAAAGTGACGGTTCCAGGAAGTGGGAACGGTGAGGTCCTACTGCTCTGGCTGAAGTGGAGGCCTTGGGCAGTGTGAGGCAAAACTGGTGAGCTGGTCAGGGGAGGCACAATGCACTAAGTTCACTTTGACCTTGAACCCAAAGAGGTGTTATTTCTTTTTTAAAAAAAGTTAATTTATTTATTTTTAGAGAGGGGAAGGGAGGAGGAAGGAGAGGGGGAGAAACATCAATGTGTGGTTGCCTCCCATGCGCCCCCTACTGGGCACTTGGTCCGCAACCCAGGCATGTGCCCCAACTGGGAATCCAACTGGCAAACCTTTGGTTTGCAGGCCGGCACAATCCACTAACCCACACCAGCCAGGGCCAAAGAGTTGTTATTTCTGAGTGGGGAAGTGACACAGCCAAAATCGTAGGAGACTGGGAAGAGTTTCCAGGAGTGAAGGCCCTTTCTGCTCTACTTCACCCACCTTTGTTTAAGGGGGAAAAAATAAAAAGGTTCTCCCTCAAGAGCCAGGTCCAAGCCTGACTCCCTGCTGAAGAGAGTGTATGGCTGTCTCCACCAGCTCTCCACGAGAGAGGCTCACACGGGTGGCGGCAGCAGCAGCAGCCCCAACAGGAAAGAGGCCGCTGCTTGGACAGGCCAGGAGGCGCTGCAGTCATTATGACTACTACTAAACCACACTGGGGTCAAAGCACTGGCCGCCCCCCACACACTGTGAGTGGACACATCCCTGGACTGCCCGTCCAGGAGTGCCGTGGGCTCCACTCCCAGTTCTCTGTATGCCAGCGACCCTGTGTAAGTGCAATAAAGCTGGTGGGCTCCCGGAGCAGTAAGAGGAAGGAATGAGCCCCACTTCTGCCCAGAGACCCCTGCTGGCCTGGCTTGGATGGTGCCCACTGCCAACACTTGGCCACAGAACCAGGCACACATGACACCAATTCCCAGAGAGTCACAGTGAAACTGGCACTCTCGGTGATGCGGGGAACGGCTGGGTCTCCTGTTCCCCGGACCTGCCGCTCCGGAAGCCTTCCGCTGAGTGAGGGGGTTAAGAGAATGCACCCTGAGGACATGTCTGGGCTTGTGGCCCCCCACTTTCTCACTTGTGACTCGGGCCCCTAACAAACCCCCGCTGTGTGAATGCTTCACAGGAAGATGGGGAGGATTAAATGGGTGAAGTCAGCCCACGCAGCACCCCTCACCCAGACCCTCACTAGGTGCTCCGTAAATGATGGTTATTATTGCTACTGGTCCCCGAGCATGCAGTGCCGGCTCCCCCGCTCCCCCCACCCCTAACTCGGCACAGGGGCCAGGGCCAGATTCTCTCTGGGCCGCTTATCTCTCTTTCCTGCTCTGCTCCCGCTCCTTCCTCTGCCCTCACTGTCCTTTCTCCTCGGCCCCTCTCGGGAGCTCCTGGCCAGCTCTTTGGTTCACCGGCAAAGCGCTATTCAGCTGTCACATCCCTCCTGCTTGATAAGCTCTGCAAACTATCCTGACTCTATTAAGACATCCGTCTGCCTACACAGAGACCTCCCCAACAGCTGGTGATCTTATCTGACGTTTGATTATACCAACTCTGACAGTTGTATTTGTTACAGTCATTGGGGAAAAACTGGGACTGTGGAAGCCACAGCTGTCGTCCCCATTTTTCACCTTATCAAGCTGAAAAGAGCTTTCTGGCTTTTATTTAAGTGGTGGTGGCTGGAGAGAGGGGAGGCTGGGTGGATGACACTGCAGGAGAACTTTGGAGCAGTGACATTATCTGATGTTTAATTTCATAAGGGGAAAGCCATGTTGCCTGAAAGCCCTGCAGAGGTACTCGAGGCCAGCCTGGGAGCGCACGCAAAAGGGCAGGAGTGAAAGGCAGAAGGCCCTGTTCCCTCGTGGGGGCAGGAGGGGATTCTGGCACAGACACAAGAGGCAGGACAAAGGAAGAATCTACAGACTCTCCTTGAGGGCGGGGGGGTGGGGGTGGGGGTGGGAGGCCTGAGGCAAGGTGCTGAGATGCAGAGGAAAGCTGGTCCAGCAGGGAGGGTGCCTGGAGCCAGCCTCCACCCTGGCCAGAGCTGGGGGGGAGGGGGCGGCCTGTGGAAGCAGGGTGGGGAGGGGGGTAAACATCATGGATGTCTGTCAAGTCATCCCTTTCCATCTGGAGGTTCTGGCCAGAGCTGGGTGGGATTCCCCACTCTCTATAATAGAACTTGACACCCGAGGAAATAAGGGGTTTGGCCAGGATCACAGAGTAAAAGCCAGAAGAAAACCTAGAAGCCTCCCTTGTGCCCTCCAGGAAGGAAAGTCTCAGCATCAGGACTGACAGTGGGGGAGGCAAGCAGCTGGGCCTTCAACACTGAGACCCAGACCGGAGGCCTCATATCCCAAAGGCTGCAGGGGCCCTTGGCCAGCCTTCCACCTGACCCAAGCCACTGCTCTCTTCCTAACCACTTTGGTGACTGACCCCATCGTGGATAGTAAGTATTAGGTCACCCCCGCCCAACACCATTCCGAGGAACAGGACTGGAAATGTAGTATATGGCTTGGGAAGGGGAATAGCTGCAGAAGGTTCTTGCCAACTGACCACAGACCCTGCTTTTCAAACACTCCCCTTCTTGCAGTCCCGGCAAGGCACCTGGCTGTCCCTGCAGAGCCAGGCTGACTCCCCACTGAGCTCCATCCTCCAAGGGTTATGCCCCACTTAGAACCCTCCCCCGCCTGCCCTGGCCGTCCCAGACCCTCCGCAACTCCCTGTCTGCAAACTCGCTGTCCCAGGTGGCTCGACCAGCGCCAGATCTGACTGTGGTTTCTAGGTGTGGGGTGATGGGCAGTCACTGAGTGGACTCTCAGTCCCCCCAACAGCTTTGCAAGGTTGGCATTATTAGCCTCACTACGCACACGAGGAAACGGGCAGAGGGGTGGCCTCACTGACGAAGTCGAACAGCTAGAAGCTGTGAGGGCCAGGCCGCCAATTCAGGTCCGGTGACCCCATCACCCATCAGCTGTTATTACTCCCATCCCTACTAGAAAAAGCAACTTACTTCCTGGGGATCATGGCTCAAAAGCCTCAAGTGTCTCTTCTCAATAAACTGTCAACCTCCTTAAGAGTTGAGTGATATGTGCTTCTTTCTTCTGGGGCTGGTATGGGACTCTGCATGGGGGTGGGGGGGGGCGGGCGCCAATAAACAGTGTGAACTCTCTAGCCTGGCTACCCAGCTCCCTGTCCACCCCCAGCCAGACTTTCTGCAGAGGAGAAGGGCTTTGCCCACCCCTGTCCGGGGCCTTGGGTCTTACCCCGAAGGAAGTACTTGAAGGTCTCCTTCATCATTTCCTTGCGGATCTCAGGATGGGTGATGGTGTTGAGCAGATGTCGCCGGTCAGGCTGGTTAAATATCAGGTCCCCCAGGACCTTGCGATTAATGTCACCGTTCTCCAACAAGACCTCAGTGCCGAAGGCCTCCACGATGCGCCGGTGGGCGGGGTATCCTGGCTGCACAACTGTGACATGAGGAGGCTGGGTCACTCTTTGGAGCCTCTTGGCCAGCCAGAGGACCCCAAGTGACTAGAAGCAAAATGACAGAGGGACCCAGGGGTGCTTCCCTCAGCTGAAACCAAAATGAAACAAGGGGAAGGAAGATGGCAGACTGCACCGAGTCCCTCATGTTGGTCACGGGGTGAAGTGAAGCAGGGAGACGTCGGACAGGAGGCGGCAGCAAAGAGAAAAGCAAGAGGACAAGCATGGGGTAGGGAGCGGGGCACCAGACAGGGCTCAAACGAAAGTGTTCCCCTCCTCTGGGGCCTTGGCAGGCCTTAAAAAAAGGGTGGAGCAGCCTCACCTTCCTAAGGAAGACCTTATAAAAAGGGAGCGGGGGAGCCATCACGCACAAGCCCACAACCTGAGCCCTCGGACTCACCGTGCCTGGCGATGACATCGACGTCGATCACCGCGCACCCCAGCTGCTGGAACACCTGGATCACTGAGCTCTTGCCCGAGGCAATGCCCCCAGTCAGGCCCACCAGGAACATCTTCCCAGGAAAAAGCGGTCAGGGAGATTGAGACCCAGAAGTCAGCCAGTCACTGGGGCAGGGCAGGCTCAGCCAATCAGGGTGGGCCGCTGCAGGAGCGCCAGCAGGACCTGCCAGTTGGACAAGAGCAGGCCTGATCAGTGCTGGGGGAGCAAGGCAGAGGAAGGGGAGGGAGGCGGCTTGGCCGGGCAGTCAAGGCCAGACCTTGGGGAGCACTGGGTCCATCCTGGAACAGAACACTCTTTCAGGAAAGGCCTCCAGTATTCTTTTAAAAACACCCATGCCCTGGCTGGTGTGGCTCAGTGGATTGAGCCCTGGCCTTCAAACCAAAAGTCTGCCCATTTGATTCCCAGTCAGGGCACATGCCTGGGTCGCAGGCCTGGTCCCCAGTTGGGGGCGCATGAGAGGTAACTGGTCAATGTTTCTCTTACATATGGATGTTTCTCTCCCTCTCTTCCTCCCTTCCCCCCTCTCTAAAAATAAATAAATCTTTTTTTCTTTTTTAAAGATTTAATGTATTTATTTTAGACAGAGGGGATGGCAGGGAGAAAGAGAGGAAGAGAAACAAAGTATGTGGTTGCCTCTCGCACCTCCTACTGGGGGACCTGACCTGGCCTGCAAACCAGGCACGTGCCCTGACTGGGAATCGAACCGGCAAGTCTTTGGTTCACAGGCCGGAGCTCAATCTCAATCCACTGAGCCACACCAGCCAGGGGAAATAAGTAAAATCTTAAACAAACAAACAAAAAACACTCATAAAGAAAGCAAAGTAACGCAGCCTAAATTTAGCAAAGTGCTGAGGAGGCAGAAGAAGGTCAGGTGCCGTTAAGCAAAGTGTGCTTTCAGGAGGTGGCAGTAACGGACGCAGGCACACTTCCAGTAGGAAGGGGACACCTGTCCCTCTCTGGTGAACCCAAGGCACTTACCAGATGCCCACAGAAGCAATTTGCCCTCCCCAGCCTCCACTTTCTAGTGTGGGGCACTGAGGCTCACGGGAAGCCACGGACTGGACTGCCTGGCCCACCCAAGACCAGCACTGGGACCGGGTGGCTCGTCTAGAACAAGATGAGTAATCCCTCCTTGTCAACCAGAAGTGGGTCAGAGGGGAGCCTCAATGGCAAGCGGTGGATCAGTGGCCACTAAGCCTCAGGTTAAGAGAAGTTTGGGTCTTGCCAAGAAGGAATGTGAGGGAAGGACAGGCTCGGGGGGGTGGGGGGTGGAGGGGGGGGACCCTGAGCCTGGTGGGATTTGAGGCTCTCAGACCGTGGCAGCAGCACAGCAAAGGTCAGGCGCACGGACCTCTTCAAAGCCAGTTCCTCGCTCACGTGCTGTGCAACCCCAGGCAAGTCACTTTCCTCTCCGAATCCCAGTTTTCTCCTCCATAAGATGGGGATGACTGCATCTGCCTCATTCATAGGCTGTTGTACAGACTGAGAAAATGTTTATGAAGTTCTCGGTGTACTGCCTGATCCAGCAGGGGAAGTGAGGGTGGAGGTAGGGGGTAGGACGAGGGGGGACAGTCAGATTGCAAGAGACTTTCATGAAGTTATGTCCCCATTCCTGCAACCGAGACTATCTAAGAACAGACTTTTTAAAAAAGTCACGTTGCATTACCTGGAGTAAACAGGGTTAAGCATGTCTTGAACTTTGCTCCCAGACTGAAAGAAATTTAAATTGAAGGCCAGGCTTGCCCATCCTTCCCTCAGCATCAAATCCCGTCTCCAGGAGCTGGAAATCTGTCACAGGACTTTGCTGACATTGTTGTTGCTGAAGAGCAGGTTTACTGTCCTGACTACACTCTGCACGCCCCCCCCCCCCCCCCGCAAGGCCACACCAAACGACAGGGGGAGGCAGCTGCTCAGACGTGAGCTGAGGGGATGGGTGGCTTGGAGCAGCAGAGGGGCCAACCTCAAAGTTTAGATCTGCCCGGGCTCATTCTCACCCAGGGAAGCCAAGGGTGGAGAGGGGAAAATATCCACTGGCTTCGTCATCCACATGGAGAGACCTAACTAAGTTACTAAGCCATCTGCAAAGCACTGCTTCTCAATCTGAGACTGGAGTCATCCCCAGGTGGTCTCCCTCCAGCTTAAAAAAAAAGAGTTAATGCTAGGGTTCAGTTGTCCGAAAGAAAACAAATCATCTACTCTGCAGAAGTTTGACGTGGGGAATTCAGCAAGAGTTTTTATTTATGTATTTAAATTGATTTGAGGTGGGGAGGGGAGGGAGAAAGAAAGAGAGAGAGAGAGAGAAACACCACCTTATTGTTCCCCTCATTTGTTGATTCTTTTACATGTCCTGACTGGGGATCAAACCTGCAACCCTTGAGCATCAGGGCACCACTCCAACCAACCAAGCTACACGGCCAGGGCCTCCAGCAACAGCATTTTTAATTCCAATTCCTTCCTGATATCTCCAAATCAATGAGCCTGCTACTCTTTTGTTGAAGCCCAATCTGGAACAATGGGAGTGGGACTCGAGAACAGGTTGTAAAGGGGCAAAGGCCAGTCCTCCTCAGGGCCCCAACCTCTCTACAGGAAAAGCAAGCCACTGTCCCAGGTCAGTGGGGCTTTGCCAGAGTTGGCTGACTGGGTCTGGAAGGCCATGTGGCTAAGATTTCACCCCCTGCCCACCCACGGTTTAACAGGGTACAGCGGGGGGAAGAGGGGTGGCAAATAGGGATTTGTAGTGGGGTCCAGAACTCAGGGTGTCCAGGAAATATTAGAGAAAAATATATATGATGTCCTCTCTCCCAGCAGTCTGAGCTGGGGGATGGGACACAGGGAGCAGGGCCATTGGGAGCTGTTTTGTACAGCAACAGCTGTGCAGCTAACCTCTGGAGTAGTCATTTAACACATCTATAACCTTTAACTGGTTCCACGGATGTGTTAAACAGCTGTGGCTAGCTTTGAGCCAGGGGGATGGGAGTGACTTCCACCCAGGATGTAACTGGGAAGCAACTCCCCCTGGTTACAGTGCCTGCATGAGAGCTTGGAGATGATTGGCTCCATGCCATGGGGCCATGTCTGCCCGGACTTACTATGGACTTACTTTTCTGACAGCCCAGAAAAGCCGGAAGAATATGGGAATGCTGGCAGGTGTAACTGATTGTAGGAATCAGAAATGGGGCTGCAGAGGAAGATTGGTGCAGGGATTTAAACCCAGGCGCAGCAGCAAAACTTGAGAGGAACACGTGGCTTTGGCGGAGTAGGTTGGGACCACGCAGCTTAGACGAGAGTTAGGACCATGCGGCTTTGGGGTGCTCCCTTTTGCCACATGGCTTAGGCGGCAGGAGACTTTGCCTGGAAGAAAAGGGGAGAAAGGACTCTTGCTGGTGGGTCACGAGAAGGTGCCACAAGGCTCTGGATTAACTGGAGATTGTGGCGGCGACACAGTGGATGGTGTTGGAACTGAGGGGCTGCCTGAACCACGGACTTCTACTTCTTTTCCTGAGATACGGTACCCCGAACTGGGCACAGGGAGAAGGAAGGACTGTGGGCGTTTGTGGGTTTTCCAAAGGACTTTCGTATTTTAATGAAGACATTAAGTCATTATTCTAAGTCTGTATAGCTTTTAAGTAAATAATTCCTTTCCTTTTCACCAATCTCTGGCATTGAGATGTCTTTCTCTGGTGGCAGGCAAAGAGAACCTAGTGGGTGGAGGGGAACCCCCAGAGTAAAAGCGGGGGTCCCTTTGGTAATAGCATATCATTCACTCCCCCCACTCCCTGGGTCTGTTCTGTAACAACAGGACCAGGACACTCTTGAGACCTACTGAGCCAGAATCCTGGGGATGGAGGCGCCCAGGCAGTTGTGCCGGGTACCTTGGCTTGGGACCGACTCTAACTCTTCACGGAGAGCAGCAGAGCTGAAGCTCAGAGAGGGGAAGGCACTTGCCCAGAGCCACAGCTGTGAGAGGGCTTGGATGCAACATAAGGCTCCAAACTCTGAGTCTAGACCCTGCCTTTCTGCACTAGGGAATAAAAATTAATTTACCTTTAGAATAGGACAAAATAAGGACGGTGACTTTGTCTGCAGGCAAAGCATTTCAGAGCCCAAGAAAAATGATCCTTGATCACACAGCACTTTCCCTCAGCAGAACAAAGGCGGGTCTCATAGGGAACAAACAGGGCACGGGGGTAAATCCGGGCTGGGCTCTGTCCCAGGCTCCTGGGGCAGCCTAATGAGTACCTTCCCTTCTCTGTGCCCTGGATGACCACCTGCGGAAACAGACCAACAGCTGTTGGGCCTCCGTCAGGAAGGCCAAGGGGACGGAGAAGCACGGGTCCAGGGAGGCCCAGAGCCCCTGGCTTGAAGGGGCTGGACAAATAACAGCTGTTTCTGTCCAGCAAACCCTCCATAACTCATTCCCTTCACCAACTGCTGACTGAGCTCCTCTGGGCTTCGCAGCATGATGCCAGGGACCTTCCCAGCAACCAAAGGGAAACACAGGTCTTGCCCCTCAACAGAAATGGAGAGACAGACGGTAGCAAATGAAAGCCGCTGACAGGTGAGCAAGAGTGGTCACCTGGTACTCATCCTGGGCCTCGGGGTGCGTGTGAGTGTGTGTGGCTTGTTCACCAATCTGCCCAGGGAGGGAGCTACCACCAGCAAGAGCCCAGTGTCCCTCATGGCTTATCAAGAAGAAAACAAATGCTTAGGTTCCAAGCTGCCTCTAAGTCCCACCCTAATCTGTCCCTGCAGCTCCTCCTGAGGCACCCAAGCAGAGGTGGCTGCCTCTGATAACCTTTGATGATCCTTTTCCTGCTCTGGCTCGAAAGTCATCATTCTCCAGAATCTGCTCACTTCTGTTCCACTGCCATTTCCTCAGAGGAACTCCCAAACCTGGCTCTGATCGGAAACCCTAGAAAAGGTTCAGAAGCCCAGGCTGTACCCCAGCCCACTGAATCTGAGTCTAGGGTGGGACCTTGCATCCCAGCCAGCCAAGCACCAGAACCACTGCTAAAATGAGAAGTGGTGGGCTGGAAGTGGAGAGGCCTGGGTCCCAGTCTCCGAACTCTGCCACAGAACTACTTTCAGGAAGCCATCTCAACAGCCTGGCCCAGGGTGGCAAGTTAGGGGTAAGCAGAGCCCCAAATACTTGCCCTTCTCTGAGCCTGTAAACGAGGGAGGGACTGGACTTCCAGGGCTAATGCCAGCATCGGCTCCTGGGGGAGGCAAAGAGTCACACTGGTGCCTTCTTTCTCTGAAAGTGCTCTTCCCAGAGCAGTCAACAAGTGCTTGCTGGAATAACCAAAGAATGACGTGACCTTGGGGGCCCAAGAATCTCCCTGCCAGCACCCAAAGGGGTTCAGAGAACTGGCTTGGCTGTAGGAAGGACACTGAGCTCCATAGTAAGGAAGAAAAGCTGATGCCTGGTGCAAGAGGAATGGAAGCCATATTCCAGAACCCACCCCAGGCCTGGGATTCATCAGCCAAGCTGGGGCTCCAACCCCAAGGGAACCACATCCAATCCTTTCTTTCCCCTTATTCTCCACCTGCAGGGAGGGGCAGCAAGGCGTAAAGAAAGGGAAGGACTGGAGTCAGAAGTGGCATCTAGGCTGTAAAGTGAAGCGCAATTCTACTGTGCTCCATAAATGGTGGGCCCTCTGAATGAGCCTCTCCTCTCCAAACTGCCTTTCGGGTTTTTTACCCCTTGGGCCCCAACAGCCTGGAGGAGACAAAGAAAACCCTTTCAGGGAAGAATGGTCTGTCTTAGAATCTCCCCTGGCCATGTTTCTTAGGGGAAACTAAGAGTGGACCACTTCACAGGCTTCCAGACACGTGCCCTGCTGTGCTCTGCCTGCGGAGTTCTAACCGATAACCTGGGCCGCCAGCACCTCATGCCCCAACCTCTGCAGTCTCCTGTGCCCTGACCCTCCAGCCCCAGCCTTATTTCTCCCAAGGCAGCCAGGGTCAGGGCTTAAAGGACACCTGATTACATCACTCTCCTACTTAAAACCTTCACTGCGCTCTTCCTCCACCGCTATAGCTCCTCACAGACGTCTCTGGGCCCCGTGTGACATGTCCACTGTTGACCCCTCCAGCCCCTAAATCACTCCTAAGCTTGTCATACACCTGCCTTCTGTCCCTGAAGGCGCAGGCGCTTTCGTCCCTCTGAGGCCCCTGCCCACCACACTCACCATCTGGCTAACTTGATTCATTCCTTCAACTTGTCAGGCACCAGAAACTGTTCAAAACAAGCACGCCTGCCCCCCATAAAGCTCAACACCCTCTGCCCAGGAGGGGTGGGAGGTGGTGCTAAGGTGCTAAGTAGGGGAGGGAATCAGTGTTTCAGATGAAGGACAGGAAGGTCTCTCTGAGTGAGGCCCTAAAAGCAGCAGCGAGCAAGCCACCGCTCCTTTTAGAGCAGCCTGGTCCTCCCTCCAGCCCAGACCAGGCCCTGACACCGCCCACCACTCCGTTTCCTTTCTTTCCCTTGTACCTACTGGGCGTTGTACTTTTACAATATTTGTTTCACTGTTTCCAACACATTATATAAAACAAGCTCCATGAGGCCCTGGGCTGTATCCCTTTCGTATCCCTTCGTCTCCAGCACCTAACAGCGTCCAATGTGTGTGTGTGTCACTTATCAGGTGAAAGATGACTAAGTTACTGAACCTTTCTTCAATTCAGTTTCTTCATCTGCAAATCGGAGCTAATGGCACCTATGCTCAGTTGCCGTGCAAGATAAATGGGTTAATACACCCGAAGTGCCTAGAATAGCACCAGGCACACGCTAAGCACTCAACCAATGTTCCCTATTAGTTATGAGAGAGTGTTTGATAACTATGATAGAATGAATGACTGAATGCCCAAGGAAGGAGAAGGAAAACACCTGGGATTACATTCTCCTCTCAGGGGCAAAGGGGAGGCTGGACCCAAACTCCCAGCCTGCTCCTTTTTCCCTCAGACCATGCTGCTCGCTGCTAGTAAATCCCTCCTGGAAAAAAACAAAAGGGAAACAAAACACCCAATGGGTTAAACAGAACAAGGAATCGGTATTTGAATGGGTCTTCTTTCTTTCCTCCCTTGGGAGAGCTTGGGACTTAAGTTGGAAACGGTTCTATCGCTTTGCACCCCCCAGCAGCAGCCCATACCTGTGGGCGCAGGAGCAGGACCTGGTTCCCTCATTAGCTGGCAGCTTCACTTCCTCCTCCTTTTGTGGCCTCTCAGGATCTCATACTGGGCACGTCTGACCAGCCAAGTGCTTCTCCTCTGAATTGCGCTCCAAATGGGGGAGGTAGCCATTTTGCTCCAATGATCAATATAATCATTCATGAATAGAGTCACTCCCTGTCTTGGGACCCAATTATTTTCTTGTGGAAGAGGTGGTTGCAAAAATATATTGTTTTCCAGTTAACTAGTAAATGCTATTTTTAGCTATGGTTTCCCCACTCCTAATCTTGTATTATTGGTGAGAGGCTGCTGTTTAAACCTGAGTCCAAGAACCCTCGTCTGCTAAGTCTATTAAAAGTCACCACCTTCCTCAGACTGCCAATTATCTGAAGGCGTTGGCAGTCAGTCTTCCTCTCCCTTCTCCCCTTGCCCACACCAAGGGGAGGGAGGGAACAGGTCTTTCTTCTTGAGCACTCTCGACAAGCACAAACCAGTACTCCTGGGAGCGCTTATAGGTGAGCAGGGAGGCTGACTGGACTGGACTACTACGCTGGCATGGATACAGAAAAGGGATCAAAGGGAATGCCATCTCTTGGGTACTCCGAAGTCACAGAGGCCTTGGCTGACATCTCAGCTCTGTCCCTTAAATGAGCTGTGTAGCCTTGGGCAATACCCAAGCATTGTGGACTTCCGTTAACTTGCGTGTAAGATGGGATTAACAGTGACTACTCACAGGGGTTTTGTCAAGATTAAATGAGGTAACACACGTCATGGTCACCTCATCTTCTGCAACTCAGTGTGCCGTCAGTCTCTGCAGTCAACTCCGTTTCCCTAAATAGCACCTCCATCCTTTCAATTGCTCAGGCCAAAAATGTGAGTGTCCTCCTGGCTCCTCCTTCAAACCCATCAGCGCCCCCTGCCAGCTCTGCTTCCCACCTTCACAACCAAGTCAGACACCTGGTGCCACCTATCACTGCCATCCTGCTCCTAGATTACTGCAGCAGCCTCTGAGTGATTTCCTTGCTGCCCCCTTTGTTCCCAACAGTCTGTTCGTAATACAGCAGCTAAGCTAGTGTGACCCTTTAAAAATGCAAGTCCACTCATGTGACCGCTATGCTCAAATCCCTCCAATGGGTCCCCAATCACTTGGAGCACAAGCTAAGTCCTTACAGATTCCTACAGGGGTTTCACGACAGCCGTGGGTATTTCCTCTGTAGGCATCTCCCGTCACTTTCCCCCTTGATCAGGCCCCGCCTGACACACCAGCCACCTTACTGCTCCTTGACCGTGCTGGTGCACTCCCACCTTGGGCCTGTGGACACATTGTTCCCTCCCCATGGAAAGCTCTTCCCTCAGGGGACCGCATGGCCAACTCCCTCCTCTGGCCCACTGTCACCCCTGTACCAGACTGTCCCGAACATATAATATAGCATCCCCACTTCACTCCTTTCTCCTTTTGTTCACTTTTCTTCACAGCACATCAATTCCCCTCTGCCCAATGTACTGAGTGCCCGGGCTTATTTATTGTCACCTGCCTCTCTTCCTAGAATCTGGGCACAGCTGTAGCCAAGGTGCTTAAAACTGGGCCTGGAAGTAGAAAGCCCTCAAAAGATCTGTTGAATACGTAAAGCATGGAGCAAAATTTCCAGCTCATGGGTAAGCCGGAACTCAACATTAATTATTTTAACATAAGAGCACATGTGGTCTAGGAAACCTACTATGAGAATCACAAAATCTTTTCACATTGCTTCCCACCCACACCTCCCTGGGCTGACAGTATCTTGGGCTCACAGACAGAGAAACTGAGGCAGAGTACCTAGGAAGGTATACTTCCCACCAGGCAGGAACCAGAGCATAAGAGCAGCCACGCATGGAGTGCTCTCCATGTGTCAGGGACGTCCTTGATGCCACCTGATCAACAGAACCACCAGTAAAGCCAGTTCTTCAATTTATTCTCATTCTAAAAGTGAAAAAATGGAAGTCAAAAGAAGTTAGGGATTTACCCACAGTAGTTCCAGGCGGTCCTCATACTAGGGAATGAGAAGCCGGGATACATTAAGATTTTGCAAGGGGCACAAACGCATGGTTTAAAAGGAGTCAATTTCAACTCAGTTCCACACCTTCTTCCTATGGGAACAGACCAGCCATGGCTTTTCCCTGTAGGCTCTCTTTTCCCAGGCCCCCCATTCATACTCACCCACCTCCCACTGCTTCAAAAAAAAAAGGCGTAACTACCCACCCAGGGCAAATGTTACTAAGGTGCTTTGTCCCACAGTGCAAATACCCCTGGCCCCACAAAGGGGCCATTCAAAATAGCAGTATTCATGCTGAGACTGTGACTGCCCATAGTGATGATGTAATAAATCCTCCTGAGTCAGGTGGTTTCCAAACCTTTGCTTTTGATCAAATTAGAGGAGGACCTGAAAGTACTGTCAGCTGACAGGTCGTTAATAAATGATTTCAGTGATAGACCACTGTGATTTTTTGGCCCATAACTCAGAAGATGTTCCAAGAATTGAGTAGTACTGCCACAGCAAAACGCCTTTAACTCCTGTGTATTTATTTACGTGAACCAACTTTGCCAATGCTTACAACCATGGAGTAAAAAAGTTATGCTGAATCCAGCATATACATACGTGTGAATGTCTGAACTGAAGAAGTTCCACGCAGCGTAGGAAGAGAAGCATTTCATAGAAAACTTTTTGTTTAAAAATGATCAAAACTAGTAATATATTTGATCAACTGTGTACTTTAAATTCTAAAAATGCAATCTCAAGGAAAATGTTTGCTATGACCACAACACAATTTTCAAAAATGTTTTAATTTTTGTAGGTATTTTTGTTGCAGATTAGTAGGGCAACAAACCAAAGGCTTTCAATCCTAAAATCTATTCTACTAGAAAATATTCTATGGAGGAAATAAGTGGAAGTATGTGTTCAAGGGTGAAAAAGGAACGATGTAAACCTTCAAATGTTAAATAAAAACTGGCTCATGGATTTTTTTTCCCCAAAGGATGAGGGAAATCAAATCACTCTGGTATTTAGGGTCCACTGAAGATTTACATTCCTGATGTAACAATTTGATTTTTTAAATACCAATATTTACAATTAACTACAAATCATATCCTTTACAGCTATTGAAACCTTCAGAAAAAAATTTAGCTACCTAGAAATGTGCAAGTGGGTAGTTTTCAAAACAAAGTTAAGCACCCCCTACTTGCCTGCCTTCAGCTATCGGCCCTAATCTTTTCTTCTAATGGTCCAGGCAGGGAAAGGCTCTGAACCCTTGAAACATTTCTGACTGCTCTAGACAGAAGAGGATTTGGGGGGAATTTAGGGCCCTGCTAAGACAAAACCACCCAAACTGGCCTGTCCACTTTCTATTCATCAGCCAGCTCTCTCCAGCATTCCACCATTTCCCAGGCCTGCGTTTGCAATCCGCCAAATCAATCTGATTTGTTTACGAAAAATCAGCTCCCCATCCCATATTCAAAGTCTTCCATTTCCTTCAGTTTAAAACTAGGACTTAATGTCACTATTAATTTGGGTGATAATTCTCCCATAAGTGAGCAAGAAAGAAAAATATTTTAAAACTTCATGAACCAACTCAACGCCAAAGGTGCTACCGCCTCCATTTGGGAAGCTGGCTAGCGGGTGGGGGGAGGGGTCTTCACTAAAACTTCCCAAGTAGTCTAGCCAGCGGGGGAAGAGAAAAGCGGAGGGGAACCTGTCTGAAGAGCGAAGACGATCACTCGGCAAAACAGGAGCTACCCAGCACAGAACTTTACATCCATCCTGAGACAAGTATCATCCTCATTTCTTTTCAGATGAGTAAATTCAGAGTCGGAGTGGTACGCAGTCAGGGAACAGGAAAGGGCACAGACTGGATTCAAAAATCAAATTTAGGAATGACCAGAAAGCTCTACAATAAAATGGCTTTGGGCTGAAACTGGGTTTGAACCCACGTTTTCCGCCTCTCTCTACTTGTAAACCTTTCTTCACAGCTGTAAAACACGGAAAATAGCACCTTGCTTAGTAGGATTGCTGTCAAGGCAGTGAGCCGTAGATGTAAAAGTGACCCAATGACTGCTACGTAGTATGTGCTCAATAAATTGTAACCAAGGCTTGGGAAAAAAGGCGCGTACTCTAGACCCCATCACGACTGGCGCGCCTCGGGCTGCGGTTCTGCGCGCCCAGGGCCCGGCCCAGCAACGGGACACAGGCCAGTTGGCCTATAGACGCGGGAGAAAACAAAGCCAAACCCGGAGCCGCCCGCCGGCCCGCCCACTTCCCGGGGCTTGGGCGCTATCACCCACACGCCCGCGCGGCCGCTACATACCCGAGGCCTCTGACCCGACCTGGGCCGCCGCCGCTCTTCCAATCTCAGGGACGCTTACTGAGTGACTACGGGTGGGCAGGCGGGGCTTCGGGAGCACGCGTACCGGAAGTCCTGTCAGCGGAAGGGGCGGGGCGGGGGAGCTGGGCGTGGCCAGGTAACAGCAACCCGAGAGCCCTGGCCAGTGTGGGGATCCTAGAGTAATTCCTCCCTCGCAGCGAGAGCATTCCCACGTGGGAAGCTAGGGGGCGACTTGCAGTGTACTAGCTTCAAATCCAGGCCTGGCCATCATTGGCTGTGTGGCCTCTGGCAAAAGTAACCAAAGCTATGGTAGTTAACTGAGCCATCCTTACCTGCCAGACCCTAAGAGCCTACAGATTACCTACAGATTCTGTACGAGTTATCTCATTGAATTTCAACAGCCCTTGAGGTGGATACCGTTACCGCCCCCACTTTACACAAGAGGAAACTGATAATTTAGAAATTAACCAGTTCGCTCTGTCTTACAAAGTCAGTTGGCTGCAGAGCTCAGATTCTGTTCACAGAAGTCTATCAAGTCATTTAGCCTCTTATCCCGTCTCCTGTAATAAATCAGGTAATTGCTGTGTCACTTGTTGAAAAAACTGGAAATACAGCAGCCCCCCCTTTTATCCGCGGTTTTGCTTCCATGCTTTCAGTTACCCACGGGCAACCTCAGTCTAAACAATATTAAAGGAAAACTTCCGGAAATAAATAATTCATGTTTTAAATTGCCTGTCTTTGAGTAATGTGATGAAATCTCATGCGTCCTGCTCCATCCCACCCAGGGTGTGAATTACCCCTTTACAGCTTATCCACACTATCCACGTGTAAGTCACTTAGGAGCCAACTCAGTATCAGATCAACTGTCATAGGATCACAGTGCTTGTGTTCAAGTGATCCTTATTTTTTATTTTATTTTTTTGCAGTGGAGAAATATTGGCTATTTTATTATAAATGGCACCACCCAGCAGAATGGGAAGCTAATGTTCAAAAGCCCAAAACTCCCCCATGGTGTATACGTTGCAAGTTATAAAGGGCACAATCACAAGACACCATGGGATAGGGGATTTGGGGTCGTGCTGGGAGCTGATCAGTTTTAAGTAAGGGTAACAAATCATTCTTTCAGGTCTGGAGAACAGTTCTGACCGCTGTTCCAGTGTTCCTTTGTCTGGTTTCATGGTAAAGTAGCCAGGGGTCATCCCACCTTAGGGCTCAGGACCTGAAACATAACTTAGGTCAAGATGTTATATCTACCTGGCTGGTGTGACTCAGTGGATTGAGTGCCAGCCCGTGAACCAAAAGGCTGCTGGTTCGATTCCCAGTCAGGGCACATGCCTGGGTTGTGGGCCAGGTCCCCAGTTGGGGGTGTGCAAGAGGCAACCACACATTGATGTTTCTCTCCCTTTATTTCTCCCTTCCTTCCTTCCTCTCTAAAAATAAATAAATAAAATCTTTTTAAAAAAGAGAAAGATGTTATCTTCAGCCTGACAGAGGTCTGGCCCGTGTGACCATTAGTCAGATCCAGGATACTGTCTTCTGCACCTAGGGGGTTGCTGATTATCCCAGGGAAAGGCTAGATTTCTAAGGGGCATATATAGAGAGAGACAAGTGATTTCTAGAGCTAGGATTTAAAGCTAAAGTTAATCAGGTTTCAGGTTTGTCTAGTATAGAGCTTATCTGATACTTAAAATGTTTAAAAGATACCACAAGGGTCAGAGCATAAGAAAGCTTAGGTGAATCCACCAACTAGGATAGATGAGGTGGTGTACCCTGGAATACCTGAGGATCTCAGCTCTTACTCTGCAGCAGCCTTACCACTCAGGCTTCCATTATCCAGTTTGCAGTTCAATATCCTTTGACTCCCACCCATGACCTGTGCACCAATCTTTGAACTTACTCTACATCTCCCCTGGGCTCCCAACGTAAGCTGCATTTCTACTTTGTCAGAGAATGTGCTTCAACGCTTATCTCCATTTTTGTTTCACTCTTAGATTTATAATTAAACCTATTCAATTTTCATTATCTGTTCTTTTGCCGAAGTATTCCAATCATCTCTTAATTGGATGAAACTTGACCCCTAGTGGAATCCTCAGTAAGAATTCTTGAATAGAAAATGTCTTAAGTTCTGAAAGTTTAAAACTGAAATTCTTGGCTCACACTTTTTACTTGAGTTTTTGAAAATGTTTCTCCACGCTCGCTTTCTCTAACCCTGTCATGTAGTTGGTGTCACGGGATTTCCATTTTTTTTTAATGTTTTTAGTTTTCAATTACCATTTAAGTACAATATATTAGTTTCAGGTGTTCAACCCATATAAATAATTAGACATTTACATAATTTATGAAGTGCTCACCCGATAAATCTAGTACCCATCTGATACCATAATATTTAATAATTACTCAGTAATGGGCCCAAAGCCCAGGAGCAGTGATGCTGGCAACTCAGATACACCAAAGAGAAGCTGTAAAGTGCTTCCTTTAAGTGAAAAGGTGTGTCTGTACAGGAAAAGCATAGCAAACATAGGGATTGGTACTATCTGCGGTTCCAGGCATCCACTGGGAGGAAAGTGCCCTGCGCAGGTAAGAGGGGGCTACTACACACGACAGCATCTCATGGTGCCTCACATACAGTAGGTGGTCCTTACGAACTCCTGCCCTGACCCCTTTCCCTCTCCCTAAACTGTACTCCTGCGCTCTGCCTCCTTCAAGGTAGCAATCATGTCTACCTTCACCCTTGGTATCCCCAGTGCCCAGCATAGTGCCCCGCACAGTAGGGATCCAAGACACTGAGGGATGAAGTAATTCGACCTCTCTCCCTGCTCACTTCAGTTACTGAGACCTTTCTCCCTGACGTCAATAGCAGGCACCGCGCACTAAACAGGATGATCGCATCTCCTGATCCAAGGGCCCATTTGGTCCAAACACCTCTTCAGTGTTTGACTCCTCCAAATCACCTTTCCCGCACGAACTTGGACATGTCCAGGGTCAGGAGGGAACTCCCTCGCTGATTTCTGAGACAACTTCATGCTGTCTTCGAACTCCAGTCCTGTCAGAAAGCTCTTCCTTAGATCGTTCCTAGTTCTGATCCATGGGGCCGTGCGGACCAATTCTAATACCTATCCCGCAGGACCAGGTCGAACGGCTCAGCCCCCTTCCTGCATCAAACAGCTTACAGATAACTGCGGTGTGCGGTCTGGATCTTTTCCCTACTCCAGACATACCAGAGCGATACTCAGTTTCCATCAATACAGTGGGGGATTCGTCTTCTAAGAGGCACCCTCGCGGTCCAATCTGTCGGCAGCAGCTGCACCCGGCTCCCGGACGGCCTTAGAGGAAAGGCCGCAGGGCTGCTGTGGGCGCTGCCACCAGGGCTTCTGCAGCTCACACACAAAGCCTCCATCATTCGGGGCGGCAACGGTGAACTCTGAGCTGGTTCTAGCTGCTCCCACGGTCGCACTTCATCCCGACAGTGACCTGCATCTCGGTCACCTCTGTGTCCTGGGCATCTAGCATGACGCCTGGAATAGAGTGCAGCCCCAAGTCGTGTGTGATGAGCAACCCTCTGCATCCCGGAGAGATGACTTCTTTGACTCCTGGTTCTTAAAATTAAACTTACTTTTCAGATGTTTATTTTAAATAAATATTAATGTGCAATTAAACTTACACTGTACCTCACAAATACCATTAATATTTATCCTTTATTAAACAGCTTCAAAAAAATAAAACTCCTAAAGGTTGTCACCAACTAGAAGATAAAAGTCCAAACTCCTCAGCCTGAAACTTAAGGCCTCCCATAACTCGGCCCCTGATCGCCGCGGACATGTCTCACCACGTTCCCCTGGGGAAAGGCCCAGGAGGATGGGAATTTAGTTACTGCCGCAGACTTTTTGTTAAAACACCGGGTTCGAGTCTGGACTCACACTAAGTAGCAGGGATTTGGGGCAAATCATTGAACTTACTGTCTTCTTGTCGTAAAACAGGACTTACACCTGCCTTGCTCATTGCAGAGGGTCAACAAGGCAGCTGACGTGAGGGGTCAAACAAGACCGTGTGTTATGTTAGTGCATTTTGTGGACAGTGCAGCCTTGCACACACATCAGGGGCGCCTACACTGTGTTCCTGCCTCCGCCCTCTGCTTGTATCATTTCTGCCCCCCGAAGGCTTTATCCCTTCTCTCTCACCACTCACTCACTTACTCACTCACACATTAATTAATCCAGCAAACACGGAGGGCCTAGGGGTGCTGGCTCAAGGGGTACAGGGGTGAGGAAAATCCAGTCTGTTCTCTGCCCTCACAGAATGTAGGGTCTTGTGGGGGGTGGGGGGAATGGTTACAAACAAAAGCAAGGCTGTGACTTAAGCTTAGGAGCGGGTCTATAGGGCCTGCCCTCAGAGGCTATCATGGAGGGTCCAGGATTTAAGCTGTCTCCATTGCCATGTTCAAAGTCTGCTTTCTCCAGGAAGCCTTTCCTAACCATGCAGCCCCAGAGAGTTGCACCCCTCGCCCTGCCCCCAATTTCAATGAGCTTACCTATCTAGCTCATTTCATCATATCCAGTCAGGCCTTGTTACAATACTTTGTTTTCGGGTGAGCCCGGTTTTCGGGATTTCACTGTATGTGAAATTCTATGTCCCAGAATTCCCTTCTGGGCAGGGAATGCGTGGCGCACTCTCTGACACAGCACAGCACGAGCAAAAGGCTGGACCCACTGTGCTCCAGGCTCAGGTGTCAGGGGATGTCATAGGAAGGAAGGGTACCCTTCCCAAAAACGAGCTGCAGCAGAGACAGGACACTGCCTAAGACCACTTCCCCATCCCTCATTTCATGACTGAGCCCACCAGCCCTGTTCTTCTTCAGGGGAGAAAAACTCTTTCCCAGGACATCCAGTCGGCTCCCTAGAGTACCATCGTCCTCCAACAAAAACGTGATCCTATCTGTCCCCAGCTAACAATCACCCGTGGCTCCCAAGTCTTCAGGACAACACCCAAACTCCTCAGCGTGGCACCCACATGCCCTCAGGGTCTGACTCCTGAGTACTCTCCAGCCTCAGCTTCCAAAATGCTCCTCACTCGAAGCTCCAGTCACATCGTCCTTGTTGTAGCACCTCAAAAGCACCTTACGCTCACGCAGACGGCCTTTTCAGACCTCCAGCCTAGAATACCCGCCCTGGTTCGTCCGCTTCCCCTATGAAAACTCGGCTGTCTTTCCCTCCAGGACCCCTTTCTCCCTTGTGCAACATCCTGTGCCCCCCACTCTCCTATACACCGTTCTGTAACAGTCAGTCTGGGTGCTGACCGACTCATGGAATGAAGCTAGGGTGGGGACTGCGTTGGCCTAGCCCTGTTCTCTAGGTCCTGACATTATGAGAGAGTTTTTCTTTGAGCATTAACAGTAGTACTGCTGGCTTCCTGGGAAGGGAAATGATTTACAGGTATTGATGGTCCCAGCCACTTTACAGAGAGTTTAGTGTACACAGTCTCAGTTTACAGATGGCAGTATTCAGGCTCAGAGAGGTTAAATGACTTGCCTGAGGTCACTCATCAGGCAAAGGCAGAGTCGAGACTTAGAACCCAGGCAGTTCTCATAATCACTCTAACCTACTGTGCCCAGGAGCAACCGTGAAAGGATAGTGGAGGTGTCCTCACTAGGAGCCAATTCTTCCAGAACCTGCAGAATTTCAGGGGCACATCCCTCAGGTACCCTCTGGGCCCTACTGCATCCCACTTCCTTCTTATAATGCTCCTGCCAGGACAGGTGGGTGAGAAGAGCCAGCAGAGGTACATGGGGGAACCCTGCTATTCTAGTGCTCAGGAAGCTGGGAATGTTTACCTTGGAAAAAAGAAGAATTTTAGGTAAGCAGCTATTAATGGTAGAATATGTCACAACTACCTAGAAGGACACAGGATCATATGTTTCTACATAACCCCGTAAGTCAGAACATGGCCAATTTTCCACCAATGAGAGCTGTCTGAAAGAGCAAGGCTGTCTCTTATGAGCGAGTGGGGAAGAACAAACAGGAGAACTCTTGAAGCCCCAAGAAAGCATTTATAGACCAAATTTAGGAAACTCTATATTGCACTGTGACTGTAAGCTCAAAAGTAAACTTAGGCACCAGTAATATTATATAGTAAACTATATTATAGTTTAACTATATTATCAGTAAACTGGTAATATTCAGTTATCAAGTGGTCATTAAAAAGAAAAGTCACATATACTCAATTTATTTTTAAAAACATAAAGTTTACATTTTATTATAGAGAAATCATGGATCCTACAAAATCTGTGAGGATTCTAACTTGAAAACTCCTAAGAGAGAGGGGATAAGAGCCTCTCTTACATCCCTTCTAATTCTGAACTTCTCAGAGGTGCTGGATTCCAGAACTTTGGCATCGTATTTGCATTCTGAGCTCAGTTAGGGTCCCACTGCCTGCCTGCCTCCCAGGAGAGGCTCGCCCCTGAGCAAAAACTGTGCACTTTGCGGTAGCACGCAGGGCAGAATGTCTTACTTAAGCTTTGAACTACGAGAATGGTGGGGTCCACAGAAACCAGCACCTTTATTCCCCCCTGTCCCTTAACCCTCTGTGTGTCTGTGAGAAAAGAAAACGCAAGGCTGGAAACTAGAACACCAGCCGTGGGTTCTGGTTCTGCAACTAGATATCATTGTGATTTTTTTTCCCCCCAAGCACAATTTTCCTCAAGTCCCTTTCCCTACCTACTTCACAAGGTCACAGGGGCTACAACGGGTGAAAGTAATACACGGAAAGCTTTACTATTATCATCTTTGACCTCCTCCACTCGTCTGCAGCTGCAGGTAAGGTGGCCCTGAGACAGGAGTGTAGGGGACAGCTCTCAGCCTGAGCACGTGTCTTTGACTGCCGTCCAAAGTCAAATATAAACAAGTGGCGACTACCTGATTTGGATCATATTTACTTCCACTCTTGCCACTGATATAAAAACTAAGAGGTAACAATACTTAGCTCTGTTTTGTTTCCCTAAGTCAGAGGAGAACTGTTTCTTACCATGGGGAACGTTTTCCCAAAGCAAAGATCATTTCCCTTTCTGGCTAAGAAGTTCTCGGATGTTAAGAAGTTCCTTCCCTCACCATCCACAACAACCCAACCCTAACGGGAAACCTCTCCGAACGGGAACCACGTCTTTGGGCCGTCTCCGCAAAACTCAACGTGTATCAGAGCGCACTTTCGATTTTCAGCAGAAGCTGCGTTTCCCTGCTTTGCAAACTACTCATCTGAATAAAGTTTCTAAAACACCAAACAAAACTCAGGTGTGATTAGTCAATCACAGGGTGAGACCCAAGAGACTGAAGCATTCAGTCAAGGCTAAAAATACACAAAGATGTTGCAATTACCTTCTAATACCTGGTTTCCTCCGGTGATGTATGAGACAATGGGATTTTTGTAGTGGTAAAGAATTAAGCGGGCCTATAGGCAGACAGATTAAAGTTGATATACTGATTTTGCCACTTATTAGCTATGTAACTGCAATTTACCAACTAATCTGAGCCACATTTCTTCGTTTGTAAAAAAAAAAAAAAAAAAAAAGGGGAATAGGAGCTCACAAGCTAGGCTTGTTGAGAGGACTGAAAAAGCAGCTCGGAAATCTTTACCACAGAGCCTGGTGTAGAAGGGCTCAATTAAGAGTAATTGCGGAGGGCTGCTGCGGAGAATGAAAGGGACGCTGTGTGCGGCAGAGCTTCGGAGACCGGTACCTGCAGGTCCAAAGAGGGAAGGCCTGACCGGGAAGTCAAGTCTCCTGGGTCTGAATCAGGGCTCCGCACACCACAACCCACCATCTCTCGCGAGGCCTTAAGGAAGGCGGCCAGGAGCCAACCTGGTTTCTTGCAGGAAAGCCCCTGGAAGAAGGCCTGATGCGTTCGGGCTGCCGGTGGGGCACGCCCGCGGGTCTCAGGCTCTCTGACTTACCCGGAAATGGTAACAGTCCTTAACGGCGGTCAACAACGGCTCACCTCTGGCCCCGGAACTAGCAAGGGCAGGGTGAGGTCAAAGCTTGGATTTTCGAGCCTCCCCGGCCGAAACCCTGAACGAGCATGGAACTACAAGTCCCAGCATGCTACACGACCCGCGGGGTCGCAGGGTCAGCCCTCGCAGCGCGGCCGAACGCACACGGCTTCCGAGTGCTGCTAGGCCGCGACCCAGGACAGCCTCCCCTCGTAATTTCTGGGTATTGTAGTCACCTCGATCCGGTTTCCCGGGAATCAGCCGCGCCTGGCTACGGCTCCCTTCGCCACAAAAACTACAAAACCCAGAAGATAGCGCCAGTTCCCCTCGTCCAATAGGAGCCCCCCATGTAGCGAGGCTTGGAGGCCGGCCCTCGGAACAGAAGATGGCGGACGAGAGTGAGACAGCAGTGAAGTCGCCGGCTCCTCCGCGGCCGCAGATGATGGACGGGAACGGAAACGGCCATGAGCACTGCAGCGATTGCGAGAACGAGGAGGACAACAGCTACAACCGCGGGTAACGAGCTCCTCGGAGTTCAATTCCTGTTCAGCCTCCCACAACCTGGGTCTCTGGGGTGCGGGGAAGTCACCGGGAGCTTAGTGTAACCCCACCCCCATGTTTTTATTGGCTGAGACATCGAGATCCTGCCCGGCGATTGGTTTTTGTCGTTGTCGTTTACTAGAGGTGGATGTCTAGTGTATTAAGGGCCGGAGACATTCAATACTTTTATTATATAAAAGTTCCTGTATGTGCGCTTCAGGCTCGTCCTGGGAAGAGAGCCTGTAGGACGATGGTTTTAGGTGGCGGAACGCAGGTCAGTATAACAGTACAGTTCAAAGGGAATGTTAACTTACGTATTGTGGGAACAACGTGATCAGCGGTAAATGAGTAATAAAACATTTCGCGGCCGTTCATCTCCATGAGGAAATTGAGGCTATACAGACCATAATTATATTGTAAAATGTCGCTACAAAATATAAACTCATCTTATAAACCCTGCGTAATTACTGTATAATAATGTTTTGAGGTATACAGTGCCTGTTGCTCCAAATCCGTAAGTTTCCTGAACGATATATAATTAGGTCTTCCAGCATATTGGTTCCGTTAAGTTTGCAAAGTAGCCTCAAGCTTCAAGAAATTGAGTGATGATGCTTCTTGGAGTGTTTGGAGGTGGGTTTAACACTGCATCTCCTGTACTTTAGGGTGTTGCCAACTAGTAACTATTTGTCCCTTCCGCAGCAGAAATGTTTCGAGTGTTGAGTTCTGTTCCCAAATCAGTTTTCACTCTTGTGAGCCACACCCCGTCATTCCTCTTTCTTCACATTGTTGCAATGGCTGGAGCTGGCGCTCACTCTCCCTATTTATATAAGTTTTTTTAAAGGTAAAGTCAGGAGGGAGTGTTCTGGACGTGTAACTTCCGCTGAGACTGGTCTGATTTTCGTAGCCATCTTGTCATTTGCTGTATTGATGGTATTCCTGAAGGTAAGGTAGAAGGTTGAGATCTTTGGATAAAGTCTTTTTAAAAATCCTGCTACCTTGTAGAGATGGGAGAACATAGGATTATTAAAGCGGTTTATAATCTACCAGTGATGAACCCTTAGGTTAAAAGATCTTTTTATGTTCTTTTTAAAAATTAATTTATTTTTTAATTTATCGATTGAGAGAGAAAGAAACATCCATTTGCTTTTCTACTTATTTATGCATTCATTGGTTCATTCCTGTAAGTCCCCCGAGAGAGATTAAACTGGCAACCTTGGCACACTGGCAGGACACTGCTGAGAAGGTAGAAGAAAAGGAAGCTTGTCAAATTTGATTTTATAAGACTATATTCTTTTGGTGTAACTCACAACAGACTTAATGTGGTAAAAGCCTACCACATTAAAGTTTGAAGTTTGAGATTCCTAAGAATGAAAGAACTGAGAAAGAGGAAGGAGGAGGAACAGGAAGAAGGGAAAGTGTAGCCCTTTTGAATAGAGATCCCACTCACAAGTGGGAGTCGTTGAGTTAGAAAGTCATTTCAGAAGTGAAAGTACAGTTTCTTTGCTCTTTGTGTAGTTACTTTTATTTTTTTCTGCTAAGTTGTTGCTCTGACCAGTGTCTGTAGCTCTTTAATGGGTTTTGTTCTCTATAATCTATGAGTCATTTTGCAGAACTGCTTGGCAGAGAGTCCTGTTTTATTAAAGTACAACAGCGTGGTAACCTTGAAAACTCTGAAGGTGTTTCTTTTTTCAGTGATTTTTGTTTTGTGTGTGGTTGTGGTCTGGGTGAACGGACCCTGAATCTAGAGGTCTCGGTGATAAACAAGTTGGGAGGTGGCAGGTGGGAAACAGAGGACCCAGCCTAGAGCTCTGAGTCTAGTTCTGGCACTTGACTCTCCCTTAGATTCTGAGGGAGCGTCAACATTTTCCCATTAGTTGTCAGAGTAAACGGTGTTGGGAAGAAGCTGTGTGGCACTGTGGGAAAAGCTCAAACTTGGGAGCCATTCAAAGCCTGGTTCTGACACTGAATAGTCCCTGTGACCTTGGGAAAGTTACTTAACCTTCACTTGTGGGGATTAAATGAGATAAAGTCTGGAATGCAGTCTTCCCCCGCCCTCCCAGTTTTTCTTCAAATCTTCCCCGTCCTCCTCTCCCAGCTTGCCTCCCTGCCCTCCTCATGTAGGGTAGGCTTGGTGGCTTTTATCGTAACACTAGTTAAGTGACGCAGGTGTCCAGTCCTTGCCTCACTGACCCTAAGGTGCCTGAGAAGAGGGTGCATGTCTTTGCAGTGCCTGCTACTCCGTTTGCATTCAGGAGCACCTGCTGGCTGGCTGAAGGGCCAGTGTTGAAAGCCCAGTGTCAGTGGAGTTTCATTGCTCCTCCCTGAGGGGAAGGATGTCAGATATTTCCAGTACACTTTCTTCCCCCAAATAAGTCTCGCTGTAAACCTTACTACAGCTTTTGTGAAATACCTGCAGAAATCAAGGATCCTTGAGTTTACTGTGGAAGTTTTCCACGGCTTTTTGGCTTCTCGAACATTTTTCACATCTTACATTATTTAAAATGTTTTCAGGAAATTTTATGAGTTCAATGAGAGCATCTCCTTTTGATGGGAATGATTCTCAAGTATAATAGGCAATTAGCTAATGGTAGTCCAAGCCGAGCCTTAGTCTCGCAGGCTCTGCTCGCAGGGCGGGCTCCCAGTGCTTTGGGCTGACGAAGTGAGCTTCGTACGAGCCCTGGGACAGTAGGCAATGCAGTTGTGCTGGCTTCTTAGGGTCCTTCGTGCATGGAAGTTTGGTTCTTGACTTTGCTTGTCATGTGTTTCTCCCCTAACGGAGCATTGGGTGGGTGTAAATTTCATATGTACCTAAGAACACAGATGTACGTGTGCATACATATGTAGCGTGTGCGTGCGGATGTATCTGTCTGCAGTTTTTCTGTCGGCCGTCGTTGGGAAAATTCACTCAGCAGAGGAGAGGAGCAGCATGTTCCCCGCGGTTACCTGCCTGACGTGGTCAGCCCCTGGACAACTCCGGAGAGGCGGACCAAGGTGACCTTCATGCCACATCCTCCTGCAGTTCACGCTTCATCTGTCGGGTTTAATTTGCTTGTTTGTTTTCAGTGAAAGGCTTTCCAAGAAGTATCACTAAAGAATATACCTTGTCAGCTGGTAGATTTTTTTTTAGCCTCTCTTTGTGGGGCCCGGTCTTGTGACTTCTGGCGAAGATTGTATCAGTCAGTTGGGTGCACCCGGGAAAACAAGCTGCAGGAGGCATTCCGGAGAGGGGGGTTAACATGGGGGTGGTTGTCGCAGGTGGTGGGGACCAGTCATCTTGTTACCGGTGATGTTGGCTGTGAAATGGCACCAGTTGTGACCACAGCAGTTGGACCTTGGTTTCCTGAGTTTGGTGAAGAAAACATTCAGATGCAGGGATTCGTGTTATGAGAGAAAATTACAGAGGTAGTAGAAGTGAGCCAGCTGGGCTGCGTAGGCTCAGGAAACAAGTTGCAGAGGCAGAAGGAGGGCCTTTGGAGCTCTGGAGAGAGAAAAGGCCAAGATAACATGCCTGGGGGAAGAAGAGGGGGAAGGAAAGGTGCGGGCGTATTCCCAGAGGGAAATGCACTCAGCTGGTGGATTTTAATTTTTTTAAGATTTTATTGATTGATTTTTAGAGATAGAGGCAGGGATGGAGAAGGACAGGGAGAGAAACATGGATGTGCATGTGTGAGAGAAACAGATCAGCCGCCTCTCTCATGCCCCCAACGAGGGACCTGAGCGGCAGCCCAGGCATGTGCCCTGGCTGGGAATCGAACCGGTGACCTTTTGGTTTGCAGTCTGGTGCTCAACCCACTGAGCCACACCAGCCGGGGCAGATTTCAGTTTTGGAGTACCAAATAGGTAAAGTTTATCTGAGTGTTTGGAACAGAAAAGACCCTTTAAACTATTTTGTTCCTAGGATTCTTTTGGAATTTGTTTTGCAATGTCGTCCACACCATTGAGAAGCTGGTAGGCCATGGGTCAAGAACCCTTTGATAAGGGATGTCTGCTTTCCATCCTGTTCCCTTACTCACCCATGGGGACAGGTTAGGATGGGTTCTTACCAGTTTTCCTCACTTCCTAATTGTGAAGTATTGTCCCTTATGAATAAACTTACGGGAAAAGAAAGGTCTTTTTGAAAGGAATTCCATAGGCTATCCTTATTTGCTTTTTTTCTTAGTGTTCATATTCTCCAACAGTGGTTCTTTCCACATTTATTTGATGGCTTATGGCTGCATCTAGTTCTTGGCAAGAAGAAATCTTTTTAGTTTCTTTTCGTAATCTTTCCCTTCAGCTTTGGTTCTTCAAAACTAGATCAAAGCAGAAATGAAAAGAGAAACCTCATCACTGATATCAAATAAGTGTTCTAATTTTATTTCCCAATTAAGTGGCAATTAAAAAGAAACTAATCAAGAGCTGCTTCAAAGAGAAGAGACTGGAAGGCAGAAGAAATGAAAAATAAATGAGAGCCTATTTCAGGGAGACTGCTGCTCACAACTAACCAGTTTTGCTGATTTTTCACATTGTTTAATGCGCTCACTCCCAAGATTTCCCAGCTTTACTAAGTCTGCAGTTAACCCTTTCCCCGTGGAGTCTGTAGAGTTTGGGACCATAGATTCAGTCACTTTAGAAGGATGATTCTTTAGCCCTTCCTCTTTAACTGTTTTTTTGAAATCTACCCTGCTAGCCTCTCTTCTAATTCCTGAAGGAAGGTGCTTTTGTGGTTGTTGCATGTAGGGCACACAAAACATGGTGTTTTCTATCGAGAGTGCGCACACACACAAGAAAGAAACTAAAATTCTTCAACAGGGTGAGTCCTTCAGGATGTTTTCTACTGCTGCTGACTCTGAGAGGCCCCTGAAGAGGATTCGCTGGTAGTGTCCAGTGAACGTTCTCTGTTTATCTCTCGCCATTACTGGGCACTCGGACACTGTGCTAAGCCCTTTGCCTGGATTATCTCAGCTTGCCTTCTCTTATAATTGGTTCAGCTTCTGTAGTGAGGCTTGGGATTTGCATCCTCACCTCTCCCTTTGACACCCTGCAGGACCCATTCTGAATTTAGAAATTTCTTTTCCCTGCTGTAATTGACTTCTTCATCCTGACTCTACGAGAGTGTGAGTTTCGTCTTTGGGTGTATTCTGTAACCCGTGGACTTCCCCTAACTGGGGCTCCACTTGGCGATGGAGGTGGCTGACCCCTTTAAACCCTCCTTGACGGACCAATATCTATTTCTAGGGGTCATTCTAGGGTGTGAAATTGCTGCCAGCCTTGAGTCATTTTTCAAAAAATTACCGAAAGATGGTTTCTGAAGTGCTCTTTGACTTGACCTTTGAGTTGTCAGGCTACAGTCTAGCTCCCCACACCAACCCAGAGGATGTGGAGTCTACATTTCTGTCTCATTCCTGTTCCGTTGAGTATTGTCAGAGCTTTTGTGACCCTTAAAAAAACAACCCACAAAAAATGCTTTCCTCCATGTCAGGAATTGACTTGTTCACCCTGAAAACTGTAGCTAACTACCCAGCAGGCAGAGGGCGAAGTAAACTAGTCTGCTGTGGTCCCTGCCCTCCGTCTGCGGTTCTCTCATAGGCCTCCTAGGGTGCCTTGGGGGCGGTACTAAGGTGTTTTCATTTTCCCTGTCGTGAGATTCACAAGCAGTATTTTATGTAAATAACTGGTGGGTAGAAATCTGCAGGGTTTGCAGGAAGTGTGACCCTCCTGTCCCAGCAGTAGGGTGGATGGGCCCCTGGGGCTGGCTCGTGCCCTGCAGTTTCTACCTGGGTGCCCTGTAAATGCCACTGCGACCGTCTCGCCCTGGGCCCGCTGCGTACTAACAGATTGCTGTGGAACGTATCATACCTCATGATACATTGATCTGCAGAAGGATTTCCTGATGTCTGAAAGAACCAAAAGGGTATTAGAGGCTAGAATTTATTTAGTAAGCTTCTCTGGAAATTTTGAATTGTAGCCCAAAGAATTAATTTCCAGATTTTAGGAGTAGAAAACAATTGACTGAAAAAGGTGAATTTCGTTTTCTGAACTCTTTTTTTCTGTCGATCTCATGATCAAAGATAAACCTGTGGTCTGTGTTTAAGACATTGGAACCATTTGATGTAGTTACAGGGGAGGGAGGAGACAAGAAGTAAGAAAATTTGTAAGAAAGTTGATAATTTAAAATCTTAACCAGTAGCTCAGAAGAACACAGCATGTCCTACGGAAACATCACTAAAGATGTTTTCTGACCCTCTGTGAAGCCCTAGCTTTTCAGAGTTTTATTTTAGTCCATTACACCTGGAAAGCATCCGTCTAGCCAGTGCTTATTGAACTCTCTTCTCCAAAAAATGTTATTGAACTCTTTCACAGAATTTTTTAATTTATTGATTGGAGAGAAAGGAAGGAAAAGAGAGAAACATCGATTTGATGTTCCACTTATTCTTGCATCATTGGTTGCTTCTTGTCTGTGCCCTGACTGGGGATCGAACCCACAACCACTCCAACCCGCTGAGCTACCTGGCCAGGGCTTGTTGAACTCTTAACTGTGTGCTCAACTCAGCTGGAGGTGCCGTGGGAAACGGCTATATAAGATGTGGTCTCTACGCCTAGGAAGTTTTCATCTCATTGGGAAGCCTGGAAGCAGCACATTATTATATATAAAGTATTAAATTATTTGTGAGATCATAATCTTAAACAAGGCAGACATCAAGGAGAGCTGAGTAAGCAGGGTAGGAAGGCTTTCTGTATAAAACATGGCTCACTTTCCTCATTGCCCTCTATACTTTCCTGACACACAAAAATTTGTTTTAGGGCCCTGTGTGATGAAGCAGTGTTCTTTCGGCTTTGGAGATTCCCAGGTAAATTCTCACAGGGAATGAGGCTGTTGTGTTGGGAAGAATGGGCCAAGGCTTTGTGGAGGTTGGTGGCTTTCCTCTGGGTACTAGTTGGTTGGTGACCAGTTTGCCTCACGTCCTAGGTCTTGGTTTCCTCTTCTGTGAACAATAGGTTGAGCCAGATAGCACGAAGGTTTCTTACAGCTCCAGTGGTTTAGCGCCCACAACAGCAGCTTGCGGTTCCTCAGCCACGCGCCTTCGAGTGGACTTTGTCATCCAGTGGCATTGAGAGGAGGTCCGTGTCACGACCCTCACTGCTCATGTCTGGAAGTTTGCTGCTCCTGTTGCTCATCGTCAGCTTGCCCTTCCCTCCTGCCTACTCACAAACCCTGGCGCTGTATTCTATTTCTAGAATCAAGTACTGAGGTTTCATTCCATCTCATCCTCCAACCCTAACTTTCCATCAGAGAATCCATAGGATTTCTTCTTACATGTTTGAAGTTAGAGTATTTTGGCCTTCATACAAAAAATGACATTTCCTAATTGCTTTTCTTCCATTTCTGGGGCTGTCATTCTGCTCATTTATCCCACACTTACTAGGTTGTTCATTAATGACTTGGGTTGATCAACTTTAGAATATAATTTTCAAATTGTTTTGCGAACACCCTCCTCCCTTTCCATTGCATGCACACACCAATTCCTACCCCACCCCCCACCCAAAAGAAGGCAAATTTTACTAATTTTCTGCTCATTATTTTGGAACCAAATGAACCAAAGTTGGATTTTGATTTGCTGTATTCCAAGGTACTGGTTGATCTTGGAGTATGTTAAGGTGACTAGCAGGCTTAGAGAACTTGAGAGATTTGTGTCAATTTGCAGAATCTCAGAATGCCCTGTGACAACCACCCAGTGAGTATGGACTTCATGTCCCTTTAAAAATGATGTTGAGCTCTGGCTGGTGTGGCTCAGTGGACTGAGCACCAGCCTGCGAACCGAAGGGTCGCCAGTTTGATTCCCAGTCAGGGCACATTTCTGGGTTGCGGGCCAGGTCCCCAGTAGGGGGTGAGTGAGAGGCAACCACACATTGATGTTTCTCTCTCTCGCTCTCTTTCTCTCTCCCTTCCCCTCTGTCTAAATAATAAAATCTTTTTTTAAAAATTTAAAAACAGTGTTGAATTCTTAGAGAAGGGCTAGCTTGGCTTCTGTGGGTTCCTCTGGTTTGGTTCTTCCCATATCCAGATTGAGGCCATTCTTCTGTGAAATGATACTGGCTTCCTAATGCTTCTTGAAAACCTACTCTCAAGGTCTCTGAGCTTGGTTTCTTGTGAATAATTATAATCACCTTAAAAGCTACCCCTAGTGGGCTCCTTGGAAGTCCCATCTCTGAGTCTGTGTGGGGTGCTGACTGTAAGACCATGGTGGGCTGATAATGTGTTCTCATGGGTGTGGCTCAATACCTGGTAGCTCAGTAAAGATGACTTTTTAGAAGAACTTGCTTTGTTCTTCAGTTGTCTCTGTGGGCTTGATGTACGAGTTGGAACAGGATTGTTCCGGTAGCTGCTTGTGCAAAGTGAAGTCAACACAAGGAAATGGTCTTAGTTTGGGTCTTGAAGTTTGCCAGGTACTTGTACTAACAGTTCATAAAAAAGAACTAGAGTTCAGCTCAAGATCCTTCCATAAAAATGGGGTTGTTGAGGAGATGGCTGCTAGAAGTGTTTCCACTGAATAGATTTTTAGTGATTTTGTGCACTTGTAAAGATGTCTGAAGTTGGAGGAAGTAATTTCTTCCCTTTTCATTATGTGAAATTGTGTTTAGTGGGTATCCAGTTGATTAAAATGGAACAGTATTCACCTTGACCTTTTTGGTTCTTTTTTCCATAGAATTATAAAAAATGCTTCTTATGGTAATTCATATCCAGGGACCAGAGAATGCACTCCATAAGCTGAAATGAATAAGGATTTATAAATTGTATCAACAGTGGGATGCTGGTTTGTCTCCTAACATCAGCCAATTTTTAAACCTTGTAATGCTGCTTATAATCCCGAGATCAAAGTGAGAATGTCTCTGGAATTAGAGTTGTCATAGGCTACAAATGGGCCTGTGTGCGATAACAAAATTGAGTTATTAAGAGAAAAAATTATCTTCTGGGCATAAATGACTTATGGTTCAGTTCCTATTCTTTTTATGGCCTTGGGGGTTTTGCAGCATGTCTGATTGTAAGGAGTTCACCTTAAAATCCCCTTCACCCCTCTGAATTGTTACCGGTTTCTCTTCCATGCTGTGCCTTCTATGTCTCATTAATATAAAATGTAGGAGTGTGCGCTTGCAGGTGGACTTCGTGACCTTACGTTTGCACTAAAGGAAGCTCCAGCTTTCCCTGGATCTCCCTGGCTTCACAGTCTTTGCATCAGGGATCCCATGAGGGTCCTGGCCAGGTGGGTGCAGGCAGTTATTCCAGAGCAGGGGGAGGTCAGGGTGAGTGAGCCGGACTGGAACTCAGTGTCATGGCCCAGGGAGAAGTTGGGCTTTCAGTGTGGGAGGGACACACGGTGATTCCCGTTTCCACAGAGGTGAGCCCCTCAGCTGTGCGTCCCCAGAGTTTAGGATGATGCAGAAAGGTTGGGAAGTCGAGGAGATCCAGGAAATACTGGAGGCAACTTTAGTCCACATGTAAGGTCATGAAGTCTGGGTGTGAGTGCTGCTACCGGGGTGAGGGGGAGACCAGCCTGAAGACGTCGTACAACAGGAAGTGGCAGCGTGTGGTTACAGTTTGCCTTCTCCTTGCACGGTATGACATGATAATTAATGTTCATAATCCCCCCAAGTCATTTTAAGACCATGAAGGCCTTCTGAATTATAAAATGAAGCTTAAGTGGTATTTACCATAATGTATGGAAAAGGTATTTTATACTACCTTAATTCGTTGAAAATTGGTTATCTAGAGTATACAGCCAAAACAGTTCTCTGAGCTTGGCTGGTCCTGCAGATTAAGGTCCACTGTGCTCTCAGATTGGACTCCAGACTTGAGAAGGTATCAGATACACAGGAGACAACTATGGTTCGTAAATTTTACTTGTCAATAACAGGGTGCATCTGAACTTGACGGACGGGACAGCTAAAGTTTCTTGCATATAAAGTTCAGCCTTTGGAGTATTTGGGGTGAAGTGTGATGTCTGTAACTTACTATACATTGACTGAAATACATTGACTAAGGTGGGTGAGTGAGTGGAGGGGTAAATGGACTGACGTGATAAAATAAATATAGCAAAAGAACCTAGGTTTATTGCAGAATCTAAGTGGTAGACGTATTTACCATAAAATTGAACTCTTTTGAATCTTTGAAAACTTTTATAATAAAATGGGGGGCACCTCTGCTATTTGTTCTTCAGACTATAAAGACATGTTAGGTGCCTTCACATTTTGTCTCAGACAATCCAGGGGAGGTGACATTAGCCTCATTTTACAGATGAGAAAACTAAGGTGCAGAAATGTTGACTAATATGCTTAAGGCCACTCAGCTAGTGGAAATGGACTGACCTGGAACCGAGCTCTCCTAATGAAGGAGAGACTATGTGGTACAGGAAAGAGAACACCCAGTTCCCATTAATAATCCTCTTTGGAACCCAAGGCTCAGAGAAGCAGCCTTGTTCAAAGAGGTGTTGGAGTCACCCACTACCACTCCTGGCACGCAGACACGCCTAGTCTACCCACCGCCTTGCTTATTTCTTCACCGGTTTCTCGTTCTAAAGCAGGACTAGCATATCTAAATGGGTCAGAAAGATCTCTGAATTGTTGACACGTTACAGAAAATATTAGACTGAAGAAACTGTGCCTTCTTTCAAGTCCAATTACAAGTAATTTACTTTTTTTTTTAAGTCCCTAACCTTATATATTTCCAGCTGCTGTGGCCCAAGAACACATCTTTATTCAAAAGGTGGAAAATCCAGAAAACATGCAGATATCTGAAGAAGGAAAAGAAGAACAAAAACATTACAACAGCTAATTCATAAAAGCTTTGGAAGAAATTTAAATTCATTAAGCTTAGTACTTCCATAGGCTGTGCAGAGTGAGTTCCCCACCACAAGCCTTCTGGTTCTCTGTGACCTCCTCTAGGTCTTTACGAGCAGAGTACCAACGATACCGCCTGTGTCTCCTTCCCGGAGATCTCACTTGCACGGATTAGAAGGCGGAACCCTTGGATGAGCTTCCCCCGGCGGGGACAGGTCCAAAGTGTGCCCTCTGGTCTGGGACTCCCCAGAGTGGGTACCCGCTCCTTTAACAGGTTTCACATCTAAGGGACCCCATCTCTGAGGAACAGGAGAGATACAGACCAGAATGCTCTAAGGGAGAGAACATTCCAGAAAGAAAACCCAGTTAGGTGAAATGTTTGCTGTGAAGTAACCCCAAGTGGGACTCGGAAGTGGGAGCAGAAACCTCAGAAAATGGGTTCAGCCCTCAGGTGGTCATTCGGATCCCTTCCGAAGGACCTTCTCTGAGCCCTCACCTCCGCTCATTTCCTCACACACTGCTTTGTTTCCCCTCAACGCCCATTTCCTTTCCTTACCCCCGATCACATAGCCGTTGCCTCTTCCTGTCCAGAGGGAACTGATCACCTTGTGAGCTCTCCCACCCATGTAATTGGAATATATCTGGGAAGTACCAGAATGAACCGGGGCATCCCAGCCTCCCAAACAGCAGTTGGTCGTGAAAGCTCCGCTGCCACCCTGGGCTCTTGCCAGACGATGGATCCACTTGTGGGCTTCCAGGCTATACTTGCACTTGATGCCTTTCCCACATTCAGCCCTGGAAGGGCCAGCTGTTGGAGTGGATGTGCTGGTGACTGAGGAGAAGAGTAGGTAAAGCAGAGGCCACAGTCAGGGCAGTTGTGGGGCCTCTCACCTTTGTGTGTGCTTATGGACAGCCAGCAGAGGTGCAAGCAAAATGAGTGCCGCAGTTGGGACAGCTGGAGGACTTTCCGCCTGCGCGCTTACGCTGGTGGGTGGCCAGAAGGTGGGGTAAGTCAGGGCATGGGTACGTCCTCTCCCCAGTGAGAGCCTGCCTGTGGATGGCCAGGGGAGCCTCTGGCAGAGTAGGACTTTCCATCTGTGGGGATGAATTAATACTAGAGATGGGCCTGACACTGGTCACACAGGGGAAGGGCTGGTCCCCAGAGTGAACCCACGTGTGGTTGGCCAGGAGGAAGGGATAGCTGAAGTTGCAGCCATGCAAGAATGGGCAGTCTTCAGGTTGGAGTGTCCTTGAGCCAAGGCTTGATGGAGCTCCGCCTAGAGTTCCAGTAGAGCTCTGGGCAGGTAGCTTTGTGATCAGGGCCAGCCGGCGTGCTGGGCAGCAGCCACTGCTTGAGAGACACGCCCATGTTTCATCTCTCAGTTTGAGCTCTTCTTCAGCCCTTCTTTCTTCTCTCTCCCATCCCTGGGTCCTGTGACCTTTCCCTTTCCCTCACCTCTGCTGGCAATTGCCGGCATGTTGGGTGTCATCTCTCTGTGGCGGGAGTGGCTGGGTGCTTGGCTTTTGCCGAGATTCCTAGTACTACTGGATTTTGCCTGCGGTGTCACCCAAACTTAACTGACTGACGGTTGTCCTCAGTCCTGATTTAGGCGTTTTTCCCAATACAATCTTGGACACAGAGCACAGCAGTGTTAAATTGCCTTTTCCCTGTTGCTTCCCCTCTTTCCAGTACTGCCTTGTGCTTTAGATCCAGCTGGGGAAACTCATTAAACCTAATGCGTTGGGGGGCTGGTAGTGGGTGTGAGGAAGGGTTTCCACAAAGACGGCTTTTGGCTGTCATCCTTTTATTTTACTTTATTGCATTTTTCCAATTGGTTTTAGAGAGAGAGAGAGGAACATGGATTTGTGTTCTACCCGTTCATACATTCATTGGTTGATTCTTCGTATGTGCCCTGATGTGGTTGGAACCTGCGACCCTGGGGGATCGGGACGCCGTGTCACCCTGCTAAACTTAGGGCTCTAAGGGTGTATTGGTGGTATGAGTGCCCTGTTAACAGTTATCATTTGATTCTGGTGCCAGCAGCCTGGCACTCTAAAGAAAATAAACATACAAAATAAAAGCAAGAATAGAAGCATTGTTTTCCAACACATAAGACATTCCTTGCACAGCCCTCCCTCCCTGGGAGCTGATGGGAATGGGGAGGACACTGTGTCTTCGGGTGTCTTCCAGATGCCCCTCTGGGAGCCTGGGTTCTCTCGTCTGCTTCTGAAGCCAACAGGCTGATGAAGGAAGGTCTGGCTTCGCACAGAAAGTTCTTTGTCAGTGAAGTCCGAAGCAGATGATTTTTTTTAAACAAACCCTGCATTGGTATTTACTTGTTTTACAGTGGTTTGAGTCCAGCCAATGACACTGGAGCCAAAAAGAAGAAAAAGAAACAAAAAAAGAAGAAAGAGAAAGGCAGCGAGTCAGATTCAGCCCAGGATCAGCCTGTAAAGGTAACAAGGAGGCTCTGTTTTCTTGTGCCTTAGAGTCGATTTTTCACATGAGAGAGTTTGGGAGTAAATGTGTAGGAACAATTTAGATTGACAGTCTCCACTGGTATACTTCAAGGTGGAGGAGTTGCCACCCTCTGTCCCCCTAGACCTGGGTGATGAATCTTATACCTTAAGACACAGCAGGTGAGACACTGACTCCCAAGCATGGTGTCCCCTGAGAGCGCGCAGGTGCATCACTGCACGTGGTGCCCCACAGGGTGCCAGGTGGAGGAGAGTGATCGCCTTGTGCCACCCCCCATTGCCTGGAGCAGAGGCTCTCAGCCTTCCCATCTCATGCCCCTTCCGCTGTGGGAGTACGAGGCCTGCTCCTTTCAAGGCAGACTTCATGTACTGCATGCGTTCTTTCACCGCTGTGGTCGTTGTCACGGAAACCCTGAGTCTCAGGGCTGAGAACCACGGCCCTACCAGAGTTTGTGACCTAAGACTCACGGACCTGAGACCCAGAGGTATGGGTAAGAATTGTTTTGTTTTGTAAATAAAACTACATTAAGAAAAGAAAACCTTTTATTCCAGGTAAGTACTGTCCTCTTTAAAGTATGCCCTGGGGAAAGTTCAAAACATATCCATAATTCTGTTTTATTTAGAACTGCCTCCCAAACAGTTTATAAGCCTCACAAGAAAATCAGTCTCATTCTAGGTACGTAACACTTTGCATCATGCTCCAGCTTCAGCCTTTTTATGGAGATAGAGCTTAAAGTAACTTTTTACCTTTGTCAACATCAAATCCCCTATGAAAAAAAATGCCACCATTATTGACCGCAGTGCTGGCTAGGTTCTTGCCGGGCACTTCAGTATCCCTACAGCGATATTAAAATGGGAGTCTTTCCATTTTAAAGATGAGAGAGGTGGCTCGCCCAGGTCTTCAGTTGGGAATTCTAGTCTAGCCCACGCTTTGGCTTTAAGGATTTTTGTTTGGTTGGTCTTTGTTTGTGGGGGTGGGTGTTTGGGTGACTCCAGGGGAATTTGCGCTTGAGCCTATATCAGAACAGTTCCCTTGGAAATGAGAAAATTTTAACAATACTATTTACATAGCTCTTCCATTTTCCTTTTATAAGAGTGATGAAGTTCATTGTAAAGAATTTGGGGAAAAAAACATATCAAGAGGAAGAAAACTAAAATCAGTTACAATCCTCTGGACGAAAAAGGGGCCGCATATTAAACCTGACATGCTCAGGGGGGGCCTGCACGGTGGGCCTTGCAAACTCAGACCTGAAGTAACTAGGCCTGAGACCTAAAGTAACTAAAGTGTATAGGATGGTCTGAAATGAAAACTTCCTGACAAAAAGCGAGTCACGGCTAGTAGTCATGTCCTAGGCCAGTGTCTTCCCTGACAGGGTCAGTCTTTACCTTAACTGAGCCTATTGTCTTTTTGCATCTAGAAGTCATACCTTTGGAATGTCAGGGTAATTTAATTCCACTCCCTATCCCACCCCTCCCCGCCCCTCATTGTACCAGATCAGAAACCACAAAACCTCCCGTTATTGTGGTTTTTATTGCTAACTGTCCTATACCCACAAATGTAAAAGAAGTATGTGACTTTTCACTTTACTTTTTATCCAATCCCAGAGATTTCCCCGCTTTGCTTTTTCTCCTACCTCCCTAATCTAATTACCAATGGATTTCATGTAACCCGATATGCTTCCTCCTCTGATTGTAATGTATAAAATAAGGTGCAGAACTGCCTTCTCAGGAGCACTTTCTCAGTCCATTGCGATTTTGCTTCCTTGCCAATTGTTGTCAGTTTGGCTCAAATAAACTCATAAAAATTCTCTACAGGTTTAAAGGTTTCTTAATGTTGACAGTCCTGCCTCCCAGGAGAAGGCAGTATAAACATGTTGGTTTACAGCCTTCCTTCCCTTCACGATTTAACCAAAAACAAAAGCAGCAGAGTATTAGAAAAAATTATGCATATTTCATAATCATAACCATAAAGAAAACTTGACAAATTTAAACTTCTCTGTAAAACTGAAAAGATAAACAATAAACTGGGGAAATATTTGTAATACATGAATTAGTCAATTTAAAGTAATGGAATGAGTAGGCAGTTCACAAAGAAAAAATATAAATGTTCAGTCAGTGTATGAAAAGGTGATTAAATTCACAGTGAAAATTAAAACAATACTTTTTTCTCCTAGATTGGCAGAGATTAAGATTTGGTGAATGTAGTAAGAGTCTGGAGAAACACATGCTCTCATAACACTATTTGCTGGTTTATGAACCGCTAATTAGAATGTCAAGTGTGCACATCTGTTGACCCAGCAAGCCTCCTTCCGTAGACCTTGTCCTGTGGGAATTCATGTCCAAATGAGCAAAAATCGATGTACAAGAAAGTTCATCACAGCATGTCTGTGACACTGAAGAACAAAACCACCAAAATGCCCATCGGTGGGGGTTGGCTAAGTATACTGAGGTCCATGCACAATAGTTAGAGTCGGCACGTGTGTGTGGCCACGTGGAAAGGCCTCTTAGACATAGCGGTTGAAGAAGAGTAATTTGTAGAATAATACTATATGGTCCAATTCTAGTTTTTGAAATTGTGTGTGTGTTTGGACCTTACAAGCAAAAACATCTGAAATTATATTTGCCTCTTCTCTCTCTACTTCCCAAATTAAGATGTTTGATGACAAGGATTATATTTGAGGGATGGGATTGTTGGTTTTTTACTTTTTATATGTATTGTACATTTCTGCATTGTTTGGAACTTTGCACTGAGCATGGATTACGTCTGACATCACACATCACAAGAAGGGGACAAACCCTGTAGGAAGCACCCACATCATGTTGCTCGTTGTCAGCAACTTTCTCCAGCTGTGCGATACGTGACCTCTGGGATCAGAACGGAGGGACCACACCCCTGTCGATTGATCAGAAATGCTTATTAACAGAATGGGCCTTTTCTCTCCCCAACTTCATCTTGTCCAGATGAACTCCTTGCCCGCAGAGAGGATCCAGGAAATACAGAAGGCCATTGAACTGTTTTCAGTGGGCCAGGGACCTGCCAAAACAATGGAGGAGGCTAGCAAGAGAAGCTACCAGTTCTGGGACACGCAGCCCGTCCCCAAACTGGGTATGTATGAGCTCTCTTCCCCAGTTACAGGGCCAGGGGCAAGGGATGTGCCGTGGCTGTGCCATAGCTGTGCCAGGGGTTCCGCACTGAATTTGTAGGGGAGGACAGAGTCCTGGAGGGCCTTGGAGGGCCTTGGTGGTTATTTTTAGAGGATAGTCTTTTTTTAAAGATTTTATTTGTTTATTTTCGGAGTCAGGTAGACTTTATGTATTTATTTACTTATTTTTAGAGAAAGGGAGAGAAACATCAATGTGTAGTTGCCTCTTGCTTGCCCCCAGCTGGGGACCTGGCCCACAAACCAGGCATGTGCCCTGACTGGGAATTGAACCGGTGACTCTTTGGTTCACAGCCCAGCACTCAATCCACTGAGCCACACCAGCCAGGGCTAGGGAATAGTCTTGAAGGCACAGTGTAGAAAAGGCTATTGTTCAGGGACCTTTTCACTGCACGTAGCACACACTGATTCTAACAAATAATGATTCTTTGGGTCCATCATCAGTCAGTATAAATCTACAAAGAAAAACGACGCACTGGCATATCACGAGTGGGGATATCTGCCCAGGGGTCTGTCTTTTCACATAGATTTTATAAAGAGACCGTCTTGTTTATCTGGGCAAATGTTTACTGCTGGAATGGCCAAGTCCCCAGTCTCTTTCCCTAGTCACTTGCCAGTGCACGCTTACTGAATGAAAAGTAATTTGACATTTTGCTTAACAGTGATGGTTCAACACCTGGAATACCATATATAGGTTTGGTTGGCACTCCTTAAGAAAACTGTGATAAACTCTTAAAGGCTGGGACAGGCAAAAAAATCTGAAAGAGTCCCAGAAGAGACTGGACATAGCAGAGTTGGAGATGCCTCCTGGGGCTGAGCCCCAGGTAGCCTGGGTGGCAACGTCAGAGGGTCCTGCTGACAAAGTTCCCGGAGCCGTGCATCACTGCCCTGGGCCCACCGAGAGCCCAGCTCCCATTTTCTGTGTGACTGGGAAAGTTAGTGCGTGGGAAGAACGTGTGTTCCGACACCAAATGTGAGTGACTGTCAGGACCTGCACGTTACTGCTTCCCTCCAGAAACAGAGTGTGACTTGGTAGTGTGTTTGGGGGTGGGGTGGGAGCAGGGTCAGACAGGGCCAGAGCCTGGTGAGGGGCAGCTGTGCCCGAGGAGATTCATCTCCAGAGGTGGGGCGTATGCAGTACAGAGCCTTGCTGCTAAAGTGTGGTCTCAGACCAGCAGGGTGGTCATTGCTTAAGGGCTTGTAGAAATGCAGAGTCTTAGGTCCTGCTCCAGATCTTTAGAATCAGAACGTGCAGGGGATTTGTGTCCACTGGGAAAGTTTCAGGAGCTCTGCTCTAGAGCACGCAGTTCTTGGACAGTTTAGTCACAATCCAGAAGTAAGCTGAGGTACGCCCCCTACAGGCAAAACACTGCCTGCAGCGTTAGGAGCCGTGAATCAGCAAGCAGGCACTATTCCAGAACCCTGTCCTAACCCATCGACCTTGTCTTCCAGGCTGCCACAGGCACCTAGGTCCCAGGCCCACTTGCTAAGCCCTCCAGCAAGGCTCTGGGTCACAGTAATGCTGCCCCTAGGGCATTACTAGTAGCTGGGCCCAGTGACCTCTCCCTCTGCAGAGAGCAGGAAGAATGCAGAGCCACACGTTCTGCCTCTGAGAGGAATGCGTGGAGATACATTTTGTAGTGACTGCCAGACATCTTAGTCCAGTTATCAGATGGGATTTGGGGTTTTGGTTTGATTTTATTTTTCATTAGGAATTTTCAAGTGGGTAGCTTAGCCCCATTTTTTTACAGACAGGGAGACTTGGTGATGAGGTAAGTTAGGTGATGGGCTTCTGTTCCTCTTCAGTCCAGTTACTCTTTGTTCTTCGCCTCAGTTTCTCCACCTGTGGTTTTGTTTTCAGAAGGTTCATGAGAAAGCCACACCCTTGCTCACAGGGGCCCGACCCACTCAGGAAGGCGCAGCGGGGCCCACTGCTGTTTCTGCTGTGCGTGCCTTCGTGTGGTGTGGAAGAGCTGTCGCTCTGAGCCTCTGATCCATCTGCCTTTCAGGCCCGTGGCCAGTCAAGGCAAGTGAAGGGCTCCTCAGTTGCCATGAGCTGACCTGCAGGGGGCGCCGCATTTCAGGCACCCGCTGGCCTGCTCAGCTGAGGTCCCTTGTTCTACTTCTGAGTACCCCAGGGCTGTGTGCTTTCTGGCTTCGTGCTTTATATTTTCCACTGAAATGGGGCCAATGATTTTAAAATTCAAGCATTTCCAGTGAACTGTGTTTTCAGTACTCCCACCTAGTTGGGAGAGTTGTAATTAGATTGTATTCCACTAAAGAGACCTAGTATTCTTTAGAAATTTAAAGTCATCCTAAATTCCCCATTTAAAGGCTTTCTAAACAGCAAGTGTTTTAGGCTGTGTAACAGTTCCATGTGCTCCCGGATAAAAATTTTACCTCCTTTTTCAGATCATGCCACTTTACTTTTTAAGTCCACCTATGTCTGTTCCATGTACCAGCTCTTGCCACAGAACTGGCGCACGCTAAGATTCCACGAACAGGTGGTGCAGAAGAGAATGGAAATACTTGTCGCGTGCAGTGCAGGTCCTGTAACCAGCCCTGATGAAAAGGTTCGGCCTTGAGATTATTGTAGTACAGCCACGCGCTGCATGATGACACTTTGATCAACAACAGGTCATGTGTGCGGTGGTGGGTCCATAAGACTAAGGGGCTGAAAAAGTTCCCATCCCCTAGTGGCATTGCCACACGGTGAGCACAGTCGCTTCTGCCTGTGTGTGATGCGGGCGAACAGACCCACGCGCCTGTTGTATAAAGTGTAGCGGGTGCAGTTAGTTACATGTAGTGCCTAATATTGACGATGGAGCTAAATACCAGCGTTACCGATTTCTGTGTGTACTGTACTGTGTGTGATCATTTTAGAGCATACTCTTTATTTAAAAAATTGTTTGCCCTAGAACAGTTTGCCACCTTATGCTGAGAGCAGCCTTATATGTTCATTGTTTCATCTCGATTCCATCATTTTCTCTTGTGCCTAATCTAATGTCCGGTGGTTTTGTGCAGTCGCGTGCTGTACAGGCTTGTAGCTTAGGGACAGTAGGCCGGGCCACAGAGCCCCAGTGTGTGGCAGGTTAGACTGTCTGGTCTGTCCTGGTGCCCTCTGTGCTGTTTGCACGATGACGCGGTCACCCAGTGACGCATTTCTCAGAAGGTGTCCTCATCGTCAGTGGTAGTGAGTGAGCAGTGGGGGAGAACACCGGTGTCCCATCTATGGAAATCACTTAGGAAAACAGTAATAAAAGATTCTGAAGTTAAGTGTGTTTTGGAAAGGTACGAGTTCATTCTAGGACAGGGATCATAGACTAGTACCTAGATGAGGTGAGAGTAGCGATCCTTGGTACTTTCCAGGGTCAAGCCCTTGGCTTTGTAGGCTCAAAAAATTTGAGCCATGAATTGGAAGTGGATTCACTTGTATTAAACTGCTATGATTTATGAGTAAATTAAAAGGTCAGTTTCTAAATGAAGGAAGAAAATATCACCTGTCCCAAGCAATCCTTTCGAGGGGCCAGATTGTAATGGGTAGCCAGCGGCGTATCCCTGTTGTTGCTTATAGTTTCCAGTTTGTGGCCCTTAGCGTGTTGGTAATGTCTCATTTCTTGAATATTTCCCCAGAAGATGGTACATCTTGTGCAGGTGGGGACCGTGTCTTTTCCTGGCTGTATTCTGGTGCACGATGTCTGATGCACCTTGGTGACCAGTAGATGTCGTTGAGTGAAAGAGAGTTGGGTGATTGGCACTGGTGGCCTGTCCTCAGCTCACAGCCACAGGTTGCCATTTCTATTTCATCTGCCCCACAGATCTGTTCCTGGGAGGGTCTGGAGCTGCCCGTAGCACACGAGAACGATACGTTTGGGCCAGGAGTCTGAAAGTCGGTCAGAGTGCGAATTCAGCGTCTGGTGTATACAGTGCCCTGTGTTAGGGGCAAACAGTGTATTGAGTGGGTCCTTCTCGAAGATTGTTTTCAAAATGTAATAAACATTGTGTTCTTCCAAGTGTGAACAGCAGTGAGCTCGGGATTATAGGACCTAAATAACGCCAATGGCCAGAATTAAGTGGTTGATTCGTCCAGCATTTATCAGATGAGTCTGATTTGCCTGTGGGAGGGAGTTGGGGCCATATCTTCCGAGCACCCTCAAGCACTGCCCCGCACCCCACAGAGGGGTGGTACCAGAGCCTAACTTCCCGGCAGCGTTGTGTGGACTCGGTGATTCAGCCTAAACGCTCTCGCAGGACTCTGCAGATGCTGAGGGCCCACGCTGGCGGCAGCAGGGAACTGGCCCACAGTGCTGAAAGCTAAGGCTGGCAGCGCCAGACCCAGCCTGGCGCCTAGATGCCACCATCTGGTTCAGGAATGGCCCCAGGACGTTGTTGTTGCTGTTGACACAAAAGCAGCCTTGTTGCAGCTCCTTATGCGTCCATCTAGGTCAACGGGCCAGGGCCACGACAGCACTCTTCACAGGAGGCAGGAAGCCAAATCAGTCAGCTGTCACTCGGCAACCAGAGGAAGATGTAAAAGGGTTTCCAACCAGCCAGCCACCTTGAGTCCCAGTGATTGTTCTGAAGTTTGGTCATGAATTGGCCCTCAGTTAGGGGCCAAGGGCAGCTGGAGGGATGGTCTGCAGTTGCCAAGCACAGAGTGCTCTTCAGGTGGGGGGCCCCTGGGGGCAGAGGGTGAGGCTCGTGGCTGTGTTCTTCTTCCAGGAGAAGTGGTCAACACCCATGGCCCCGTGGAGCCAGACAAAGATAACATCCGCCAGGAGCCCTACACCCTGCCCCAGGGCTTCACCTGGGATGCCTTGGACCTGGGGGACCGTGGTGTGGTGAGTAGGCCCGGGCAGGCCACAGGTGGACTGGGCGCCCCTTTCATGGGGAGCCCTGCAGTCACACGGAAACAAACAGCTTCTACTCATACTCAGGCCTTCTTCAGGGGCTGTCTGAAGAGCTGAGCCAAACAGGCCTGAGCTGACCCCCCACATCGCTTGCCCCTGGGGCCTACCCCAGGCTTCACAGAGAGAGCACTGGGCTTCTCTCTGTAGCTCCTCAAGGTGGATGCCCTTTCTCATGCTTCCATTTATCCTGTTCATTCATTCATTCATTCATCCCCTTGTCTTGATGAGGGAGTGGTTGGTTACTTGGATGACGTGCTTGGTCGTCTGCCACTTTATGTGCTTAAGTCTGCCGTTCTGCCCCTTGGTGGCTCAATTTTCTAATACAGCTAGGGTGCTCATTCCAGAAGAGTCCCTGCCATGCGTGGTCGGAAAGGACTGAGGAGGTCAAACGTAGTTTTTGTTAGTTTGCCTTGCCCTTCTGCAGACTTGGAGCTCCAGGGTAGTGGAGTTGGCCCCCATCTGGCAGAATGCCTCTAAGACAGCACCTGTTTCTCTACAGCTAAAAGAATTATACACCCTCCTGAATGAGAATTATGTGGAAGATGATGACAACATGTTTCGATTTGATTACTCCCCGGAATTTCTCTTATGGTGAGTTGTGAGGGTTTTCTCCCGGTTCTCTGCCGAGGCAGAGAGCAGACCTACCACAGGACATTGGAGTTTTTACCCCCCTGAGCCAGCCTTTAAATGGCAAGTTGGTGTGGAATTTCTGAGTTCCCGCATCTGGAGGAGACTTGCTCCCCGTGGAGTTTAGAATAGAAACCTTATTTAAGACAGAATGACTGGGTGAGGGGGGCTTGTGGAAGTACTACCCAGGAGAAAAGATCATCCATTGTATGGTGACTTGATGTAAGAAGGGAAGGAGAGATGAAAGCTACCAAGGTTTTTTTTTTTTAATTAAAAGAGAAAAGTCATTTTCCACGCAGTTTCAGAATATGCTCAGCTGTATGAGAGCAGCCTTGCCTGGCTGAGCCGTCCGTCGTCCTGGGCCATATGCAGTGTCCGGAAAGGTGGAGGCACGAAGCTGAAATGTAGAGGGGCTGCCTGGTGGAAGAGGGAAAGGCAGAATGGGCAAGCAGGAAGAGGGCAGTGGCGGGGCCAGAGGGTGGATGGGGACCAGCGCTCCAGGGGCTCCCCAGTCGGCTCCCATCCATGGGACCCACTGGACTCAGAGCCAAGGCAGCCTGTCCTCTGGCTTAAGCTGTCAGAGTGAGTGAGTGTAGAGAAATTGGATCGGGTATGAAACCTCAGTGTGGCGGCCTTGGATTGGTGGGCCAGTTGGCCATGGGGGCTGAGCAGCGAGAAGGGGCTGTGGCTCAATTCCATCTGTGTCCAGGAGAATTCAGGTGCTAACCCCCAGGGAAGTGGGAGCGGGAGGTTAGAACCACACTCAGCTCTGCGGGTCCTGAGCAGCGGCAACTCGTGTCTCTTCTAGGGCTCTCCGGCCGCCTGGCTGGCTCCCCCAGTGGCACTGTGGGGTTCGAGTGGTCTCAAGTCGGAAGCTGGTCGGGTTTATCAGTGCCATCCCAGCCAACATCCACATCTATGACACGTAAGCACCAGTGCCATCTCCCAACTCCCACATCCCCACCGTCCTGCTCAGGCTGGGGGGAGGGGAACAAAAACATGTACACATGCCTTCCACAAAAGAAAGAGGGAAGGTGCCGTGAAGGGACGGAGCTTCAGGCCCCGTGAATAGATGCTCATAGTAAGAACTGCCTATTGTACTCTGAGCGGTGGCTGATTGTCTTGTCTGGGACCTGGGCTGGAAGAGGGCCATGAAGAGGCCAGTCCGCTCCCTGAGAAGCAGCTCAGCGTTCGCACGCGTACCAGTCACATGTTGATGCACTTGAGTGGCTTCGGCAACAGACTGGAGCCGGTATGACTGTCATTCGGGTAGTGACGGGCCTTGGAGCGCTTTGTTCTCCCTGGAAACGTCAGGGCCTTCTGCCGCAGTCTTCTGGGTTTATAGGCTGTGGGTTCTTGTTGGTGTTAAACCCTTGCAATCCTAGAATAGCCCTTGACTGTGTGAGTTTCCCTGTCTGCTAAAGGTGGGACTCCCCCAGCCTGCCACTGCAGAGTCATCAGGGAGATGCTGGCATTGCCTTCAGATAAGCAGTTGTGTTGAGGAGACAGCGGCTCCGTGCCCAGTGGAACAGAGCAGCGGGAAGGAGCCCGAGCACTGACCGCTGAGAGCAGGCGGCAGCAGAACACTGTGCTGGAGTCCCGGTCCCTGTGGGGATGGTGGCGCGTACTGGCAGGGGTTGCCTTACCTGTTGAAAGCCTTGTCGCTTTTCCCCCTCCCTCTTTAGAGAGAAAAAGATGGTGGAGATCAACTTCCTGTGTGTCCACAAGAAGCTGCGCTCCAAGAGGGTGGCTCCAGTCCTGATCCGCGAGATCACCCGGCGGGTTCACCTGGAGGGCATTTTCCAAGCTGTTTACACTGCTGGAGTGGTGTTACCAAAGCCTGTCGGCACCTGCAGGTAAACAGTCTCTTCCTGCAAGGCCCTGGGAGTGCGGGCCGGCCCAGCTGCTCTCGCCGGGACAGGCTGTGCCACTGTCCGTCATGGCTCTGCCTCCGCCCAGCGCTTGCCGGGGAGCATCTTGCTTCAACAGTGTCTGAAAAGAAGAGGGGCTGTGGGTGCCCCCAGGAGCCAGGGAGGGAGTGTGGAGAGGTGAAGAGTTTATAGGAACAGCAGACTGGAAAGTGAGTGCCCTTCCAAAGGGATCAGTCTGCCAGGGTTTTGTTTTATTCCAGTTTTTAGGGATAAGTCCAGATCTGGATTTTTATGGTGAATGTGTGAAGGTTTTAATGGTTGGCTCAATTTTGTTTTGAACATTGTGTGTGGGCCCAAGAGAGCATGTCTGATCCCTGTGTGACCCAGGGAGAACCTCTGACTCAGAAAGTTGTTTGAAACAATCCCAGTCTGTATCCCAAGAACTTCAAAAGTAAAAGCAGCAAATGCTGTAGAGGAGGGAGGAAGAGCATAAACAGTTATTACAGAGAACTGTGCCTCTTTTCCATGGACTTGATTCCGGGAGTGGGGAGTGCCCTTCCCAGACAGCTCTTGTAACAGGAGGTTTTTGCAATTGAGAAATAAAAATAGGGAGAAAGAAAATCAGGAAGCGCTCTGGCAGCTCTGCATTCATTGTGGGGGTGGGGGGTCGGGGGGGTGGGCGGTGATTATTGGGGTTGGAGCTGAGTACTGGTGCTGGCTCAAGAGATGTGCCTCTCATGCCACCTGCTGGCCATCTGGGAATGTCCATGCCATCATCCTCTTAACGGCACTTGCCAGAGTCCTCTGAGGACAGTGCAGTTGTGTCCCCACAGGTACTGGCATCGGTCCCTGAACCCACGGAAGCTGATCGAAGTGAAGTTCTCCCACTTAAGCAGGAACATGACCATGCAGCGCACCATGAAGCTCTACAGGCTGCCAGAGGCCAGTGGCACTCCGGGCCCCGGGCAGGGGCGGGAGAGCCCGGTCCTTGGCGGGAAGGGAGCGCGGCTTCCAGTGGGGGAGGGGACACAAAACTGACTCACCCCATGTTTTCCAGATTGCTGGACTTTCCATTTCCATTGCTCCTATTGCTTTTAGCAAGGGTTTTGGTTTGAGACTCTCTGTTCCCCTGTGCCTGCAGCTGGGCTAGCTTTTCTGTCATTGTGGATCGGCTGGGAGGACACCTCTTCCCGCACTTGCAGCCTAAGCAAGCCTAGGTGGGAAGGTGAAGCCGCTCACCGAGCGGTAGTGTGTCCCAGGGCCCAGTGTAAATCAGCCATAGCGCTTCTGCCGGTCTCTCTGCCGCGCCAGCTGAAGGACGGGTGACCCGGGCTCCTGAGGGAGGCCCAGACTCCAGCCCCAGTGCCCCGTCCAGACTTTGCCATCAAAGGACTGTGCCACCTTCAGTGAGCTGGTTCCTGTTCTGGACCTCGGTTTGCCTAGTTTCCCAGCAAAACAAATGCTCCCGTTTTCCAGCTGTGCCTGGCCTCAGGGTCCCGACAGGTCCTCAGATCGCCTCTCTTCCTTCAGAGGTCCCGCAGGTGGGGCCACTGGGTTACTGGGCGCCTGCTTATCAGAGGGCTGGACTCCTCAGCCACCCAGCGGGCTTGCTCCCCCTGGGATCAGCTAATCCACCAGTGGATTGGGGTCATCAGTGTCCCATGTTGAGGGACCGCTGCAGCGCAATTAGACACTGCCCCAGGGAAAACAGATTCGAGGGGCCCTGGTGGGGTGGTCTTCTTTCTGTTGTTATGATGGCTTTGCCCTGATTTCTAGGTGGGCAGAGAGTGTTCTTAAGGTGCATAGCAACTAAAAAACAAAGAATGTCTCTGGCTCTCTCTGCCTGTGGGTGCAGACCCCCGGCATGGCTGCACTGTCAGTCTAGGATTTGAGGTGTCACTGTGGGAACTGCCGTGTAGAAACAAGTCAGTAAGTGTTCCCTGGAGACATCAGGATTAGCAAGGAATCTTGGCAGCGAGAGGCCCTAGAACTGCTGTTCTGAAAGCAGTTCCTACACTGGGAAGCAGTTACGTCGGGCAGTGACTGAGGAATGAAGGCTTAACCACCCTGTTTCCAGATCTCGCCGACCCCACCTTTCCAGATTGCGCCTTTGGGGTACTCTCCCAGCCCCAGCATTTCCTTCAGAACACCGCCCCGCTTTGTTCTACTGAAGTGCTTTTTAAGAAAAGTTGTGGGGTGGGGTTCTGGTTTGAGATTAAGTTCCAGGAGTTTGATGCTTCTCTTCTGAATTTACCTTGCATGAATGTTCTGTCAGGGGACTGCTTACGCCGTGGGGTCCAGGTGGGCAGGCGAGCGCCCAGTGCTGGTAGAGCCTGCCTGTGAGGTGCACTGAGTCTGCAGGGGAGGGGCTGGCGCAGGATGAGACCAGCTGCAGTGCCATGGGAGATGGTGGTGAGGGCTCAGAGGGGGGCAGTCAGGAAAGGCTTCGCAGAACCCCGGGAACAGTGCTGGGCTGGGCCTACCCAGCACACCCGTGGGCTGCTCAGGGTTTCTCTCCATCTTAGCACCTCTCATGTTTTGGGCCAGATAATTCTTTATTTTATTTTAAGAGTTTATTTATTTATTTTTAGAGAGGGGGAGGAAAGGAGAAAGGGAGAGAAACATCAGTGTGTGGTTGCATCTCTTGTACCCCCTACTGGGGACCTGGCCTGCAACCCAGGCATGTGCCCTGACTGGGAACTGAACCGGTGACCCTTCTATTAGCAGGCCAGCACTCAATCCACCAAGCCACACCAGCTAGGGCAGGCCAGGTACTTCTGTGTCCTAGCAACTCTCTTGGGCAGGTAGGATGTTTTAATGGCATCCCTGGCTTCTAGATGCCAGCTGCACACTTTGTGACAACTGGAAATGCCTTCCAGTGTTATTGAGTGTCCTCTGGGGGCGAGAGGTGCAGTCAGAACAGCCAACCGGTCCAAGGTCTTGTGCTCTGTGCTGAGGACTTTGGAACAGGGAAGGGTATGGTGGGTCACGTTTCTTAGGGAGACGGCGTGAGCCATATGAATAAGGAGTTGAAGCAACAGCCTTAACTAGGAGGGAAGGGCCAAAAGACACTGGAGAAGCAGGCCTTACGCCCAATGGATATGGACATGGGGGAGAGGGGGTTGCCGAGGTTGACCGAGGAGTCTGTTCTGAGGGCCTGGGTGGATCTAGGGTCGGGTAAGAAGGGGTCAGCATGAAGTTTTTAGTGCTCACAGGACCTGAGAGGAGGCAAGGTGCTCGCCGTCAGCAGCGCATCTGACACAGTCTTCGTCTTCCTTCCAGTCTCCCAAGACACCTGGCCTGCGACCAATGGAAAAGAAGGACATTCCAGTAGTGCACCAGCTCCTCACCAGGTACCTGAAGCAGTTCCACCTCACGCCAGTCATGAGCCCGGAGGAGGTGCAGCACTGGTTCTACCCGCAGGAGAACATCATCGACACTTTTGTGGTGGAGGTGAGTGGGGGTGGGCGGTCCGGCCTTCCGACCGTGGCCAGGGAGGCGCCCTCCTCAGGCGGCTGGGTTTCCTGGGCTCAGTGACTACAGAGCCAGTTGGCGGGAGTGCTGGCGCCCCAGACTCCCTTGACCATCATGCGTGGTCCTCCCTAAATCAGAGAGCAGAGCTGTAGTTTGCATTCACTAAAGTGATACCCTCTGGACTTGGTGTGAGCCCTTCTCCCTCCCCCCACCCCTCATCCCCATTGGTGACCAAGAGAATGGAGCTCCTCTTAAGTAACCTGCAGGCCAAGCATTTGGGTCACAATTTGGGGGAATGTGAACTGTGAGGTGTCCCTGGCAACATGGAGGCCAGGAAAGACAGCTGAGAGATTCAGCCCACGCCCGGCCTGGATTTTCCTCCTGGCTCTGTGCTTAAGTGCCCCAGCCAGTGTATTTCCCCTCCCTGCATATTCTGTTTCGGTGTCCACCCACTCGGGAGGGGGGGGGGCGGGCACCTGTGGGTGGTGTGAGAGCAAGAGGAAATGTTTTGTTCCCAGACTACAGGATTTTCGTGCATGTGTGGCATTGCTTCCTTTCATTGTCTTTTCTTTCAGAACGCAAACGGTGAGGTGACAGACTTCCTGAGCTTCTATACGCTTCCCTCCACCATCATGAACCATCCAACCCACAAGAGTCTAAAGGCTGCTTACTCTTTCTACAATGTTCACACCCAGACCCCCCTTCTAGACCTCATGAGCGACGCCCTTGTTCTCGCCAAAATGGTGAGGAGCGGGTGGAAGGGAGGGCTGGGAGCCCCGCGGGGCAGGGGCAGTGGAATGGCGGTGAGCAGCTCAGGGAGGCAGCTGCCAGGGGCTGGGGGCTGTGAGCCTGCCATGCCCTCCTGCTCCACTCAGGGAGGACCCAGCAGTTTTTAGCAGCGAGAAACTAGGAGGGAGCAAGGAGCATCCATGTGAAGTGAAGGCATTGAACTCCTCCTGATTTATTTCAGTGAGTTTCGTTCTCACGGGAGGCGCTGCCAAGGAGCCTGAATAGCCAGGCCTGCTCAGGCAGGAAAGGGGTTCTCCTTACGACTTCCGCAGCGTGGGAATGGGGAGATTGGTCTCTGTCGTGGTGAATCATTGGAGCTGCTGACTATAGAGCATGGGGGAGGGTCCCGGCTTCTTTTACACAGTGAGGTCACCTTCAGTCAGTCCTCCCTCATGGGCGCTGCCTGGAGTAAGCCCAGCCCACCGTGGGCCAGCCAGATGATGGACATTCCAGTCCCTGCCCTGGGAGCACTTCAGGTCAAGATGGTAAGATGTAGGAGGTACTGTCGCCACAGTCTCAAAGCAGCGTATCAGGTGCCGTGAAATCACAGGGTGTGCACCCAAGGCCTAAGAGCTGGGGTGTCCAGGGAGTGAGAGCGCAGTGCACATGCTGGCAGGAGCAGCTTCTCCGAGAAGGGGGTTCAGGGCTTGGTCTTCAGAGAGGGCTGTGGAAGTTACTAGAGTATTTTAGGGAGATTCAGCGAGGAACAACGGGAGCAGTGGCCTGGACAAGTGTGCTTGGAGGGGCACTAAGGAGAGGCCAGGTAGGGTGCTTCAAGTGTCCTGAGAGCCACCATTAGCGAGTGGGCACTGGCGGGATTTGGGATTTAACGTGGAAGCAGCCATGGCTTTGCAAGGGTGATGGCTCTCGTGGCCGCCTGTAGAACGGTTCTGGCAGGACAGAAAAGGCCAGGGAGGTGAGGCAGCTTTGACCTCTCTTCACCTGTTCTTCTCACTCCCTGCTGCTCTGCAGAAAGGGTTTGACGTGTTCAATGCACTGGATCTCATGGAGAACAAAACCTTCTTGGAGAAGCTCAAGTTTGGCATAGGGGACGGCAACCTGCAGTATTATCTCTACAATTGGAAGTGCCCCAGCATGGGGGCAGAGAAGGTGTGTAAGCAGCCGGGCCGCCCAGATCAAGGAGTTGGTGGAACAAAGGCAGGGCCCTGGGTCAGGGATCCCTTGTCAGCCTGGGCTCTGGTTAACTGGTGTTTGGCCCCCTGCAAAGTCCCCTCCCTCTGACGGCCAGACGAGCAGGGTCACTACTGCCCTTTTAGCAGCCGGTGTGAGGGTGGCAGAGGGGTGGGCTCTGGAACCACATGGGCCAGGTTGCACATGGTTAGCCAGGAAGTTCAGAGTTTGAGGTTTGAAGATTTTTTCCTTTGCTGGACTGCTGGACCCTCCCCAGCCCTTCCTCCACTGGCTCCAAAGGGAGCCCAGGGCCGTGTGTGTGGTCAGCGGTTACAGAATAACTGGCTGCTAGAGGGAGGCCTGGTGACCAGTGTTTTTTAAGGTGATGGCAGTGGCTCCCCTTAAAGGATGTGGTAAGTGCATGAAGCCTTGAGTGGAGGTTGAGCGTGAGCCTCGGCTCGCTGTGCCTCCGCTCACACGGCCCGGTGGTGCTCTGTAGGCCATCATTTGGCCCTTCAGGTCGGAGTGGGGAAGTGGGAGAGGCTCTGAACTCCTGTCGCTCAACTCTGCCTCTCCCCGTCGGCTCTCCTAGGTTGGGCTGGTGTTACAGTAACCAGTTGCCGGTGAGATTCTGGATAAAGCCACTGAGAATCCAAACCAGGAAATGGAACCCCACCACTTGTTGGTCCAATTTTCACAAACGTGAGAATCCCTGGCAAAGGGAACAGAAGCGAACCGGCTTTACCAAACAGCCACTGGATTTGACAGTTGTGTTGTGATGGCGTGGGCTGCTTGATGTCACCTCGGCCGTGTCTCTGGTCCCCTGTTTCCTGTTCATCACATCCTTATGCAGCCGTGATCAAGGGAATGTGCTGCTGAAAACTGGCTCGTGATTGGCATATTATGGAGTTAACGGGTGAATAATAAAAGTATATATATTATATATATAAATATTTTTAAATACTTTTCATGTTCCAAATGTACAAGGATGTTTGGTCTCCAATGAAAAGCTGAATCCAGGTCATTCCTCAAAATCAGAATCAAGGACAGTGCCATATGTACACATTGGTACAGCGACTTGCTTCCTTCTGAGAGCAGGCACTGACTTTTCTTGGGGGAGCAGGAGAAAGAGGATGTGGGGCATTTTATCCAGTTCTACTTCTGAATCGGCTGGAGTGGTTGGCTTCGAGAAGGCGGGGTACGGTGGAGGGACTGCGCCAAGCTTTGGGGAGGCTCAGGTCTCACAGACCACAGGTGGAGTCCTGGGCGGGGCCAGCCCTGCGCAGAGGCTTGCCTGCAGGCCCTGGGCGTTTTCCGCACTCAGAAACTGGACGGCCGTGGTGACCTGTGGAAGCAGAGTTCATTGAGTCCCTTCTTCCATCCTCTTGGCCTGCTCCCTGTTGGAAGTCCTGCCAACTCTTTAGCCAGCTGTTGCCAATCTTACAGGCACGAGTACCCTGAGAGACTGTTTTTCCACTCCCACGGATGACTGGCAGTTTGAAGGGGACTTCTGACCTCCTTGTAGCATTTGAGACCTTGAGGAGACCACGTCAGTGCAGTCGCTGGTCAGCTCATCTTAGAGCAAAGAGCCAGCACCCTGACGCCCCTGGGGCTGCCTGGGCAAGGGTGGTATAGGGCTGATTCCCAGGCCCCTTCAGCCACCAGTCCCTGGCTTGTGCCTTCCAACCCATTGGCCATCTCTTGGGCGCCTTTCCAAGACACGCAGAGTTCAAGGAATGGCAGGGAATGGTGGTTAGACGCCGACCTGGACTTGGCAAGAGAAATGATTCTGTGTTGCCATTGTCCGAGCGTGATTTCAACTGAAGATGTTTGGTGGGTTTTTGTGGTGGTGGTTACAGTTGTGGATGCTGCCAGGTTCCCCGCAAGGGATGGAGCCTCCAGGCACGTGGCTGTGCAGGCATCTCTCATTTGTGCTCAGCTGAATGTTAGGGAGGATCGGGCTGTGGAGTTGTCAGCAACCCGAGTCCTGACTTCTCTGTAACTTTTGCTGTAGGAGAAAGTTAGTGGGTGGATAGCATGGCGTGGGGCTTTCCTGGCTACTTTTACCTCTCGGCTTGCTTGCAGGGGAAAGGAAGTCATAGCCAGGCGGCCTGGCTCAGTCTGGCCTCACTCACTGAAGCCAGGCTCTGCAGGCCAGCAGAGCTGGGTTTCAGGGTGTTTTGGTGAGGTTTGCCAGAGGCTAATTCTGCAGTCCCCAAAGCTGGAGGAAATCGTGTGCTTGGGATAGGGGCTGTGCCACCTGCTGGAATGCTGCCCGCTCTTTGCAGGCGGGATTGGATTTTCAGAAGAGGCCTGCAGAGGCCTCCCTTCTCCTGTTGCCCCTGTGCTGCAGCCTGCAGGCACCAGAGATCATGGCTGACCTTGACTCCTTGACTCCAAGATACCCAGACCAAAGAAGCTGCTGTTCTTAGCAAGATATTCACTGCATTCCGCAGACTGAAGGAGTCGGAGAGGCAGGGGCTTGCCTTCCAGCCTTCCAGGTATCAGACACAACGCCCCGAGTCCCCGAGCAGCTTGCCCTGTTCAGGCTTCCAAGGATATCAAAGAACAAAGTACCCGACTCTTTCCTACCTTGGGCAGGACCTGGAACTTGGAAACACTTCCTGGCAGAGGCTTGATCAGCTCTGGGCCAAGTCCCAGCCCGAACTGCCTGTGTGATGTGGGGTGCTCAGCAGCCCCTGGAGAGAGCTTGGCCTTGATTGACCCGGGTCATGGAATGGAAACTGTGAGGCCTGCGGCTGCTCCGGAAGAAACAGATCTCCTGGAAAGGCCTCAGTGTCTCCCTCCAAAACCGCGTGGCCTGCTCCTTGGACTCTGTTGTTCATGGTGGGGACCCTGCCCCACCCTCAGCATCACCACCCAGGTCTTTGGGAGTCAGCTCGGCAACTGCTATGTTAGCCACCTCTTTGTCCAAATAGCCCTTGGGTTCCTCACTCAGCCCCTTCCAGGACTTCAGGTCAGAGCTCTCAGAGAACCATTGTTTGGGGTTCAAGGCCTCCCCACAAGGAGCCTTGGCTGGGGCAGGGTGGTGGAGCCATGGCTGGCCAGAACTAAACAAGGGAAGGACCTGGGGCCGCCTCCCCTGGGACCTGCCCCAGGCAGCTACTGTTGGACAGCCTCCTGGGCGTGGCCCTCACTCTGCCGCCAGTTCTCTGGGCTGGCGCCGGGCTGGGGACTCCCCTGTGTCTGAATGTTTATCTCCTGCCTTTGGATTGACTCTGCTTTTGACCCCTGACCCTGTGGCAAATTCCCACAGCCTCCCTTTTGTAGGGAGAGAGGTGGAGAGGAAGGAGGCCTGGTCTCTGGATGGAGGTCTGTACAGGGCTTGTTTCCCTACACATGCCTAATTTCGTAGATGCTAACGTCTGGTTTGAAGGCTGGCCCACACCTAGCCACTGAAGACCTTGCCTGCACCTCCCTTCTAATTTCCATTAGCCGCCCCGAGCCTGCCCCCCACCCCCGCCCCCGCCCTTACTCCCCTGCTCACTGAAGCCAAAGGGTGTGTGACCCACTGGTCTTTTAATTCTTTGCTCAGAGATGACCAGCACTTAACCAGCCCAAGGGATGGCCCAAAGGCCTTGGGGCACAACGGACTAGAAGGGGGAAGGGCTGTCCCAGCAGGGGAGGGGGCAGCCTTCTTTTGGCCTGGCCCACCTGCCCAGACAGGAGACCCAAGGCTTGGGTTCTGCCCTACTGCCAAGTGAAAGCAGCCCTGCCAATAGACTGTCCCTGGGGAGCCTTTGTGGGACAGTTTCATTCAATTCAATTAAATACTGGCTGCAGGCAAGGTGCTGCGTCAGGGAAGGGAGAAGTGTCACCTTTCTGTCTTGGCTTTTCTCTGGGCTGTGGGCGGGGCATCCATTTCCAGGGTGGGGGAGGAATTGCATTGTTCTGCTTGATACATCTCACTTGTTTCTAATAAAGGAAGCAGCTGAATAAACCCCTTCCGCCCTCCTGGTTTTCCTCTGCACCAGCAGGTGGTGGTGGCGCAGATGAGCCTGTGGGGGATAGAGGGCCCCCTCTCCTTGAGAGTGAGCGCCCTGCAGGAAAGGTTCTTTTTGTGGCCACAGCACGGGGCAGCTCCTGAAGACACTTGGCGAGGCCACCCTGTCAGGGCAGACTGGGCTCTTCCCCCCCCAAATCTCTACCCACCATCAAGGAGCCAGTACTGACCCAGCTTCACTCCGAGTGTGGGGAGCAGCTGGTAGATCAGCCCCCTCTCACTCGTTCAGATGCCACATCTCCCTCTGGGCCAGGGGTCCGGGGTCTGCTGAGCCACCAGGGCTTTCAGCACTGCAGGTCAGCCAGCCCCACTGCCCACCTGCTGATCTGGCTTCTGCGGAAGGGCCTGAGGCACTGCTTTGACTTCTCATTCCCTGTTGTCTTCCTCTGCAACTTTTTAAAATTTTCTTAAAACATACTTTTAATACATATTTTTATCCTCACTGAGGACATGCTTATTGGTTTTAGAGAGAGGTGAAGGGTGGGGCATCAGCGTGAAGACAGAACCATGGATCGGTTACCTCGTATGTGACCTTACTGGGGATCGAAACCTGCGACTTTGGTTTACAGGACGATGCTCCAACCAAGTGAGCCACACTGGCCAGGGCATCCTCTGGAACTATTCATTCATTCCCTGACCCTGTGCTCCTTCCAGACCCCATGGCTGGTGCCTGAGCCCCTTTCGGGGGAACCTGGGCCCTGAGCTGCAGCCTGAGAGGACACGACTTGCGTTTGGGAACTGCCGTCCAGCTCTGCCCTTGTTCAGGGTTAGTGTGTTCCCTGAGGGGGGACCCAAGGTGTCAGGGCTCCACCTTTAACCCTAGAAAAACATGTTTCTGCCCGGTTTTCTCTGGATTCTGTCATTTGGTGTCTCTGCGGCTCCCTCTCCTAGCATCTTTGGAGGCAGCCGGGAGCAGCCATGGCCTTCAGGCCTTCATCTGAAAGGCGGCTTGGCCGGCAGAAGGTGAGCCCCGGATTTCTGGGATCTGTCTACCCCACCGAGTCCGGAAAGTCGGGGACCTGCCTGAGGCCCCTCAGAGTCCTGCCCCCACTCCATAGGGCCTAAGAGCTCTGTCCCAGCAGAAGGCCATCCAGCTGCCTCCCCACTGAAGGCCCCTCTGAGGTGGGGGGGCGGGCAGCTTGTGATTGGCGTCCTCAGTCTTGCGATGCCAGCAGCAGCTTTAAGCTAAGAGGGGTGGGGGCTACTTTGAGCCGTGGAGTCTCCTCCAGCACCCGCTGGTAGTCTAGACAAACTCACACCAGCCTCTGCGGAAGGGCCTGAGAGGCCCTGCCCCTGTCCCTCCTCATGGGCCTGGCTGTGGCCTCGGGTGCTTAGGGTGGCAGTGGTAAAGGAAATTTCCTTCTTTATTTTTAAAAATAGTTTTGTTCTACTGTTCTCTCTAGGGCTCTTCTATGACATGAGCTAAAACCTACTTCTTGGTGTCCCTAGGGCTCCCAACCTCCACTCTGTCTGGCTTTAGCGAGAGAAGGGAGCTCAGGTTCAAAAGCTGGAGGGAGGAGCCCAGGAAAACCTGAGGAGGGAGCCCTAGGGGGGTGGCCAGTGCCTGGGTGGGGGGCAAGGGGGGCGAGGCGCTTACGTCCTGCTCCCAGGTCTCCTGGCTCCTGGTGGCAGAAGGCCTGGCTCTTCATGGGCTATGGGCTGCAGGTGGGCCGAGGATTCCAGGAGCTGGGGCCCTTATCAGGGCTGCAGGGCAAAGGTCAACCACCCTTTCTTCAGGAGGGGCTGAGGCTGAGGTGGAGCCTGGCGAGCACACAAAGTGGGCAGGCTGGAGGGGCTGGTCCTCCCACTGCCCAGGGGAGAAGGCCTCTGGGGCGGGCAGCATGCAGACTGGTGTCCGCAGATCCCCAAGGTGGGTCAGTCGGGCCTTCAGGAGCGCTGGATCCGGATATGGACAAAGAGTGTGGCTGGTGACAGTGAGGCACCATCCTTGGAAAGCAGGTGGATGTGACGGTACCCTGTAGGGAGAGTAGCCGGGCGTCAGGTTTGCCACCTACCATCCTGCAGGGCTGTGCAGGGTGCAGCCCACACCTGCCCCTGGGGGCTGGGTCCCAGCTCGGGCCAGCTCAGGCACGGCTCATGGGAAACTCGCAGCCCCGAGGTCCAGATGCCTGTCCCTCTTCATGTCCACCTATCCCGCCAACCTTGCTTCAGGCTGTTGAGAGGCAGTGTGAACTGGCCCACAAAGTCGTTGGGGGACGTGGTGTCGTAATCTTCTACCACGAACCGGACCAGCACCAGCTCCGGGACCCGCAACTGGAACTGCAGGGTCTGCCCCCAGCGGGGATTGAAGCCTAGGGCACAGATAGGCTTGGTGGTCAAAGCCAGCTGGTCCTGCCGGGCAGCGCCCTGCATCCTCTGCTGCCTGCCGGCCTCCCCCCACCCCCGCCGCAGTAGGCTCACTCACCATTGTTGAGCACGTAGGTGGTTTCCTTGCGCGCGCAGTCTGTGGGCACCCCATGGATCTCAATGCGCACCAGGGGGTCCACAATGGAGCTAGGCTTCTCTGCATTCAGCTTGGGCAGCTGCTGTGCGGTCAGCACCTGCAGGGGAGGAGGAGGGGCTTCAGCCTGGCCTCCACACCCACCCAGGACTCTGAGCGCCCTCCCACCAAGCAGGCCTCCACTGCCTTCCTCCACTTCAGGCTGGCGCCCTGAGGATGAGGGCTGCTGGAGCCAGCTCCAAGCCCAGTGCAGGGCACGGCCCAGGATGCCAACCTGGACAGTGAGAGTAGTTCTGGGGGGTCCTGGGCTCTCAGGGTCGAAGTCTGTGTCAGGCTGCCGCAGGCACTCGGGTTTCAGGATGTAGCCACACTGCCCGTTGACGAGGAAGCGCCCGGCGTTGAGGTCCATCTCGTAGCCTGGCGTCTGGAAGTTCAGGGCCACTGTGGACACCATGGGGTCAGGACAGGGGCTCTTAGTGGCCTTCTCACTGTGCAGTTTCAGGAGCCTCACTGCCCTCTCCCGCAGACAGGCCGCAGGCAGAGGGCTCAGCTTCTGTCTAAAGAGGAGCCTGGGCCCTACTGCCGGGGAGTGCTGCCCCCCACCATGGCATGGGGGCTGTGTCATGGCAGCCAGCGGGTCCAGCCTCCATGGCCAGCTGGTAGCACTTGAGACTGGGATGTGGGGCTGAGTGGGGCATGCTGGAGAAGCCCCCAGGAGCCAAGGCCTGAGATTTCAGTACCTCAGGAGGGAGGGAGAGAGGGAGAGAAATGTCAACCGGCTGCCAGCAACCTCTCGAATGCCCCCAACTGGGGACCTTTTGGTTTGCAGGCTCGTGCTCAATCCAAGAGCCACATCAGCCAGGGCCCTGCTCGCAATTCTTTAGTAATTGTTTTTATCAACAAAACACTCTTGGCCCTAGCCTGGTAGCTCGGTTGATGAGCGCATTGTCCCAATAGGCCAAGGTTGGGGGTTCAATTCCCCATTAGGGCATGTGGAAGAATCAAGCAATAAATGAATAAGTGGGACAACAAATTGATGTTTCTCCCTCTCTCTCCACACAATCAATAAATAAAATTTTTATAAAAACCACTTTTTCCACCTAGAAAGCTGCGTGGCCCTATCACTGTGGGGGCCTGCCATGCACCCCGAAGGCCGCCAACAAAGCATCGCCCCGCTCGCTCGCGCCTCCAGCCACACTCACCCAGCTGGCAGCCCGAGTTCCACATCTCCTGGGGGCTGTAGTTGGCCGAGTTCATCCGAAGCCCCAGCGGGTAGACGCGGGTCAGTTGGCAGGCGTTGTGCCTGACGAAGCTGTTCCCTGATGGGAAGCCGGGGTGTGATTGTTACAGGCTCCTGGGGTGTCCCTCACCTGGAGGGCCTGTATCCCCTCCCTCGAATGCAGAGACAAGCTGGGAACAGAGGCTGAATTCCCATCCCCAGCTTGCCCTGCTCCAGCTCCTCTTCTCTCTGACCCAGAGGAGGTTGCTGAAGTCGGGCAGAGTCCGCCTCCCGCACTCCTGACTCAGTGCCCGGAACACGCAACTCCAGGCTGACACCCTCCAGCACACGGCTTCCCGGACGCTCCCTGTGCGCCGTGCCCCCAGGCCTTTGTGCAACCCGGTCACCCTGCTGCTTCCTCGTCTTGCCAGGTGTCTTCTCAGCCATGACTTGTCCAGGAATCTTCCCCTGATCTCACCCCCTTCTGCTGCACCCCCCCACCCCACCCCAGTCCCTATCATGGCCCAACTGCACCCCCGTATCGTAATTACCCAGCTGTGTCTGGCTCTACCACTAGGCTGTGTGCCTGGGAGGGTAGACAGCAGACTCCCTGCTCCCTGGGCTGTCTCCCCTCCACGAGTGCCGGGCCTGGTGCTGGCCATGTGCTACATACCTGTTCCCTCTCTGGGGTCCCCCTGACCTCTTTATTGCCCCCCAAACTCTCTCCATTTCCTTTCCAGACCATCTTCAGGAATCCCCCGCCACACAAGCAGCCTACAGCCCCCAGCTCCTACCTGCCTCTCGGATGAGCTTCTTGGCCTTGCGCTCGCTCAGGGAGCAGATGTGCCGGGGCTGGGGCGGGACAGAGGCAGGGCCCAGGGTCCGGAGGCGGGTGGCACAGCAGTACACAACCAAGGCTGACAGTTCCGGGGCGATCTGCTTGGCCTGGGGGATGGGCCTCACTCAGGGGGGGTCCTCTGGCCCCGGGCCCTCGTCCTCTTTCCCTCCCTCCCCTGCCACCTGCCCCAAGCTCTGCAGCAGTACAGAGCCCCCGTCTAGCCCACCCTACTCACCCCTCGCTTCTGTTCCACAGCCTCCATCCCCTCTTCTTCCTCCTCCTCTTCCTCATCCTCCTCCCGGTCGGAGAGAATCCGACCGTCCTCACCCGGAGCAGCTGGCAGCTTCTTCCCCTTCACCAGGACCCGGCCCTTTAGCTGCTGTAGAGGCCAATACAGGTGGATTGAGCCCTCTCACCCCGTGTCAGCCGGCTGCTCAGTCACTCAGCCACCCTTGTGTGAGGGGCTGGCTGGGGGTGAGAGGCCAGGAAAGAGACACAAAGATGAGTGGTTTCTAATAGAAAAAAATAAAAAGGGGAAACGACCTGTGCGGCCATGAATAGGGGACTGGCTAGTGAGGTCCCAGCAAACGTCAGAATACTACACAGCAGCCATTAAAACGAAGGAGGCAACTCGGGAAAGAGAAGTCGCCCTCTTCAAACAAGATCTCAAACGAATGAAGAAGTGTAGGGCGTGGAGTCACATGATCTTCCTTGTGGAACATTTGAAAGAGAAGATGGCTGTGGACCAGGGTACACGTGCATGGGGAGACTCCGGAAGGGCACACTAGAAACTGCTGAAGGTGGTCACTTCCTGTGAAACAGGACGGGGTGAGTTCAAGTGGAAGCAAACTCCTTTTCCTTTGTATACACTTAGTATAGCTCGAATTTTTTTTACCACATGTGTTTTTTTATACTAATATAATATAAATTATTATTATATTTAATACCAATATAAATAATATATTATTAATATATTATTATCGATATTATAATAAATATAATACAAATAATATTTTATTATAATATAAAATTATACTACATACACACAAAGGTGAATCAACATTTTTTACATATTTGAGATTGGGAGCAGGAGGAGAGGTTTCTCAAGGAGCTAGAAAAGTATACGTATCCTGAGGGGGCAGATAAAATGCTTTGGGGTTTGGGAGGAGAGGAGGCAGGATCGCCTCTGGCCAGAATGCTGGGGCAGTTTCTACGGCCACAGGAAGAGGCTGCTTAAGCTGCACTAAAATTCTAAGCAGGTGGTGCTTGGCAAGCCAGATGGCTGGGAAGGGAGCTCCAGGTGGAGATGTTGTCAACCAGGGCCTTCGAGGCAGGAATGGCTGAGCTCGCAGGGACTCTGTGGGTGGCAGCTAGGGAAAGCAGGGGGATGGGGGCCGGGTCACGGAAGGCCTTGAATGCCCGGTGAGAGGGCGGGGTTGGTCTAGTCCAAATTGGAGGGTAGGAAACTGCTAAGACCCTGACGTGGAAAATGTCTGATGAAGGGAGGAGCAGGGGAAGGTGAAGGCAGAGAGGGGGGAAGGGCCGGACCGGGAAGGTGGCCCGCAGACAGACCCTTCCCCTCCTAAGCTGGGGCTCTGGGAGCATCACCTCTGGGGATGGCAGCTCTTCAGGGTTCTGGGAGTCCAGTGCCTGCGTCACCAGCATGTCCCCCAGGATGGTGCGGAGGTGGTGAGCCATGACAGCCTGCTGCTCTAGCCCACAGTGGTTCTCAAGGGACAGGATGACAGGGTATGGGGACAGCTGTTGGGGGGAGAAGCAGCAGCTCAGAGTCACTCCTCTCCTCCTCCCGTCCCAACCAGGACCCCTGCTACTTGCAACCCCCAGTCCCTTCAGGACAGGCGGGCAAAGGCAGGGCTCCGGAGCACTCTCGTGGTTGGGGGGACTGAGTCAGTGGGACGGGGGACATACACTGGGGTAGGTGTGTGTGCATGCGTGGGGGGCACAGGTCAGATATGGGGCCTCAGGGAAGGGGCGGGCTGTCTGGGAGGCTTTCTACGGTCATGACGTCATGACGTCGACAGGTCACTGCGGTGCACTCTCTCCCCCCAGTTCGTTTGTTGGCGGCAAGGTTTGTGCAGCTCGACCAAAACGGCAGTTTTTGTAGATGCCATACTGAGTTTCTCTTATGACTTACTCTCTGGGAGTAATGCCTGCGCTGTCCTTCCCTACCCCCAGGTCTTTTTCTGGAAATTGTGGGATTTTAAACATTTACTGCACATGGGGGTGGGAGAAGGGAGCCTGTCGCTCAGCTTTATCCTACCCCACTGGCGGGCCGCTCCGGCGGAGCCTGGTGAGTGAGTGATTCTCTGGGCAGAGGTTTCTTTTGGAAGGACGGAGGGCAGCTGGGCTCACCTCGAAGGCGTGGTCATGCACGACCTGGACCACATCCCGGAACAGGATCTTGGAGGTGAGCGTGTGGCCATGGTAAATGATGGGCTCCCCTCCCGGCCCCTCCCAGCAGTCCAGCTCCACGCAGCGGCACCCCTGGGCAAAGGCCCTGCAGACAGACAGAAGGACAGGTAAGGCATCATGCAGATGTGGATGGCACAGAGGAGGGGAACAGGCTGAGCCAGGTGGGCCCCAGAAACCCCACAGTGGGAGCTGAGCCCCATTTCCCCACCCAGCTGGGCTCCCAGGAGTGCTCACAGCCACCATCCCCCCCACTAGGTACCTAACATAGGCCTCGGTGCTGCTGGGGCCCCCGATCTGGGAGTCGGTCAGATAGGTATTGTGCGAGGAGGAGATGAAGTAGTGGGCGAGGGGCTGGTCCATGTCCTGGAACACGCACGTGTGGGCTGGGTTCAGGGCGGCCCCCTCGGGTGACAACAGGTACATCATGAAGCCATCCAGCGTCATTAGTTCGTGCTGCTTGGCTGCAGGGATGGGCAGAAGACAGCATCAGGCCCCATAGGGGACTCCTGCACCCAGCCCCAAATGCCCCAAAGTTCACTGCACTCAATAATAATGGGCTCCTGTCTACTGACTGGACTCTACAAAGTTACCCTAGGAGGCGGGTACATTAATATGTCATTTTACAGATGTGGCAGTGGAGGCTGGAAGAGGCGGGACAACTTCCCGAGATGGCACCCACAGCCAACAGCCAAGGATAGCGGAGCCCACTCTGCTGGGGGCCCAGACTGTGCAGACCCCAGCCCATCTGTCGGACGCCCACCTGTCTCATTGAGCTCATGGGTCTGGATGAGCTGCTGAGCGCGGGCCAGCGTGGCACCATCCTCGCCCTGGTCCTCCAGGAACTCCAGCAACTCCGGGGCACTCAGCACGCGGTCCTCGCCCGAGTACCGGTGGAAGATCTCCTCCAGCTCGGGGCGCTTCAGCAGCCGCAGCAGGAACTCCTCGATCTCAGTCCCCTCCAGCCGCTCGTTGTTGGAGTGGTCACACTCCTGGAAAACAGAGGGAGAAATTCAGAGGAGGGGACACCCCAGGAAGGCTGGCCTGCCCTGGCACGCCTGGCGTCTACTGGGAAAGCTGGCCGGGGAGGCAGGGGTCCTCCGCTTCACAGGTGGGGAGACTGAGGGCTAGTGAGGCTCCGGTCTTGCTCAAGCACACGCAGCTGGTGACCTGCAGGGCCGAGATGCTAAGGGCGGTCCCTCGGGTTCAGTGCCTATCCCTCCGTACCATAACCTAACCCAAGAATTGAGGTGTGGGAGGAAAAACGGTGACCTGGAGGCAGGCCTGAACTCCGAGCACATTACTGTCCTTACACCCCCACGTTCACACCCAGGGTCAACGTGGAGCTGCTGGACTGGGGGTACAGGTGTCACGGGCTGGTCACACAGTCACCATGCACACAGGGATCTTCCACATGCCCTGACTGGGCCAGGGACGCAGAGCCCAAGCCGTGTGCCCCGTCTGCACTGCCACACATGTGGAGGTGTCACACGGGCCACAGTGGAGGGGGGTGCACACGTGTTCCTGGGAGCCAGCTCCTTCCTTTGCTCCCGTGTGCAAGTCACACAGAGTCATCTGTGCAAAGGGTGTCCTGTGGACTTAGAGAAAGGAAAACTACAGCTTTGCAGCTCACTTGGGAGGGGCAGGGAGCCCCGAGGTCCTCCCTGCCCTTGGGGCCTTCTGTCCTCCTGAGAGCAAGGAGAGCAGCTCAGGCGGCACTGCCACTGTAGCCTCTGGACAGGGTCAAAGGGTAAGTGGGCCCAGCTGTGGCCTTTCTGCTGGGAGAGGCCCTCCCTCTGTCCACAAAAGCTGGGTGGAGAGGAACGCTGATGACTCAGAGGGGGGGCCCCCCCGAGAGCAGAGGTTAGAGGTCGCAGAGGAGGCAGAACCCACCTTGAAGAGGCGGTAGGCGTACATGTCATTCATGTCCACATTGAGCATCCTGAGCAGGCTCTTGATCTCCTTGAAGCTCATCTTGCTGTCCTGGTTGGAGTCAGCCCGGTGCAGGTAGGAGTGGATCCAGGTGTGGGTGCTCAGGAAATAACCAGCAACAGCTGACAGGTAACTGACAGGCATGTAGCCACCACCTGGCTTTCGGGGGGGGGGGGGGGGGCTTCCCAGTGCAGGGCCCTGTACGCTGCCTGCGCACCGCAGCGGGCTGTCCTCCATGCGACTGGGCTCCTCAGAGTCGGGAGGCGCGTCACCACCCTTAGTTTTGAAGACAAGGGGCTAGGGACTCCGGCTCAGGCTGTGGGCCCCGGAAGGACAGGGCATACCTCCCCTCGGCTAGGGTCCCGCCCCCCACTCTCCAGGGCAGGATATTGATCCAGGCGCTCGCGCTGGCTCATGGCGTCCAGGCGTGTGCGCAGCTTGGCCAAGCCGCGCACCCAGCGCTGCGCCTCCTCGGCCGTGGGCGCCACCAGGTCCAGGTTCTTGCGGCGGCCCTTGAAGGCGATGGTGAGGCAGCGCTCGGGTGCGAAGGCTCCCCCGAAGCGCCGCAGGCCCTCGGACTGGTGCCCCTCGCGGACCGCCTCGATGTGCTGCACGAAGACTGCGGGAAGGGGTGGCCACGCGCGGCCGAGTCAGGCGGCGGCCTGGCAGGGCACCGTCCCTAGCCTACCCGGTGCCCGCCCCACGCAACTCACAGATGTGCTGCGACGGCGCGCGCCGGACGCGCCGCTGGAACCACACACTCAGGCCGTCCTCCTGCAGCCGGTACAGCCGCTCCTTCTGCCACGTCCGCGAGCGGATCTTACAGAGCCGGGAGCCCCGCAGCATGGCGTGCACATCCTCATCCTCCGTCAGGCCTGCGGGGCAGGAGGCCGGGTGCGTTAGCGCTGCACCGGGCCCTGCGAGGACCTCCTGCCACGCTTCCCCCAGTGGGAGCTGTGACCTCCCTCCCAGAGCCTCTTCAAGCCCACACAGGACTCTCTCTCCTTAGTGGAACGTGCCCTCAATACCGAGTTTGACCCGAGGCTTGGTGTGTCCCACCCAGATTCCCCTGGGAGGTGTGCCAGTCCCAGGCCCTTCCTCGCTGCAGCAGTCTCCGGAGGCCCTGGAAGCAGAACCACTCCTCTAGCAGGACATGGGCCTCAGGCCTCAGAGTCCACCTTTCTGCCGCCCTCCTCCATGATGGCTTCCAGGCTTCAAGCCCAGAATCTGTGATGTATCCTTTTCACAGCGTATGAAACCCTGACCACCATCAAGAAAGTAGTCTCATTATCTAACCTAAATCTCTCTTGCTGCAACCCAAGCTCCTCACCTCTGCTTTCCCAAGGAGAAGGGACTGCAGAGGCCACTCTGGCTGCACGATCACAGATGAAAGCCTCCAGGACCTGCCTTGGCTAACCAGAGGCCACTCTCCAGCTGTCCTCTTTGTGCCCCGCTGGGGCCCAGCTGAAAACACGGTCTCCTGTGACAGCTGGCATTTGCCCAGCCACTGTCACAACCCCTCGGCCCACATGTGCTCGCCGGTCACAGCGTCCTGGGCAAGGCAAAGAGCTTACAAAGACCTACTGCACACGCCCCAGGCCCTGCTCACGTGTTAACACTCGAGGAGACGAGCCAGAAGCTTCTGTCACTTGCTGGAATTTTAAGGTACAGACGGAAGTGGTGGGAACAGGCTGAAGACCCCAGAGGTCCGGCTCCAGAACATTCGCCCCATGGCCACGATATGGAGCCCCTACCCCTCTGCTCCTGTCGTCCCCCTTCTCCCCTGCCCCACCACCCGCCTGGGCAGGACAGGCAGGGAAGGGCAGCATTGAATTAGTTGTTTATTTCATATTCAATTTATTTTAATTTTTAAAAAGTGCACCCATTTTCTCCTACCCATCCCCCCAACCACCAGCTACCACCCCCCCTCCGGCAACCACCCATCTGCTCTTTGTATCTCTGAGCTTGGTTATTTATTTATTATTTATTTTTGGATTCCACATGTAAGAGAGACCATATGGTATTTGTCTTTCTCTGACTTATCTTACTCCGCACGATGCCCTCCAGGTCCAGCCATGTTGGGGTGAAGGGCGAGATTTCATCTTTTTATGGCTGAGGTCACACATATATACACCACATCTTCTTGATCCACTCCTCTATCAATGGACTCTCAGTTTGCTTCCACACCTTGGCTATTGTAAATAATGCTGCCACAAATACCGGGGTGCCTATATCTTTTTGAGTTAGTGTTTTCATTTCTTTTGGATAAATGCCCAGAAATGTGAACACTGGATCATATGACAATTCTAGTTTTAATTTTTTTGAGGAAATGCCACACTGTTTTCCGCAGAGCTGCACCGGCTTACGCTCCCCCCCACAATAATTTCCCCTTTTCCCTACGTCCTCGCCGACATTTGCTGTCTCTCGTCTTTCTGATGACAGGCACCCTGGCAGGTGTGAGGTGATACTCTGGTTCTGATTTGCATTTCCCTGATGGTTAATGATGCTGAGCACCTTTGCATGTGCCTGATGGCCGGCTGTATGTCCTCTTTGGAAAAATGCCTATTCAGATCTTTTGCCCATTTTTTAATCAGACTGTTTATTTATTTATATTTTTTTGCCATTGAGTTGTATGAGTTTTTAAAACATATTTTGGGTAGTAGCTCCTTATCAGATATATGGTTTGGAAGTATTTTAGAAGGAGCAGAATTTAAATTCAGCGTTCTGGAGGGTCAAGTCCTAACTGTCACTTCCCAGGAACACAGCCTTGGTGGCACCAACCTGTGACCTCTCTAAGCCTCTTGTTCTCCATTCATTCACTGGAGACCACAGCAGTGCCCGCTGCAAAATCCAGAACTCAGGCAAGATGCTGCAGGCGCCCACCCTGCTTGGGTCTGCCTCTGCAGGGGCTGAAACCACAGGTTTAGGGGCCTGGGCACAATAGGAGGTGTGGGAGCCTGGCAAACTATGGGGCCCACACCCTTTGGGAGGAGGGGGCAGCCAGAGGCAGATGAGGGCCCAGAATTTTCAGAGAACCAAAATCTGGATTTGTAGTGAGGCCTCCAGATTTTTCAATGTTGGCAACTGAATCAAATCAAAGCAACGAAAAACCCAAAACACCACTGTGTGGGCCAAAGGGAATGGGAAGGTGGGCTTCTCTTCCTCCCTTTATTTCAACAAGCCCCCCAAACTGGGTTTGGCTTAGGCTCTGTGCCCCAAGGCCCCTGCTTGCCCGGATGCAGATGCGGAATGAAGGAATCGGGTCTGAATCCCTGGGTCTTCCCCTCTCTCTCTCACCCTCTCCCTCTCTCCCTTTCTCTCTCTGTCTCTCTCTCTTTCTCTCTTGGCCTTTGCAGTACCCTTCCCCCTTCTGTTCCTCAAGGTCCAGCGCAGACATGACCTCCTCCAGGAAGTCTTAACAACACGTTTTACTTTAATTAAAACAAACATCCCACCTGAACTGTAATTTCAGGAGACTTGAATAAACTCAAGGGCAGGGATGAGCCAGGCTTGCACCCAGTGTTTTCTGAAAGGGGAGGCAGAAGGACAGACAGCTGTGGGTACTAAGAGCTCCCGGCCCCAGCCCTGCCCCTTCTGACCGAGTTCAGGGCAGAGGCCTCGTGGGTCTGGATTCTCAACCCTGGCTGTGCACCAGTATCACCTGTGGGAGGCTGCAAAACCCATGGAGCAGAGATTCTCATCAAGCAGGTGCAGGCTGGGGCCTGAGCATCTGTGAGTTTAAAAATCCACCCTGTGACTGAGGGCAATCAGGCCATCGGGAGCAGGAGAAGTCTGCCATCCTTAGGAGGCTGACGTCCCCCTTGAGGCCACCCTGTGGCCCCAGTGGCTCCAAGGGGGTTTCTTAGGGTTTAGACTGCGGTCCTCTGGATGCGTCAGTGCCCACTCGGTGCCCGCTAGTCGGGAAGGGCAGGTGGAATGTAGCATGCACCAGGCCAAGAGGCTCACCAGGCCCTCAGACCCCCATCCCCACATCTGGGAAACCTCTGAATTCTGTCCTCCTGAGAAACAGTGGGGTGGGGGCAGAACAGTCAGGGAAACCTGCAGGGCCACCACAACTGAGCCCAGCACCCTCCACCTGTTCAGCTGTGGGGAAAGGGCCCTTCATCTCCATGACTACCAGGCTCTGCAGCTGCAGCCCCTCCCCTGACCTGGCTAGCCCTCTGATGCCAAGCCCATTGCTGGAGGGCAGGGTGGAAAGGAGGGGCGGGTAGTGAATGACTAAGGCCAGAAATGGAGGTGAGTCACTCAGGGCCAGCTTTGTCCAGAGTTTTCTGCAAACAGGACATGGAGACAGGCAGCCTGAACTCTTGATCAGCCTCCCACTGGGACAGGCTCCCACGCCGAGGAGGTCCCTGCTTCTGGCCTCAGCCCCAGCTTCCCCCTGAATCTGCAGGGGGGAAGGGGGACATTCCAGTCTGTCCACCCAACAGGCACTAGCCCCTGGGTCACACTGCCTCTTGGTTCACACTGTCCCCAGTGGACAAGCCAAACAGAAGGAGGGTGTAGGGCCAGGTTGGGCCGGGTGCTGAGTCTATTTCCCCATTGCTTGAGCTTCTGAACTGAGGGGTAGTGAGGGCTGTGAGGTGGCAGACAAAAGGGGCAGGACCAACAGAGGTGAGGGGGTGCACCAGGTCTGGGCAGAGATGCTGGGAAGGGCCTGGCTCTCTGCCCAGCTACCCAGTAAACATTCACAGGTCCTGCCAAGCCCGAACCCACATATGTCTCCTCCACCTCATTCCTACCTGCCCCGAGCGGGCGCACAAGCTGCCTGCCTCCAGCTGCCTGTGATTTCTGGGGGCTCTCTGTCCCTACGTCTCTGCCTCGACGCTGGGCTGGCAGCACCATGGCTACCTGCACTGAGCAGGCGAGGGAACGGTCATGAAATAACAGTAGGAACAGCGAGGACAAACAATGGCCAGAACGTGGACACAACCCAGGTGTTCACCGACAAATAGATAAGCAAAATGAGGTATTGTCCATACAGTGGAATATTATTCAAGCATAAAAGGAGCGAAATGTGATCTAGGCTACAACGTGGATGAGCCTCGAAAACACTATGCTGGCCCTGGCTGGGTAGCTCACTTAGTCAGAGCATCGTCCCAATACGCCAAGGCGGCGGGTTCAAATCCCGGTCAGGGCTCACACAAGGTTCAACCAATGAATGCGTAAATAAGTGGAGCAACAAATGAACATCTCCCTCTCTCTCCCCGCCCCGCCCCGCCCTCTGCCTGCCCCTTCTCCCTGAAATCAATACATGAAAACATAAAATAAAACATTATGCTAAGGGAAATAAGCCAGACCCAAATGTTGTATGATTCCATTTACACGAGGTACCTAATATGGTCAGATTCATAGAGACAGATTATATGTCACTTATACTTCAATAAAAAAAAAAAAAAATCAGAGACAGAAAGTAGGTTGGAGGACCAGGGACTGAGAGATGGGAGGAATAGGGAATTATTGCTTAATGATTATGGAGTTTCTGTTTAGGGTGATAGAAAAGTTTTTAGAAGAGATATCACAACATTGTGAATTATAAATAATGCCATTGAAAAAGCCACTTAAAAGTGGTTCAAATGGCCAGTTTTATACTATATACATATTTTAACACAATTTCTAAAGAGCACTAATGTAGTATGTCAGAAACCACTGTACACTGTAAACGGGCAAATGCACGGTATGGGAATTCTCAATAAAGAAGTTAAAGAGGCGCAGCATGGCTGGCCTGAACAGGGTCACGGGGCGGGGAGAGGTGGAGCTGGAATGCGTGAGAGTAGGGGAGGCCTAACCCCAGAGCCGAGAGTGGCTCAGATGAGCTAACGCACAGAAACATTCCATTCAGGGCCTGGCCCGCAGCAGGCACTCGATAAATGAGAATAAAGAAGGAAGCCGGGTCGTGACCCGGGAGGGACGAGGGCCCCAGGTGTCCCACCGCATCTGTCCTCCTCAGTCCCACGGCCTCCAGCTGGCCCCTTCCCTTCCCAGTGTAGACAGAGGGGTAGGGTGCAGAGAGCAGGGTGTGAAAAGAGTGGTAGGTCTCCGGTGAGAGTGTGCGCAGGGTGGTGTGCCAGTACAGAGTGTGCGCACTGGGGTGTGTGTGTGTGGTTGGTGGGCTGGAGAAAGGTGGGTCAGCCTGGGGAGGAAAGGAGACAATGTGCGTGTGTGCCAGTGCGCACTCAGGAAGGGCACGTGGGGTTCCAGCAGGAATGTGAGACACGCAGGGAACGGTGACAGCTGACAGCTTCGTGCCAATGGGGGAGGGGGAGCAAGAGCAGCTTTTCCCGGTGGCTGGGGCCATGAGGCTCTGGGAGGGGACACACAAGGGCGAGGGGCCCCAGACACCTTCCCACCCAAACCCTCTAGCCAGTAGGCAGCCCCGGCACCGTGGGGACCAAGCGAGTCCCTCTTGCCCCCACTTGCTGCCACACCCAGGGCTAGAGCCCAGCAGAGCTCAGCGCCAGAGTCCACAACATTCCTTGGAGAACCAGGACGGTCAGGGAAGGCCAGTGGCGCTTCCCCTGCCCCTGGGCCAGATCCGGTGAGAGGAAGGTGGCGGCACCCTTCCTGGCAGGCCCGGAACTGGCAGGAAGCTGGTGTGGGGGCCGAGGTTGTGGGAGGGGGCTCCCCAGAGCTCAAGAAGGAGAAGAGGCTGAGGTGGCAGGTGAGGGGACCACAAGGCATGACAGAGTCAGCCCCCCAGTCCTGCCTGGAATGCTCCTGCTCAGCCAGGAGGGATGCCCTGCCCCCTCCCCCACCAGGCCAGGCACCGCCAGCACTGGGGGCCACTCTGCCGACCCCCACCTGCCAGCCAGGGCAGCCCCACTCACCCCGCAGGAGACATCCGGGGCAGCCCATTGGCAGAGCCCTCCTGCCCTGTGGCACCTGGCGCTTTGTGCAGGCCAGGGAGGGCGGGGAGCAGGATCCTGCCCACTCAGGGCTCTGCTTGCTGGGCGGATTGGGGACAGGGTGGGGCGTGAGGAGTGCAGAGTCAGAAAGGGGTTCTGGGAGACGGTGTTGTCAGATAAAAGGGTGCCCAGTTAAATTTGAATTTCAAATAAGCAACGAATCATATTTTAGTATAAGTTGTCCCAAATCACTCTTTATTTGAAATTCACATTTCACCGGGCATCCTGTATTGCATTAGGCAAGCCTGTGACAGCACCCCTGGGGGCTGGCAGCGCCCTCCCCAGGAAGAATCGCTCATTCAATCATGGCGTTCAGGGTCCGGACTCTGGACCAGCCTGCCTGGGCTCACGTCCTCTCTCAGCTACTGCCCAGCTCGGAACCTCTCCGAACGACAGTCTCCTCATTTGTGAGACCGGGCTCACCCTATCGCCCCTGTCACATCATCGTGAGCGCTAAATGAGCTAATATGCTCAGTGCCTCGGCACAGTGTATACAGGTGTTGATTAGCATCCCTTCATTCTGGCAATAAAGAGTCACCATTGAAATCTAGGCTTTGGCAGCAGGCAGGCAGGCAGAGGCTGTGTGGCCTCCAGCGGCTTCACCCCGTCACCTCGAGTCTCTCCTCTGTGAGGTGAGGACGGCGGCAGCGCCTTCCCCTTGGGGCTGACGCTCGATCTGGGCTGATGCAGCCTCAGCACTGTGCCTGGCCTACCACAGGTGTTCCCCGGGCCTCTCCTCCCTCTTCAACCACTCCTTCGCTTCCAGGGGGCAGGCCAAGCCGGCAGCCATCCTGGGGCAGGGAGAGGAGAGGGACCCAGGGCTCCACAAATGACTCCCAGTCATTGTAGGTGGCCCTTCCTCCCTCCTGCCCCTTGTCCTAGTTCCCCCAGTACGGTCCCAAAGGCCCTTTGTTTTTTAGCCCCCCTGAGCGTCTGACCTCGGAGCCCCTCCCTGCCCAGGTATCTCTTGTGACTTGATCTGAAATAAAATATGTTCTGTTAGCCTAAGGGGTGTGGCCACAGCCAGGAGGGTCATCTCAGGACCACCGTGGTGGCGAGCTGAGGCCTGGGTGTGGACATCTGAGCGCCTGGGCCCCGGGACACCTGGGTTTCCTCTCCACCCTGTCCTGAGACTCAGTGAGGCCTGGGGAAGGGGCATTCCCCACACACTGGACATTCCTCTCTGAGCAGTCACGCAGCAGGACAAGGCAGTGGTGAGGAGGAAGGGCAGCCAGGTGACATTCTGACACCCACACAGTTTGACAGTGTCACTGTGACCAAGTGGCGGAGCTCCCGCACGGCCTTACGCAGCCTTGGCTCAGCTGTAATTATTTGTTTACATGAGTCTCCTGCCATGGAATTGTGTGCCCCCTGAGGGCAGGGCGCTGTTATCCAGCCCGGCGCCTGCACACCGATGGCGCTGAGTAAGCGACAGGGGTGCAGGCCGACCCCTCTGCCCTCCCCTGGCAGCCAGAGACCCTGTGAGTGGCTGGCTCCTCTGGCTCTCTTCGGTGGCACTTCAACTCCCCACGGCTTTCCTCCTCTCCCCAAGCCACCACTGCTCCTTAGCCCAGAGAACGAAGGACACTGACACCCACCGGAGACCCCTTTCCAATCCCGCCGACTGCAGAGTCCAGCCCCGTCTGAATCCTAGGTGGTTCTGGAATCTATCTCAGCCACACCAGCCCAAGTCTGTCTGCCCAGCTCACCCCTCAGCCTTCCGGCTATGGGTCTCCCCGTTTCACCCCTCAGCCTCCTGGCTATGGGTCCCCGTTTCACCCCTGCCTTCATCCAACCCAGCCCTGCTCGGCACGGCTCTTGCCCTCCAGAGCAAGCCCGAGCCCTATAAGGAGGGGCCGTGAGATCTGGCCCTACCTGCCTCTCCCCTTTTGCCTCACTCCAGTCTCTGGCTCTTGGGTGCAGCCAGAGCCCTTGCTGCTTCCCTGGCATCTCAGTTGCCCCCTCCCTTCCTAGTCTCCTTTCTTTGCTTCATTGTCTGACCTCCTTCCTAATGCTCAGTTCTCGAAGGGCCAGGACTGTGTCTGTCCTATCTGTTGCTGAATCCCCAGGGCAGAGCATACCATAGGCACTCAATGAATGTTTGTTGAATGCATGCATGATTGACGGAGGGAGGGCAGAGACCATGTCTTATGTCTTCATAAGGAGGATGCCAGGTGTGTTGCTCAGAACATAAATAAATTCAGATCGAATGAGTGACAGGAAGTAGCAGTAAGAAAAAGGGGGTAGAGAGCAGTAGCAAAAAAAAGGCAAGACCGGCAATTGGGACCCCTGAATTCTGCTCCAAGATTTACACAGGTTTCCTGGGCAGCCCTGCGCTTCTGTTCCCTCAACTCCCCGCCCCTTCCCCCCCCACCCCCGGGCTCTCCATCATTAACTATTCTACAGACAGCAGTTCTGATACACCAGTTTCACGGCATTTCACATTTTACAAAGTACTCACACCTGTGCCCCCATCTTTGAAGCCACCTGACCACCTAGGCAGCCCCACTTTCCCAGACTCTGAGGGGACCAGGCACAGTGTGGAATAACAGCCTGCAGGCCAGCCTTCACCTCTTACTAGCTGTGTGGTTATAGATAAATTCCTCAACTTCTCTGAGTTCGTGTCCTCATCTGCGACATGGGAATTGTACCATCTACCTGTCAGGAAGGTGAAGACTGGATGACACCGCGTATGGAACTAACTTCCCAGTGCCGCCTGTCTCTGGAAGATGCTTAATAAGCCACAGTTATACTCCCGTCCCCCAGGGGTTCTCCCCAAATCGGAGATGGGAACTCTGGCTTTCTGGTACAGTGTTCTCACCAGTTGGACCAGTCCTACCAGTGCTGTGTTGCTGCTGCAACCCCTCTGGGGGCTGCCAGGCTGGGGGTCTGGCTTGAGAGGTCAGTCTGTTCCATGACTCTTAGGTCCTTCTAAGGGTGGCCAAGAACCCGGGATGCCCTGGGACCCTCGCAGACCCTGGAAGGCACGGGGCGTTGGAAAGGTGGACGCCTCCAGCCTGTCTCCCACTCCACTCTCCGGCCCTCAGGGACCCCCAATCCGCACCCCTCGCCCAGACTCTCACTCCAGCACGCCCCGCGGCCGCCTCCTGGTGGGAAACAAAGGCCACACCGGGCGCCAAGCTTGGGCCTCGGGACCGCGGGTGGCTGTAGGTGAGACCCCCAGATGGAATGACTCGGGCATTGTACACCTCGCCATACTACCCACGACCTCCCTGAAGCCTAGCGGGAAGCCCCCTAACGGCTCGCCGGAACACCCCGGCCCTCCCAGGCTGAGCCGTGGGAGACAGTCCGTGCCCACCCGAACCGCCCCCTCCGGTCACTGACCCATCTTTTTCAGCGCTCGAAGCCCGGGCCTCTTGGTGCCGCCGTTCTGGGGTGCCGGCGGAGGCGGGAGCGCGACGGACGCTGCGACTTGGGCCGGCACCGGGGGCTCCCGGCGCCGGCGGCTCCTCCAGCGGCCGCACAGCATGCCTCGGTGGGGGCCGGGGCCGAGGCCGGGGCCGGGCCCGGTGTCTGCGCGCGGGAACAGGGCAGCGGGGACGCCGCTCCGGCCCGGCCCCGGCTCTGCGTCCGGTCGCAGGCGAAGAAACTTAGCGGCGCCGGGAGGGAGTCGGAAGGAGTAGGTGTCGGGAGGAGGGAGAATAGAAGGGACAAGGTTCTGGGAAGGAGGGACACAGAGGGAGGGGGCGGGGCCGAGGATCGAGCAAGGGAGGTGCGAAGGGAGGAGGCGGGGACTCCAGGCCGAGAGGGGGTCGGAGGAGGGGGCGGATCCGAGCCCCCATCTTCCGAGTCTCCACCTTCGCCCCCTGCGCATGACTCCCCATTTGCCAAGCGGATCCCAACGTCGTCGGTGACCGGAACCACCGTTAGGGGCACCGGAGGGGACGAGGGTCGTCCTCCCGCACAGACACCTTTCCCTGGACCCCAAACTCAGAATGGACTCAGGACCCCTCACCACCTTCTCCTTCTCCAGTCCCACCGGGAGGCCTCAGAAGGGAGCCAGAGGGAAGACGGGGTCTGCAGGGCGGCTCGTCCCGGGCCAAGGGTCCTGGGTCCCGGAAAACTGATAGGGCCCTGGGAGTAGAGCCGGGCAGCAGGGCAGCCCGAACCGGAGGAGTTGGGGAGCGGCAAGTGGTGGGTGGGGGCGCAGGAAGGCTCATGCCGTGACCTCATAGGATTAACCCTCTCAGCGCCCGGCCAGTAGCCTTGTAGGAGTCTCGCGAGGTTGACTGGTCTGGAGTCTACAGTCGTTGGCAGAACCGGGTTTTGGGGTTCGAGGCTTGGGGGGTTGGCACCCTCACCGGGAGCGTGATCGTCCCGGGACAGCCGCTGTACTCTGCTTAGATGTCTGTAACATCAACCCGTGGTCGAGCGTCGAGTGCGGATTCTAGTGACAGCGTCCACTGTCCACTTACTATATGTAAAACCACTTGCGTACTTGTTCATGAAGGGTAGGATGGACAGCTGACTGACTGCATGTGCGCGTACGTCTGAGCTGTCTGTCGCAAGTGCCCTGGCTCGGGGGCGAAGATCTGGTCGCCCGCTGCCACTCCGCAGCGGCCCAGAGCGTACATCGGGACATAGATTTATTAGCTATTTGCCCCAGGCTCCTCCCCATTCTTAAATATCCTCTACTCAGAGATTCCCCATCTCTGGGTTGGGTCCCCATCCCTCTCTGGATATTCTTTCCGGGATGTCAAGTGTTCGCCTCAGCACTTTTGATCCTGTAATTCCTTCCTCCAGAATGACCTTCCTCATTCTTCTCCTGGCTTAAGCCTTCCAAAACTCAGCCCCGATGCCCCTCCTTCAGAACTCCAGACGCCAGGACAGGACTCCCTATTTTATCCACAGCTACTCGTGTCTGAAGAGTCGTGGGTTCAGCTGACCGACGAGATTCCACCAGAGGGCGCGAGTACTCCACGTTATTTCACTGTGTCCGCCGGGAGGCCCTTCTGCCCGCCTCCTGCAGCGCAGGGTAGGATTCACCCTGCCTGATTGGGAGAGGCACAGCTAACTATTTGCATAATCTTGAAAGGGCCTCGCTGAGTGGCTAGGGTATAAAAGCTGAATCTAAGACCGGCTCTCTCATTGGCTTAAATTCCCCCTCGCCCCGCGTCCCCATCCCGGCTACCCTGGGCCGGGAGGTCAGTAGGCAGCCCTCGGCTAGTGGCGAGAAAGGACCCAGGTTACGGGCAGGGTCTCTGCGGGGTGAGTGCCGGGCTCCCGGGCCGGGGTGCGGAAGGATTGTTCGCCCACCTGATTCCTTGGCTTGCCCATTCCCTTGTCTAGCAGTTGGAGATGAGCATTTCAAGGGGTACTAAGACCCCTTACCACCCACCTCTCTAACCACCCACCGAGGACAGCGCCACCCACCCCAGCCATACCAACGCTGCCTTGGGGTAGAAAGAGGAGTCTCTTCAGGCACAGCTTCTGACCTCCACGGATATCTCAGGCCTCTCACGAGCTTAGTTTGCCCCTCTGGAAAGTGGATCAGTGGCTCACGGAGGTGCGTGCGGGGGTGGACCCCAGAGGTCTGCTCACACAGAGGCTTGTTCTTGCAGAGTTGCTCAAAAGTAGGGCCTCAGTGCTCGGAGCAGCTGGGGATGGGTACCAAGAATGAAATTCCAGAACCGGACTGCCAGGAACAGTTCCAGGCCGCGGTCAGAGTCATTCAGAACCTGCCTAAGAACAGTGATGGTGAGGGCACGGGGACCTGCATTTGGGGGTCAAGGTGGCTGGGGTCTGCCTCCCAGTAGGTTCTGATCCCTCCAGTTTTTGCAGACAAGTCTCTGCCTGGGCCACTCGGTGGGTCCCTTCTGCCTCCTGCCCCTAGTAGACCCCATACCATCTCTGCCCTCTCCTAGGGTGGCTCTGCCCCCCACCTCCATCCTCTTGGAGCTGGGGGTGATGCTCTGCTCTCCACTTCTCAACTTCCTGCCCAGGCTATTACCGCCCCTCCTACGAAGAGATGCTCCGATTCTACAGCTACTACAAGCAGGCTACCATGGGGCCCTGCCAGGTTCCCCGCCCTGGGTTCTGGGACCCCATTGGACGATATAAGTGGTGAGCTCCCCACTGGCTGGGCAAACAAGCCTCAGCTGTCAACCAGCTTCTCATAGCTCTCTGCCCTCAGGGATGCCTGGAACAGCCTGGGCAAGATGAGCAGGGAGGAGGCCATGTCCGCCTACATTACTGAGATGAAGGTGGTGGCACAGAAGGTAGGGAGGGATAGGCTGTGGGCTCCTCACTGTCCCTAAGCTCCAGGCTAGGTGGCCTGCCCCTCATCCTTCCATTGTGTTTCCTGAACGTGGACACCGGGTTGGAATTATGACCTTCATGCTGCCCTCTCAACCCTGTCTCTGGTCTCTGACTGGGCACAAGGTGGAGGGGCCCAGCTCAAAGGCACAGGAGGGCAGGGGTGGAAGGGGCTAGCTGCTCCCTCAGTAAACCTTATTCCCTACAGGTGATTGATACAGTGCCACTGGGTGAGGTGGCAGACGACATTTTTGGTTACTTTGAGCCCCTGTACCAGCTGATCCCTGACATGCCGAGGCCCCCAGAAACCTTCCTGAGAAGGGTCACAGGTCAGGCCCCAGGATGGGAGCGCCACAAGAGCTGAGTGAACTGTCGTAGGTTCAGGCTGAAGGGGCTGCTCAGCTGGAGGGGGGCCTGGGGGCAGAGGGGTCCAGGTGATGTCCCTGTAAGGACCCCAGCCACTGCCGCTGAGGGGGTGGGTGGGCAGAGGGGTCCAGGTGATGTCCCTGTAAGGACCCCAGCCATTGACAGAGATGGAGCAGGTCTCAGGCAGAGTCCATGGCTAATGGAAAACAGCGGTCTGATCTTACTGGGAGGTGCCAGCCTTTTCCCACCTGCATCCCTGGGTGCTGTGTCTGTGCAGGTTGGAAAGAGCAGGTACCGAATGGAGATGCTGGGGCTGCGCTAGAGCCTCCCTGCCTCCCCAAGGAATCAACACCCGCAAGTGCAGGTCAGTGGCTGGGCAGGAGGGGCAGACGGCCAAACGCAGGCCAGGGTTGGGGAGACCTCCAGGTAGGTGAAAGGGAGGCTGGATGCCATGCTGTGCCCGTCATACCTCATGCCCACAGACAGAGACCTCCTGTGCTCCAGGGGAAACCAGGAGGAAGGTTCTGGGACTCCTATTCCAGGGCCTCATGTCTGGGACCCACCTGTGCTTCTTGCAGCAGTATCTCTATTGCCTCTACCCAGTGCTGCGCTCCTCCCCTCCCTCCATACCCTCCCTCTTGTCACTAACCTACCTACCCCCTTCCTAGAGTCTCAGCCACCCAGGAACCTGGACTCCGAGGTTTTCTGTGATTCTTTGGAGCAGCTGGAGCCTGAGCTGGTGAGCTAACCCCTTGTACCCTCCCTTTCCCACCCTACTGTGCCCCGGCTGCTCTGACTGCTCTCCTGGGACCTTGTAACTCATCTCGGCAGGTCCGGGCAGAGCAGAAGAAGGGCACCCCCAGAGGAAAGCCTGACAACAGAAACAGCCCAGTGCCTCCAACAGAGAAAGGTCAGACACTGTTTGACCCTTAACCCCCTTCTGCCCTTCCCCATGGTTCTAGTGCCCCAGGCCTTCCCCTGGCTGCCCTCTTGGGGCAGAGATGAAAGTCCAGCTCTGGGCACTGGAGAGAGCAGCCTCTGCCCAGGAAGGGCTGCCAAACAGCCATATGCCGGCCTGGATGGGCAAAGTCCTTGCCCCGCCTCCTCTCGCCAAGGGCCCTCAGTCAGGAGCCATCAGGCGTTGAGTAAGGGCAGCTGGGGCAGGAGGGACTAGCTCCGCCTACAGCTACAGGTGAATGGTTTTGGGAGTCATTCTCTTTCTCTGGGCCTCCCATTTGGGACTCTCAAAGGACAACAATGACTTCTGCCCTATCCCCTTCTATAATTTCCGGTGTGCCATGTCCCATAAAGGGCACTTTTCATAAATATTCTTTTGAGCCAGCAGCCCTGTGAGGGAGATAAGGTCTCCTAACCTTCAGATGACAAAACAAGGCTCAGAGAAGTTACTGACTTGCCCAAAGTGGCACAGCTACCCTTGGTAGCCTGTTCCTCAGCCCTGTGGATGGGCTCTACAAAAGTCACATGTGGTCCAAGGGGCTGTGCCCTACTCTCAACTCTTTCCTGGGCCTGCCCCAGCCTGCCACCAACCTCCCCCTAGCTGAGTTACCTCCTGAGTCCTCTTCCTCGTGTGTCTGTTCTCTACAGAGGGGTTGGAAGGCAGTCTGCCCGGGCCCCAGGAATTGGACACGTGGCTGGTGGGGACAGTGCGAGCACTGCAGGAGAGCATGCGGGATGTCCAGGGGAGACTGCAAAGCCTGGAGAGTATGACCGGCCCCCCCAAGCAGGTGAGCCCCTCTCCCCCAAGACCCAGGGCAAGATGGGGACAGAACGCTGAAGGCCTCTCTTCTGGGCTCTTCATCCAGCCACTTCTTTGACCCCACGTCTCTACCTGCCCACACTCTTGTCTCCTCCAGAGAGGGGTGTAACTCTCCAGCAGGGAACTCGGGGATCTGAAGTGCTTCCTCCTGGGAGAGTGGGGAGGGCCCTCTTTTCCTGCCCTTACCTCCCTTGGCCTGAAGAGACACTGAGCAGGAGAACTAATTCCAACAGGACATGTCTGCTCTTTGCATTGGGGCTGGAGGTCCCTGTTGCTCCTCAGTTAGGACTTCTGTTCCCAGATTTAGGGTTTACCCCTAAACAATTCAGCCCTTGCATCTCTTACTCCCTCCCCTCAACTCCAAGATCCGCTTGCCCCCTTATACCTCAGCTTCTGGCATTTCTGGAGTCCCAGTGGTGTGCTAAATACCATTAGTTGCGTTATCTCACTTAATTCACAAAACGACCCTATGAAATAGGTGTTCATTTCCCTATTACTGATCAGGAAACTCAGGCTCTGAGAAGCTGAGTAACCCACCTGGTGGCACACAGCCTGGAGAACCTCATAGAGCTGCTGTGAGGGTCAGATGAGATCATGCATGTAGGTACTTCTCCAGTACCTCCTGGAATGCAGTTGTTAGTATTAGGATTATTGTTAACATTAAATGATAGAGCTGTATGAGTATTATTAACATTAAGTGATAGGCCCTAGGTCTATCTTTTGGAGGTCTATCCCTCCAAAACTGGCACCCACCATGAACTCTGAGTGGGTCTGTTCTTGAGAAGCCTGGGGTGGTGGGGGCAGGGGAGGGCTTAGTTGCTGGATGGGGGGGGTCACTTGGGTGACCTCTAGTACCCCTGGCACAGTGAGTATCAATGAGGGTGGCAGGAATTTCCTTACATCCACGGTGGCTGACATTTCAACACCCTCTCCCCGGGCTTTTTAAATTTTTGTTCACCTTTTCCTAATTGTATATGTTGACATCTTTAAAGATTTCCACCCTGAAATACTTGGGTCTGCATCTCTAAAAAGAAGAACATTCTACTACCTTATCTTATCACACTGTAATCCCTTCATCTCATCACATAGCCAGTCCAAACTCCAGTCTCTCCTTTTCCAGCTGCTCTGTCTGTCCGCCCGGCCCAGGAGCACGTGCCGCAGCTGGTTCCTGTCCTTTTAAGACTCTTGTAGCCCAGACCAGTCCTTGTTCCTTGCTATCGACTTACTAATGAGACTCAGCCAGTGGTCCTGTAGAAATGTTCCATTCTGGGGGGACTGTCTACATCCTGGCTAGTTTACATGACCAGGTTTCATCAGAGGTGATGTCCTTCGCACCAGGGGATACATATCTGGATGTACTCCCACAAATGATTCTAACATGGACCACTCACATGGATAAAGGGCTGACGGTCTCAGCCCACCCTTGTGAAATCGTGTTTTGCGCTTGGAGCCAGGGAGGGTCTGGCTCCCTGTCCACCCCATTAGTCACACAGGTTTTGAAAACAGTTGATAGATAATCCTTGTCTAAATCAATAATTTATTTAGTGGTTGCCAAGAAAGTTTACTTTTAAATTCTTTTATTCCTTTAAAATGTATTAGCTGTTATTTTTCAGTAGTTGCCTTGATCATCTAGGATCTCCCTGAAATCCAGTGCCTTATGAAAAAGCAGAGTAAGTGCTTACTTCTCCCTTTTTAAAGTAAGGAGTTGATTTAACAGCCTCAGTGGTGACAAATCTCCGACTTTCTCTTTTTTTGAGTGTCAGTGTGGCCTGGTGGATTTCAGCCTCAGTACTTCAGTCAGCTGCAATCCCCCTTCTTTCTGCTGCTCAGATTATCACAACTCTGGTCAGTGGAGACCCTTCGGGTTGGGGCCTATCATGACCTCGTTAATCAATAAAGGTTCCTTGCTTTCTGGCACAAGGTGTTCCCCATTCACCTCTGCCTTTCCTACTCCAGACCTGGAACTAGCTACTTCTCCAAGGAGCCCTGGCTCCTTTTAGCAAAGAATATTTAGAGACTAAAATCTGAGCATTCAGGTCCTCATTTGAAATATGTGGCACATCCTTTACAATATGGGGTCCCAGAGGGAGCAGCCCAGAAGTCAGTCGTCGTTCCACCCACCCGGCAGCCCCTGCCCCCTCCAGCCCTCTTGGCACCTCGGAGTGTCCTGGAAGGAGGACATGGGAGTGAGTGAAGCTAATCTGTCAGGGACACACCAGGAACCCCAGGATCCCTTCCCTTCCAGTGGTGCAGATATGGGGGCAGGGGCTTCTCTGACCTAGTGCTCACAATCTTGAGGTAGTAGAGGCTCCCACTGAGTTCTGCAATCAGGTTCCCAAGGAGGGCGCAGTCGGTGCTGAGGTGTGGGCTGGCCCCTGACTCCCTCCCTCCCTCTCGACAGCAGAGGCCCCCATCCAGTGCTCGGCCTTGGCCCCTCAGGCTCTCGGGTCCTACGCTGCTCTTCTTCTTCCTGTGGCCCTTCATTGTCCAGTGGCTCGTCAGACAGTTTCGGACCCAGAAGAGGTGACTTTCAATGAAGCCAACAGAGTCTCTGCAGCCAACAGAGGAGGCTGAGTCCCGTTCTGCCATACCCTCCCTGAGCCATCAGCGGGGTTTAGAACAGCATTAATCCCCGCCCCCACACCACCACTACCAATCAGTGTTTGCCTTGGCACCCATCCCCTATTGGGGGAGGGGACAAATAAGACCCCACCTTTCCCGGCAACTTCGCAAGGATGCTTCTCCCAGCCCCCAACCCATCCCACGTTTCACTGGAAGGTGGCTTTTGCGGTGCACTTCCTAGGTTCTGGGTTGGCCAGCGACTCAGGGGCGGGGCTGCTGTGCCTCTGCCCTCCCCACCCCCTAGGTCAACTGACTCTTCTCCCCAATATGATAAATGAGCCCAGCCTCGCCCTGTGGAGCCTTAGCTTTTGGGCAAGTTGGGACTTGGGCCGGGTCCTGGGATTGGTTGGCTGGGAGACTTTGGGAGGGAGGCCAGGAGGCCCGCCAAGCTGGGGGAAGGCAGAGAGAACAGGCCCCAGGGGAGGGGCGTGAGCTCCGTTTGCTAGCCTGCCTTTCGCCACACACACTCAGGGCGTCTTCACTGAAGATTCGCTTACAAATGAACGTTTCACTAAATAAAATAAAACCTTAATCTTATGCCGTCAGCGAAGTGAAGCAGAAATTGAGTCTGGAACGCGTGAGGCACAGTTTCTTCCCTGCTCCCCACCACCCCTGCCCCTTCGGACAGCACAAGAGGCTACTGGTTGGTGTTTCTAAGAGAGGAAAATTGTCCGTCCTCTAAGGCCAAGTTTAGGGAACACAGAGCCCAGGCTCTTGAAGAAAGGCGGAAGCAGAGGTGGGGGTTGTCACGAGATGGGTGGAGCTGGGGCTTTGGGGGCAGGGGCACAGGCCACACCCACCGCAGGGTCTGGCTGAAGCTCAGCTCCACCCGCCCCTCCCTGTTGGGGGCCCTGTGGACGCAGGCATAGCTGTCAGCACCTTAAGAGAGACGTCTAATCCCTGCTCCCCGTGTTGAGCTTAGGGTAGGGGTCCCGACATCTTGGCCCCGGAAGTACCCTTTGCTCACTTACCCCTCAGTTATTGGTGCCCCCTTCCTGTGAACCCGGTGCCGGGCTTTTCCCAGGGAACTTTCTGGAAGGAGAAGACCAAGTGGATTCTCCCCACGTTGCCCTCCCTTGTAGGGTAAGGGAGCGGGGCGCCCCCGTAGGGAGGGGCAGAGTTCCCGCAAGGGCACACACCTTTCAGTGATGCTGTTTGCTCGGTCACCAAATTTTTCTCACTGCTTGGCAACCCTGGGCTTCCTCTGGTCAACACCAACCCTGCTGTCTAGGCTATGTTGGCGCCGCAGACGCCACTGGCCAGGGTCTGTACCCGTGGAGGGCTGCAGCAGCCTTGAGCCCCCCGTATCTGCCAGCACCTGGGACCCAGGGCCTTTCTGCCCCTGGGTGAGAAAGAGGCAGTTCTGAAGGCCCCTGCTTGGAGATCCTTAAACTCCTGAGTTATCTGGGTCAACTCCTGTCCTTGCCAACTCTCCCAGGCTTGGCCATCACTTGCCCCACTGGAAGACACTGTCACTCTTTGACCCTCACTCTTTTTCTCAAGGTGGTAACCCTCAGAACAGCCGTGTGGCCCTGTGGCTCCACAGTTGGCCCAATGTTATAAGCAAGAGGAAGGCAGTGAGAGAGGGACCAAATTGGTGCTGGGGACGCAGGTGTGTGTGTGGGGGGGCAGAAGCCAGCTCCACCACTAGCACACACTAGTTGTATGACTTCAGCAAGACTAAGGCCCTGGGTTATCTTGTTTGCAAAATAAGGACGATGATGTCTTTATTGTAAGGCAGTTCTGTGGTTAAAATGACCAGGGCATCTGAAATACCTGGCAAAGGGTAAAATGCAGCTGATAGTAAGGTGCCTGACCTCCCGTTTGATAGAATTCTAGAATTCCACAGCCTAGTAGTCTGGGCATCCCTCCCCAATATGACAAATGAGCCCATACAGCGGAGCCCTGTCCAGTAAACTGAGGCTGGGCTCAGCTACACCTTCCAAAGCCCTGATTGAGAATACACACTAGTCCTCTGGAGTCTGAAAGCGCGGTAACAAATCGGAGGCCTGACTTCTAGTGTGAGGGGCAGCTCTTGCTCCTAGGGAACCATGCGTGTTTGACTGATGAAGAGGCACAGAAGGCAGGCTCTTCAGATGGGCCTGAGTTCTTGGAAGCTTCGGGAAAACAGGCTGGGACGGTCAATTTCAACACATCCGGCTGCACCCTCGAGGCATTCTTGCTTGCCATCTCCTTTTAAGCACCCACCACCACTTTCTCACAGACCCACTCTTGAGTTCCCAGACTAGTCCTTTCTTGGGACATGAGGCTTGCTCTTCATCAAATGCCTTTCCTTCATGCTGTTACAGAGCAAGGGGGTGGGGGTGGTTCACGATAAATTATTACAGAAAGGATTCCGCCTTTCTGTCTCTGGACGTTCCTTCCCCCACGCCCACCTGCTAGGTTCGCAATGCCCGCCGCCAGAGGAAAGACGTCTCTCAATGCCAGAGACTGGTGAAAAGGAAAGGAATTGTTTATTCAAAAGTTACACAAACTTAGAATAATGACCTAATGTCTTCAGTAAGATACTAAAGTCCTCTAGAATACCCACAGATGCACAGTCCTTCCCTCTCCCTGTGCCCAGTCCGGGGTACCGTGTCTCAGGAAAAGAAGTAGAAGTCCGTGATTCAGGCTCCCGGCACCATCAGCTGTGTGGCTGCTGCGATCTCCAGTTAATCCAAAGCCATGTGGCACCTTCTCATGGCGCAGCAGCAAGAGTCCTTTCTCCCCTTTCTCTATGGCTGCAAAGTCTCTCCTGCTGCCTAAGCCGCGTGGCAAGAAGAAGCACTCCAAAACCTCGTGGTCCTCTTTACTCTCCTTCAGAACCGCGTGGTCCTTTTCCCCACTTCAGAACCACATGGACCTCTATCTATCTACTTGCTTCAGAGCCTCGTGGTTCACTCCTTCCTTCAGAGCTGCATGGTCTCTTCTTTCTCCCCCATAACCTTGTGGTCCTCCCTACTCTTTGAAGCCGCGTGGTCTCTCTCCTTTCTATGGCTGCCGGGCCTAGGTATAAATCCCAGTGCCCATCTTCCTTTGCAGCCCCATTTCTGACTCCTCCTACAGTCAGCTACACCTGCCAGCATCCCTGTATTCTTCCAGCTTTTCTGGGCTGCCATAGTAAGTCTGGGCAGGTATGGCCCCATGGCATGGAGCCAATCATCTCCACGCTCTCACGCAGGCCCTGTAACCAGGGGGAGTTGCTTCCCAGTCCCATCCTGGGTGGAATTTGGTCCCATCCCCCTGGCTCAAAGCATGGCCACAGCTACTTAACACATCCATGAAACCAGTTAAAGGTTATAGATATGTTAAATGACTGTGCCAGGGGTTAGCTGCAAAGCTCTTGCTACCCAAAACAGCTCTGAATGGCCCTGTTCCATGTGTCCCATCCCCCTTGGCTCAGGCCTGTGGGGGTGAAGACATCCTACATACATTTTTCTAATATTTCCTGGACACCCTGAGTCCTGGACCCCATTACAAATCCCTTCTTGGGGCCCTCCTCTTGGCTGCACCCTGCTTCAATCCCTCCTTTCAGATTTACAACCACTTTATAATCATATAAAGGACAATGGACGAAGGTCTCGTCTTCTTGTAACTGCTTCCGGCTGGAAATGGACGTCGTCCTACCTAACCTTGGGTCAGTGCTACCCTGAAAGGGGGGTGCAGCATGGAGGGAGTCCTTCCTGTAAGGGGAAGGACCTCACAGAATCCAAGTCAGTTGGCTGTCACTGCGAAGTTGCAGGCTCGGTGTCCAAAGGCTGGCATTACTGGACAGCTGGCATCCTCGTCGTATTCTGGAGGTGACAGATTTGGCAAGAGAGTTGGAAGGCACAATTAAATCACAATCACTGAATAACAAAGGCAGGCACCGAGGTAAAGAATGGCTTATCTGGAGGAAGGTGTACAAGCATGCTACACCTGTCCAAAACCTTTGTGGCTCACTACACTTCGCTCGGCTGAGGGGAATATCAGGATTTCCCTCCTTTCAGATCCCTGGGCCCTTTCTGTCCAGGCTATTTGGACAGAAAAGGGAAAATCAGCTCTGAAGTGAAGCCCACAGACCGCCCGACCCCTTCACCAACCCAACCACCTAGTTCAACCAAACCGTTGAGTCTCAGGGGGCGATGATGAAGGTGGGCTCCTTAAGTGAGGCCTATATTGCAACCATTCTCTCAGGTAATGAGGTCATAGGCCTACGTCCTATGAAAACAGAAGAACACACAGGTTAATTCACTCAACAATCCCCAAACCAGTCTCTATGCCTGCGAGACTGTCTTTTGGGAAGACATTCAGTTGCAAGGCCCCTTGCTGCAATGCCATCTAACAATGGCAATTTGACAGGTCCTTCGTGCCTGTAAATTGAACATCTTCGGTGATGTTACAAACCCAGTTTCAACTTTCAAATGAAACCAAACTTCCAAGACAGTTAGCTACACGATTCCGATATCCAGTACTGAGCATTGTGATTTTCCTCAGACCATGATTTTTCTCCTTAAGATCACCCTCGTTGTTATTAAAGTGACTACTTTGAGTCCAACTTTTAATTTTGCCTGTTTGTTTGCATAAACATACCAAGAGCAGCCTAGATCACCTATGATCTTTAAGTTCGCTTTGCTGGAACTCACACAGGGAACCTTTAGACTGACTTTTCAGTCCGCCCCTCCGGGCACAGAAGCAGAGCCACACATCCGCCACCTGGCTTCGCCTGAACCAGTTGTTTCCCTCAAATCCGAGGCTTCCATGGTGCCTGCAGGTTCCTTTTTAGCCATCTTTCAGGAAAGCAACCTCCGTTCCTTCCCTGGAAAGACTGCTACGAACCACACAACCAACCAAGGTACCAGGCTTCTTCTCGTGGGCTTTTGCTAGCTTCACAAGTCAATCCCAGTTCCTCAGGGCTTCCTGGTGACGACCAGAACCCAGACATGCCTCCTTCAGGCGTGACATTCCAGTCAAAGTACAGGTTAACAAACCACCATTAATGACTGGTCTTAGTGGATTTATGCAGAGAAACCTTATGTCATCACTCACTCCTTCAGAATGCCAAATTCTGGAGGGATCAGGTAGGGAGAAAAATACCAAGTACGATGGAAAATCCTTTCCCTTCTGATATCCACCAAGATTGCATTTCTGTGCCTTATACCTTCCATTACTAACCCCACATAATTTCTTTCCAAAACTTTCATGCCCTTCAGTTCCGGTCTCTTGGCAGAGACATGCTCCTTTGCCTCAGGCTGAAACACTTATCAGCCCCAAATGACCCTTCCTGGGTCCCGAGTGGCAAAGGCATTCTCCCCAACCGGTTACAAGTGACCCTAACAGGTCTTCAGGTACAGGGGGTTTCTGATCAGAAACAGAAACAATGGCACAGACATGCCGTTCAGGTCCGGTCTCTGGGCAGAGACATGCTCCTTTGCCTCAGGCTGAAACACTTATCAGGCCTGAATGACCCTTCCTGGGTCCCGAGTGGCAAGGGCATTCTCCCCAACCGGTTACAGGCGACCTTCACTAGGTCTTCAGTTGCAGGGGGTTTCTGATCAGAAACATAACCAATGGCACAGACATGCCCTTTCCCACACTGGGAAGGACTATACTTAAACTCAGTAGTTAAACTCAGTATCTGGTATAAACATTTACGTGAAATAACAAACACTGTCACCCTGTATCGGGGTTCACTGTCTTTTTCCGGAAGAGAAATTTCAAACCTTCCTCTGGAGTGCAGGTCCAGCTTTCCCTTTCCGCCTCAGCTGCAGCAGGAGGGTCTACGTCTCCCTTAGGTGGAGCCCGTTTTACCCGTGTGTGGTGAATCCAGGGCTTAATTCCCATCAGCTTTAGGGAGGAATGCGTTGTCAATAGGACATCGTAGGGACCAGTCCATTGTTCAGACAGTTGCTGTTCAGGGCCTTGAGCCTTCCAGGTCTTTAGTAGGACTTGGTCCCCTGGCTGGAACGGGTGCAGGGGCTCGTCAGAGGGGTAGACAGACCTGCATTGAGCAAACTTGTGCAAAATGGTTAGTGTTTGCCCTAAATGCTGTACATATTGCTTAATTCTTGCCTCATGTTCCAAATCTAGAGGGGGTGTACCTAAAACAGATATTCGGAGGGGTTTCCCATAAACTATTTCAAAAGGGCTCAGTTTAAGCCCACTTCTGGGTGCCACTCTGATTCGGAGCAGAGCGATAGGGAGTGCTTGGTCCCACTTTAAATGTGTTTCCTGGCATATTTTTGCCAAGGTCTTCTTTATGGTGTGATTCATTTTCTCAGTCTTTCCGGTGGACTGAGGTCTCCAAGATGCATGCAATTTCCATTGTATTTGCAATGCCTGCCCAACCCTCTGGGAGATTTCTGAAGTGAACGATGGTCCATTGTCGCTTTGAATGCTCTGGGGAAGTCCAAACCTGGGAATTATTTCTTTAAGCAACAGTTTTGCCACCTCAGTTGCCTTTTCAGTCCTGGTGGGGTACGCCTCTACCCATCCAGAAAAAGTATCCACAAAGACCAACAGGAATCTGAAATTTCCCGTTGTTTTAGGCATTTGTGTAAAGTCCACCTGCCAGTCTTCGAATGGGCACATCCCTTTGTATTGTACTCCCTTTTCCGTGGGAGCATGCTCTGTTTTGGGATTGTTCTTAGCACATATCTGACAGGCTTGGCTGATCCTATGGACAGTCTTTTGCAAATAAGGGCCCTTCAAATGTGGCCTAATGAAGTCCATTAGAGCATCCCTTCCATAATGAGTCCCTTCATGGAGGTGCTTGAGGACGGGATACACTAGAGCCTCTGGGAGTAAAATCATACCATGGGCATTGACCCTCCACATAGAATTAGGATCAGTGTTAGTAAATCCCCATTCACGGGCCCGTTTCTCATCCTGTTCTGTGTAATGAGGTTTAAACTCTGACAAGTCCAGATGGGGAACCAGTGCTGCTAGGCATGGCTGCTTCTTGGCTGCCTGTCTTGCTGCTCTGTCAGCAACTTGGTTTCCCTGACTGGTTTGGGAGCCAACCCTCTGGTGCCCTGGGCAGTGCATTATAGCAACCCGGTCCGGTACATTCACTGCCTCCAGCAACTGTAAAATCACCTCCGCGTGTTTTACATCCTTGTTCCCCGAGGTTAAAAGTCCTCTCTCTTTCCATATTGCTCCATGGGCATGCACTACCATGAAGGCATACTTGGAGTCTGTATATATGTTAACTTTCTTTCCTTGGGAGAGCAGTAAGGCTCTTGTAAGGGCTATCAGTTCAGCCTTTTGTGCTGAGGTTCCTGGCGTAAGGCCTTGGGCTTCTATTACCTTGTCTGCAGTGGCCACCGCATACCCCGCTCGTCGCTGGCCATTGTCCATGAAGCTGCTCCCGTCTGTATACAGCTCCCAGTCCGGCGATGCCAGCGGCTGGTCCATCAGATCTGGCCTGCTAGAATAAACTTGGTCAATTATTTCTACGCATTCATGCTCAAGGGTGGAGTCCCCTTCCACATCTGGGAGTAGGGTGGCTGGGTTCAGGGTTGTAGTGGTCTGCAAGGTAACATTTGGATTGTCCAACAAAATGGCCTGGTATTTTCCCATACGCCCTGCCGTCAGCCAATATCCTCCTCTCTGTTCTAGCAGAGTCAGAACCTGATGTGGCACCAACACTGTAGTAGGTTGTCCCAAGGTAAACTTCTCAGCTTCCTGTAAGATGTCACAGGTGGCTGCTACTGCCCGGAGACACGGTGGCCATCCTTTCGTTGTATGATCCAGCTTCTTTGAGAGATAGGCTATGGGCCGGGGAATATTCCCCAGGGTCTGGGTTAGCACCCCCAGTCCTATCCCCTGCCTTTCATGGATATACAATTTGAAAGGCTTCTGTAAGTCCGGCAGTCCTAATGCAGGGGCCGAAGCTAGCTTCTCCTTCAAGGTGTCAAATGCTACCTGGCAATCCCTTGTCCATTCAAGGGGTTCAGAGCATTAATGAGGTTTATCTCCTCATTATCTTTCTCCTCCTGCGTTCTACTATCAGGGAGGGGTTTCGAGACCACCTTCTCCTTCTGCACCATTACACGCTTCTCTGTCTCCGGCATAAGGCTATTGTGCAATATTATAAATGCATTAAGGTAGTGGAGTTCTTCCGAGAGTTCCCGCCTTCGGCAGTACTGTTTCAACCTCATAATAATACAATAACTCAAGGAACCATTCACAGGCCACACCATCTCATCACTCAAAACATAAGTAGGCCACACTGTGTTACAATAATAAATCAATAACTGCTTACTCAAGGGATTCTTATCTGTCGACTTAGAGCAGTAGTTCTCCCAATCCCTTAGAATTCTGCCCAGTGGGCTCCACTCAGGTACGGGCTCAGAACAACGTGTATAGTTCCAACAAAGCTTGCAAAGATTCAGAGCAAGAAGAATACAGATGACATATAGACAGGGTATTTCCCCAGCTATTGCCCACAACTCTAACTCCATTATTCCGAAACAGTTACCAGAAAAGAAATTCTCAACCAAAACACTTTCGCGTCCCTGTTCCCTTCTCCGTTCCGTTTCCTTTTCACCTTTCCGGGCGTGATTAGGCGGCCGATGCCCTCAGGAGCGCAGAGAAAACTCTCAGAGACTGGGAAAACTCCGCAGTCTCACTCTCCCACACCTGAGGGGGTCGGTCTGCCACGGGCAATTACGTCCCTTCGTGGTTGCCAAAAACTGTTACAGAGCAAGGGGGTGGGGGTGGTTCACGATAAATTATTACAGAAAGGATTCCGCCTTTCTGTCTCTGGACGTTCCTTCCCCCACGCCCACCTGCTAGGTTCGCAATGCCCGCCGCCAGAGGAAAGACGTCTCTCAATGCCAGAGACTGGTGAAAAGGAAAGGAATTGTTTATTCAAAAGTTACACAAACTTAGAATAATGACCTAATGTCTTCAGTAAGATACTAAAGTCCTCTAGAATACCCACAGATGCACAGTCCTTCCCTCTCCCTGTGCCCAGTCCGGGGTACCGTGTCTCAGGAAAAGAAGTAGAAGTCCGTGATTCAGGCTCCCGGCACCATCAGCTGTGTGGCTGCTGCGATCTCCAGTTAATCCAAAGCCATGTGGCACCTTCTCATGGCGCAGCAGCAAGAGTCCTTTCTCCCCTTTCTCTATGGCTGCAAAGTCTCTCCTGCTGCCTAAGCCGCGTGGCAAGAAGAAGCACTCCAAAACCTCGTGGTCCTCTTTACTCTCCTTCAGAACCGCGTGGTCCTTTTCCCCACTTCAGAACCACATGGACCTCTATCTATCTACTTGCTTCAGAGCCTCGTGGTTCACTCCTTCCTTCAGAGCTGCATGGTCTCTTCTTTCTCCCCCATAACCTTGTGGTCCTCCCTACTCTTTGAAGCCGCGTGGTCTCTCTCCTTTCTATGGCTGCCGGGCCTAGGTATAAATCCCAGTGCCCATCTTCCTTTGCAGCCCCATTTCTGACTCCTCCTACAGTCAGCTACACCTGCCAGCATCCCTGTATTCTTCCAGCTTTTCTGGGCTGCCATAGTAAGTCTGGGCAGGTATGGCCCCATGGCATGGAGCCAATCATCTCCACGCTCTCACGCAGGCCCTGTAACCAGGGGGAGTTGCTTCCCAGTCCCATCCTGGGTGGAATTTGGTCCCATCCCCCTGGCTCAAAGCATGGCCACAGCTACTTAACACATCCATGAAACCAGTTAAAGGTTATAGATATGTTAAATGACTGTGCCAGGGGTTAGCTGCAAAGCTCTTGCTACCCAAAACAGCTCTGAATGGCCCTGTTCCATGTGTCCCATCCCCCTTGGCTCAGGCCTGTGGGGGTGAAGACATCCTACATACATTTTTCTAATATTTCCTGGACACCCTGAGTCCTGGACCCCATTACAAATCCCTTCTTGGGGCCCTCCTCTTGGCTGCACCCTGCTTCAATGCCACTTTGCCTGAAAACGATTCAGCCTTCAGAGACAGCCAGTAAGTTACTTCCCCTTGAAACCTGTACACAATCCCCGACTCCTAAGCAGCTTGGCTCACAAACCCTACTGGATTTTTGTCACCTGCCATTTTGGCTCACTGTGGTTTCATGGCCTCTCTACACAGTCTGTGAGCAGCAAGGATGACATTATTTGTCCCTCCTTTTTTTTTTTTTTAAGATTAAAGAGAATTATTTCTAGAGAGAAGGGAAGGAAGGGAGAATGGGAGAGAGACAATGTGTGGTTGCCTCTTACCGGCCCCCAGCTGGGGACCTGGCCTGCAACCCAGGCATGTGCCCTGACTGGCAATGGAACCCGCGACCCTTTGGTTCACAGGCCGGCACCCAAACCACTGAGCCCCACCAGGCAGGGCGTACCCTCCTCATAAATCTTTGCTAATGAAGAAGTAAGGGCCTGACTTAGGCTGAAGCTGTTAGGAATGTAAAGGAACAAAATGCAGAGTTCTTGAGAAAGAAGGGAATTTTTTTGTGACAGAAAGAAAAATGGCACAGGAGGTCACAAAGACCTTCACACGAGCCAGAGTTGTCACTTAGTTGTCATGTGATCTTGGCCAAGTCACTTAATTTCTCTGAGTCTTAGAAATTTCTTATCTCTAAAATGGACACTGTGATTCCTATCCTGCCTGGGCTGCGGTGGGATCAAATGGTTCTGTGGCAAGAGCACATACAATGGAATGCGGTTGGAACGTCAGCCATTGCTGTTCAGGAAGAAATAAGAATAGGTCACTAGGAATACGGCAAAAGGGAGAAGTTAAGATTACACTGGAATTTAGGCCTAAGTGATTAGGTCTAAGGGTTTGGGCTACTCCCTGGCTCTGTCCCTTGAGGAGATGCTTGGAATCTGCAAACTTTTCTCAAGAAAAAGTTGTCTCCCTCTCCCCATGAGTCTACCCCGCAGTCAGGAACCAAAATCCCCTGCCCCCGTTTCTGGGCAAGGCCTCCTCCTTACTCTGTGTATCTGCTTCCCTCCCGCTGACGCTCAGTAATGAGGAAGAACCTCTGTGGGTGATATCCCCTTCTCTCTTTCTCTCGGTTAGCCAGGAGCGACTATTTAAATTCATTATTAATTTCAACCCCCTCCCCAACAACAAGATTCACTAGTTGGCGTGGACTTCCCTGTCCATCTCAGGAAATCCTCCAGGTGGGCTTGGGAGTGGAGAGACCAAGTCATCCCCAAGAGGCCATTTTCTTTGATGGAAGCTGAGGCCCTTGGGTGACGCCTTCCTGCCTCGGGTTTCCAGGGAGCTCCGGTCGCACACCCCGCGCTTCCTGGTTCCGGGCCCAGGAGACTGGCTCAGTCGCGGCCCACCATTTTGCACTGGTCACTGGGGCTGCCGCCGGCCTGAAAGGCTACATTATAGCTGGTCTCGGTCATTTTCGCCCACAGGTCGGGAGGCCAGTGTGACGGTGGGCGTCACTCAGGACTCGAACCTGCTTTCTCATCTTCTGAGGCCTAGTCCGAGATTGATTGCTAACACAGCAACACTATCCCTTTAAGGCGGCACTTTTTATTTCTCATTTGTTTACTTCTTCATGCGCTTTTCGTTTTTTCACAAAGTGTATTCAAATATCCATCCGCAAACGTCAGTCCCAGGCACTAACCACACACTTTCAAACCATTTCTGTAATATTAAGAATCGAGAGTTACCATCCCTGTGCCAACATATGTCTTTATTAGATTTATTTTTTTTTTCACACTTTAGGGACTACTTTTTAGGAATAAACCATTTTTTGCTATAGTTAACAAATGTTTACGACTTCCAGAACCCTTCCACTGAGAACAGAAAACGACAACAGGCTTTAAGACGCACCTTTTCATGAAAATATTCTGTGCGGGTCTTCTTAGATCATGGAATCTTCTCGTATTCCTTAAGCATAATGGTATGGTCCATAACCCGCCCCATCTTCTCTGTGATTGGCACTCTTTCCTCCGCGACACATGTGACTCTAGACCAATGGTCGCTCACGTTCCTCCAGCG